>NW_022987774.1:135000-151886 GCF_902827165.1 Trematomus bernacchii
GGCAAGGGGGCTACAACTACAACAAGATGGACATATTTGACCGTGATTTAATTGTAATACACGTTTCAAAATGATGCCGAAGTAACAACATACTGATACCGGTTAGTAAAAACCATGAATTAATGCTTTGTCAAGTCTGCAGACAGACGGCAGGCGAAAAACCTTTTAAAATGTGTGTTTTATGAATGGAGATTGGCTAAGCTAACGCAGTATATGCTCCGACCGTCCACACTCACAACAACGGCCTATACAGACATAAATAAAGCAGCGACTGTATTCACCATGACACAGGCAGTCTGTGGTTTGTACTTGTTTAACTTTTGTCTAGTTTCTGAACAGATATGAGGAGCTGTGAGCTCTGAGTGCTAACAGCTAACGGCTGTGTTGTTTTTCTGGGGTTCTCTGAAGATCACGTCACGGCTCCGCCTACACTGCGTTACTATAGATACTACCCCAGTTCCTAAACTGTAATGGAAATGCGCCATAAAGTGAGCCAGTCCT
Source organism: Trematomus bernacchii (assembly GCF_902827165.1). Classification (NCBI taxonomy): domain Eukaryota; kingdom Metazoa; phylum Chordata; class Actinopteri; order Perciformes; family Nototheniidae; genus Trematomus; species Trematomus bernacchii. The sequence goes on from NW_022987774.1 coordinate 135,502, forward strand.
AACGAGGCCCAGCCATACCGAGCGGGGCCGAGCGAGGCCATGTAGTGGAAACGCGCCATAAGTACACCCTGTAGAGCAGGGGTTCCCAATATACATATAATTGTAACGCAATACATGATTGTCACTAAAAGCCTTGTCTCTACATTACAGCATTCTCACCTGTTTGTCCTTACTGGTGTCATTTTCTGGTTGCTAACAAACGCCATTGTAACACATAGTCACTGATGTTCTGCTGTAACGGTGGTGGACTCATCAGAACAGAGTGGGCGAGCTGACCAATCAGAGCACAGTGGGCTCATAGGGAGGGGTGGGGGGGGGGGGGGCAGGAGCTCCAACAAGCCGTTTAGGACAGAGAGTGAATACACATACTATACAGAGATGCTGTATGAGAAATCAATGTGAGTTTGGAACATTGAACAATGTAAATCTATTCTAGTAGACCTCAACAATGGAACTATGATCAGTAGAAATGGCCGTGACATGGGACCTTTAAAGTTCAAAAAGCTCTTTATTTCACGTCTCTTCAACATCAACATGTGTCCCCTCTTCTTCATGTCTCTTCAACATCAACATGTGTCCCCTCTTCTTCATGTCTCTTCAACATCAACATGTGTCCCCTCTTCTTCATGTCTCTTCTACATCAACATGTGTCCCCTCTTCTTCATGTCTCTTCAACATCAACATGTGTCCCCTCTTCTTCATGTCTCTTCTACATCAACATGTGTCCCCTCTTCTTCATGTCTCTTCAACATCAACATGTGTCCCCTCTTCTTCATGTCTCTTCTACATCAACATGTGTCCCCTCTGTGGAAAGAGACTCTGAAAGTTTCAGGAACAAAGATTCTCTCTCTTTTTCTCCTGATCCATTTCTATAAAAACCTGTCTGAAAATGAGCTGATCAGATTTTGGCCACTTGATGATGTCATAACGATGTTTTGTCTTGTGTAACCATTAGCCAATCAGCAACCAAGGTAACCCCCCCCCCCACCTTATCACCTGAATCTCCTCCTAGAGCACCATTGAGTTCTTTGTAACCAAATCTCTCTCAGAGGGGCGTGGGGAGGGGCTCCTTATTTTCATCTAAAGTAACAGACAGAGAATCAGCACTTTGGAAACAGGGCTGAAACAGAGGGGATTATTATTACTATTTAAAAACAGTATAATAGGGGACCTTTAACTGTGCGTTCCCTGCAGGAGAGCAGTCCGTTCGCAGTGATCGGCAGCAACACGGTGGTGGAGGCTCGAGGTCAGAGGGTGAGAGGGAGGCTTTACCCCTGGGGCATCGTGGAGGGTGAGAACCAAACTATCTGCTGACATGTCTGACACTTTAGACACAGTTTCAGCACTTATTCCATTCTTCACATACTTATATATAATATCTTGCTTCGGAGGTTATTGTACTTAAGTACATTTTTCTGGTTTCAGTACTTTACTCCACTCAAAATTCTGACTTTTTCTGAATATTCTGACTTTTCTCAAAATCTCAAAATCCGGACTTTCTCTCAAAATTCTGACTTTTTACTCAAAATCTCAAATTCTAACTTTTTTCTCAAAATTCTGTATTTTTCTGAATACTTAAAGGTGGGGTAGGTAAGTTTGAGAAACCAGCTCGAGTGCGCTAGAATTTGAAAATACACAGCCGGAGAAAATCTGCCACTTCCTTACAGAGCCCCTCCTCCAACACACACGAACGCGCACATGACCAATGAGGGCACGAGATAAGTTTGTGCACAGATGGAAGGCTGACAGGCAGGTAGGCCATCCAGTTATTTTAGCCGGGCCGGCTCAGATGATTGGTCGTACTTTTTACAGTACTACAGCTTCCACAGATGATATTTATTTATGGATTTTTTGTCAAAGCACTTCAGATATTCATTACTATCGGGATGTTAAGAGCATTCCATGGAATATAACAAAAAGTGTATCTCGAGCCGGTTTCTCAAACTTACCATTTTTAATAATCACTTGTCCCCGGTTTGATCTTCAATCTCAGGATTCATGTATCTGTGATCCTCTCCAGAATGGAAGTAGTCATCACATACAGAGCATCATCTAGTTCCTGAACAGTGTCCTTCACATGCTGATATCCAAGAGAGGGAGTTTACACAGTCCACAAGATGGAGGAATAGAAGCAGTATTCAATGTTTACTTCAGATTAGCTCCACGTCAGAAATGATCATGCTTGTCATATGTCTATCTCCATAGAGGCTGAATCATCATGTTAATCACATAGCTATCATATGCCTCAAACAGTCCTGATGCTCTTCTAGGTAATCAGACATCCTGTCATGTTCACAGCTACAGTTGGGATACCTTTGTTATCACGTTACTCTCATATTGGAAGAGTATTTTCCCAACACTAATCTTGGATCTTTTTCCGTCCTTCCTGCAGTGGAGAACCCGTCCCACTGCGACTTTGTGAAGCTGAGGACGATGTTGATCCGGACCCACATGCACGACCTGAAGGACATCACCAGCGACTGTCACTACGAGAACTACAGAGCGCAGTGCATCCAGACCATGACCACGTGAGAGGGAGCACAGGAGGGGAGGCTGGGGGCGTTAAGGGACTCACGTTAGGGAGGAGTTAAAGGGAGAGTTGAGGTTTTGTGAGCTGTATATCAGCATGTGAAGGACACTTCTATCTATAGATAGATAGATAGATAGATAGATAGATAGATGGATGGATAGATAGATAGATAGATAGATAGATAGATAGATAGATAGATAGATAGATAGATAGATAGATCGATAGATAGATAGATAGATAGATAGATAGATAGATAGATGGCTGGATGGATGGATGGATGGATGGATGGATGGATGGATGGATGATGGATGCATGGATGATGGATGGATGGATGGATGCCGTTGGATGGATGGATGGATGGATGGCTGGCTGGCTGTGGCTGGCTGGCTGCTGGCTGGCTGGCTGGATGGCTGGCTGGCTGCTGGCTGGCTGGCTGGCTGGCTGGCTGGCTGGATGGCTGGCTTGGCTGTGGATGGGGCTGGCTGGCTGGCGGCTGGCTGGATGGCTTGACTGGCTGGTGCTGGCACGGCTCTTTCCTCTCCTCGCTCTCTCTCTCTCTCTCTCGCTCTCTCTCTCTCTCTCGCTCCGCTCTCTCTCTCTCTCTCGCTCTCTCGCTCTCTCTCGCTCTCTCTCTCTCTATCGCTCGCTCTCTCGATCGCTCGCTCTCTCTCTCTCGCTCTCTCACTCGCTCGCTCGCTCGCTCGCTCCGCTCCTCTCCTCGCTCGCTCGCTCCTCGCTCGCTCGCTCGCTCGCTCGCTCGCTTCGCTCCTCGCTCGCTGCTCGCTCGCTCGCTCTCGCTCGCTCGCTCGCTCGCTTCGCTGCTGGCTGCTGGCTGGCTGTCTCTGGCTCGCTGATACTCGCTAGCTCGCTAGCTAGATGCTGGCTGGATGGATGGATGCTATCTATAGATAGTAGATCGATAATAGTCAACAATACCTCAGTTCTGTGCATCTCTTGTGCAATCTATAACATTTTATCTCAGCGTTTCTTGCAAAAAGTGTGTTTCTCCAGGTTATTTCCAGCCTGCAGTGAGTCAATCATCCCCCCTGTTGTCCTCCATGTTTTTGAATAACTCACAGGAAGATGAACGCAGACTCTCGGGTGGAGAGTCCGATTCCCCTCCTGCCCCTGAACACACCAGACGTGGAGACGGAGAATCTGATCAAGAATGAAGACGACGAGGTGAAGAGAACAGCTGGTTACATAAGGGAGGAGAAACGTGGTTATATAATCCCTCTCTTTATCCTCCTCTTCCTCACTTAAAAACATGGTTCACTGAGAACGGCACACACTCGTCTGTGTTGGATATGGCGTGTGTGTACATGTTGTGATCATGGATGTTGGCCCTTGTTTCTGTTGTGTGATTGTGATGTGCTATATGTGACATAGAGCGGTGCAGTGATGGCGTATTTGTGTAGGTCGACCCTGCAGTAAGCTGCTGGTTCCCTCGGCAAAAAAGCAACGGGATTTCTCCACAGGATTTTGGAAAATAGCTGGAAATAGAGAGCCACAGTGACGCGTCCTAAAACCCGGACGTAAGTTAGCATTTTACCTCTTCCGGTTCCGTCAACAAAAAGCAATGCAATTTCTCCACAGGGTTTTGGAAAATAGCTGGAAATAAGGTCTGTGGTTGAGACACATTGAAGAGACGGATCACGTTTTGTTCAGCCGGATAATATCCACATGTCTACCCTACTTTTATAATGTTCGAAAAGGAACTACAGCCCAGTCCAGCAGCACGACTTCAACGTCACGCCAACTTAAAGGGGACCTATCATGCAAAATGCACTTTTGTACGTCTTTTCTACATGAATATGTGTCCCCGGTGTTCCAGGGAACTCACCAAGTGTCAGAAAACACAACCCTCTCTATTTTCCTCCATACCCAAATCTCTAAAAAAGGGGCTGCAACGGATCTGATAAAAACTGATCCAGATTTGAACACTGTCCTGACGTCAGGACGGTGGCGCTACGGCTATTGGGCCAACTCCACCAATCAGGAGGAGACAGCCACGGCCATTGCCGTTCGAAAGCGCTGGAGACGCTGTAGTACATATGCCAGGCCTGTAGGTGGTGCTGTTCTCACTGAATCAGCCCTTGCAGAGCAGAGCTAAAAAAAATGGAAATTGAGCGAAATGAGGCATGGCTAAAATGCATGATCTGTTTGGTATTTTGAAAACAGAAACGTATAAATATACCTTATATAGGTATGGCCCTACAATATATCATTTAAATATACCATGATAGGTCCACTTTAAGATCCTTATTCAAACATACAGATTCTAAATGGAACGAGTTGAAGCGTTTGTTTGAACAGTTAGCAGGAGGCAGGGACTTGCTTTCAAGCAGAACAGGGCAGACTAACTTAGAGGAGTGTTCACGTGTTCGGAGTAATGACGTACAACGGCCTCCACGACTTCTGTAGTCCTATTCAGCCACTTGGTAACAACCATCGTTTTTCAGACACGTCAACTCTTCAGAAATCACCAGTGGGGTCACTGCTGATGGATTTAATGTCGTAGAACAAAACGTGACCCGTCTCTTCAATGCGTCTCAACCACAGACCTTATTTACAGATATTTTCCAAAAACTACTTCAAAAATCCCGTTGACGTTGAATGCTTACTCACGTCCAGGTTTTAGGACTCGTCACCACTCTATGTAGTAACGCGTGTTTGCATGTTATCGTTCTCTTTTATCCTTTCGCCTCTATCTACTCGTCTTTCATCCTTTCTTTATAACTAATGCTGTTGATGTGTTGTGATTTTAAAAAGGTGTCTATTATCATCTGGACAACAGCTGGAAATGGAAATGAGCGATGTTGGCTAAAGCTGCTCCATTTACTGTTTTGTGTGACAGTTGATGAATGGAGACTGTCCACGACACTGTAAACAAATACACTAAACTAAACTAAACTTGTTCCCTTCCCTCTGTCTCCTTGCTCCCTTTCCTCTGTCTCCTTGCTCCCTCAGCTGAGGAGGATGCAGCAGATGCTCCAGAAGATGCAGCAGCAGAATGCACGAGCAGGACCTGTGACTTTTTACATTCAAATGTGACTTTTACATCTTTTATTTAGGATTTTAAAATAACCAGAACTCCCACACAAACACTGAACACCAGAATGATTTACAGAATTTAAAAGAAATGTAAGGCACCCTTGAAAGTCATTCATTATATTTATATTATTTTTAATTTATTTATTTATTCGTTGTAATTTTTTTAATGTTTATTTATTTATTATTATAATTATAATTTTTTTGTAATTCTTTTATAATTTATTTTCTAATCTAAAAAAAATGAAGGCAACCTTGAAAGTCAGGCGATTAAATGCAATTTTCTTACTTCTTAAAACGATGTATTTGGTTCTTCGGTTACACTGCACTATGTATCATGCACGTTACAACTAACACATTCAATGAGTAAAAACAAGGGAATTTATGTAGAATTTAAACTTAATCAAAACAATACTTACAAAGCCATACAGAATATCTTCAGAGTAGAAGAACAGCATGCTGGGAAATGTATTTCTACCTAATTTTCACAACAAACATTGCATTTCTTTTTGTTTGAATGCAGTCATTAGCCAAGACGCGTTAGGCAGTAGAGAGAGAGGCACCTTAGAGAAACACGCGGGTTTCTTTAGTGGTTTCTGCACATATTTTGAAAAGTTGTTGATGTTGTGCAGGTTTAGCAGCAAATGCATGTTAAGAAAGAGCATATCATAAAATCAGTAGGAGTGTGTGTGAGTGCTAATGCATACTGGTTTCTTAGATTGAAGAGGGCCCTGTTATGCTTTGTTTGGGTTTCTCTTTCCTCCCCCTCTGTCTGAAACAAGGTATTGCAGTGTACAATCTTGGAAATGTAACGTAAGAACAATCCTACATTCAGTACACTTGACTATTTCTTATTTGTATGTATGTGTGTGTGTGTGTATAATATATACCCATCACCGTCCAGATGTGATTTCATTTCAGCGACCAATTTTAAAATGTCTAGCCGAGCGGACGTGCAGAGAAACAATTGGATTAAGATCGTGACACATGATTAGCCTTAAAGTAATAATACCTTTGTTTTAAACAGCTGAAAAACAGTGTAAAAAATAATCTGCGTTACGGTAAAACAAGGTCAAGCATCAGAGGGTTAGAACACTGAATAAAATCTCTGTTTTCATCAAGTGTCGTTTCCTTTATTTTGCGATATATTTGTATTTGTGTCCACCAGGGGGCAGCACACACTATTAATATATCCCCCTTAGATAGATAGATAGATAGATAGATAGATGGATCGATGGATCGATGGATGGGTACTTTATTGATCCCAATTTTTAGAGCTTGTTTCATGGCTCGACGGGCACATTTCATTATTTTGTTATCGACATTAATTTACATCAATACTTAAAACAAAAAGACATTAAACTTATTTTAATTGTTATTATTTGTTGTATTACTGTCTTTAATGCTTATTTTAGCATGTTTTGTATTTTCCCTTTATATTGATTAATATGTATTTATTATATGTATTCATTTAATTTGAGCTGCAATTGATTGCAGCTCAATAATTAAATTAAAACCACAACTTATTTATTTAATTTTGTATTTAATGCTTATTTATTATCAATTATTATGTTGTTTTTTTTCACCTTTTTGCATTTGTTTGAGAATTTTTCTCACTAATTTGTATTTTCTTATTTATAATTTATTACTTACATTAATGCAGATTTTTCTGACTTATTAGTATTTTTGCTTTTTTTATTTGTATTCTGTCCTTAATTATTATTTTATTTCTTAATATATATATTTTGTTTGCATTGCTAAGGGTTGGGGGCTTGGCTTCATTTAACCCTTTCTTTACACAAACTCATCCTAAAAGTACATCCTCTGTCTTCAGCCAACCACCTGAATCCTTGTTCAAATACCACATTATTATAGCCTCATGTCTAAAAGGGGGGAGGGAGGGCTGGTTGTTGAGCCAAACACAGGTAAGGTGTGTCCTACTGGTGTAAATATCTCCATAAAAAAAAGGGGGCTGGACGACCCGACAGAAGACTGAAGCATGTCCCGGGTTTAGAGGGTGTTAGGAGGGGTTTGCAGAGTGTGTTTTCTCGGTGTAATGCAGCACACGGATTGATTTTCAGTTCCTCCGCAGATCCGGACCCAGTTTGCTGTCTCTGAGCCCCGGGAATGGATCATTTCGCCGGGGATGATGAGAGCGACGCGTCCGCGCAGCAGACCACCGTGTGGCAGCATATCACAGCCCGGGCCAAGCCGCTCCTCAGCCCCAAACTGGGCTCCAGAGACCCGGAGGAGAAGAAGGAGAAGAGCATGTGGATGTTCAAGAAGATGAAGAGGAAGGAGAACGTGTCTCTGGACCGGATTATCTCTTCCTCGCAGCCGGATTTGCTTTTCGCGTCCGCGCCGGATCCAGAGGCGCATGAGGCGCAGCAGCTCTGCGGCAAAGCGGCAGGTATGAGCGGCAGTGGAGGCTCCGGGATTAAGGAGAGGATTTCTTCCAAACTCACGGTGGCTCATCTAATTCAAACCCACCACAAGAGCTCCTCTCTGGGGTCTGCGTGTCTGGAGAAGCTGGCGGAGCCTCCGGGCGGCAGGAGCGGTGAAGCAGGCGAAGCGGCAGGAGCGGTGGAGACAGAGCAGGAGGAGCAGAAGGAGCAGCAGGTGAGAAACTATAGATATTAAGGGGTTTTGGCCTTTTATATAACACATCAAACAAACTGCAGTCATATGTAAATGAGTCACAGGTAACTAAGTACTCATTAGAGCAGGTGTAATGGTACTTTACTTGTAGAGTAGTTAGTACAAAATGGTCAATCAACAAATTAACTATAATGCACATTTATTACCAGCAGCATGAAGTTGACATTTGCCTTTTTAAAGCAGATAGAAAAAGCTGAGGTATAATTGGGTCACTATTTGTAGGTATTTGTAGCTGCAGTGAGTTAGCAGGAAATAACACCATTGACATGCACACAAACATAACTGTTTAAATAGGGGAAATGATTTCAAATGAAATATCAATAATAGTAAAATTACTAAAATAGAGATTTTGAGGTGTAATTTAATAAATAAATAAAATGTATCATTTAAATAGTTGTAGGAGTTAAAGTTAGTCATGTAAACTAAATAAATAACTTAAATAATGTATAATTCCTCCCTGTCTGGACGTTTGACTCCAGAGTGCATCGAGGTGACTTGAAGAGCGAGTTGATTAATAAAGAACAGCTCTGTCTCTTCCTGTAACATCTGAAATCCACACACCACACACACACACACACACACACACACACACACACACACACACACACACACACACACACACACACACACACACACACACAGACAGACAGAGTGAGGACACCTGCATAAAGACAGAGTTTACAGGAGCTTTGCAGAGAATTTGCATAACACAGATCCATGTGTTGCTATAAGGAGATGCTGGGTGTGTTTCCCCAAAGACACACAGCAAGACAAATACACTCACTAAACAAATACACATATACACCTGAACATCAGCAGGAGAGGACTCTTTAAAGTAGAGACACTGCATACTGATATACACCTGAACATCAGCAGGAGAGGACTCTTTAAAGTAGAGACACTACATACTGATATACACCTGAACATCAGCAGGAGAGGACTCTTTAAAGTAGAGACACTACATACTGATATACACCTGAACATCAGCAGGAGAGGACTCTTTAAAGTAGAGACACTACATACTGATATACACCTGAACATCAGCAGGAGAGGACTCTTTAAAGTAGAGACACTACATACTTGATATACACCTGAACATCAGCAGGAGAGGACTCTTAAAGTAGAGACACTACATACTGATATACACCTGAACATCAGCAGGAGAGGACTCTTTAAAGTAGAGACACTACATACTGATATACACCTGAACATCAGCAGGAGAGGACTCTTTAAAGTAGAGACACTACATACTGATATACACCTGAACATCAGCAGGAGAGGACTCTTTAAAGTAGAGACACTACATACTGATATACACCTGAACATCAGCAGGAGAGGACTCTTTAAAGTAGAGACACCACATACTGATATAACACCTGAACATCAGCAGGAGAGGACTCTTTAAAGTAGAGACACTACATACTGATATACACCTGAACATCAGCAGGAGAGGACTCTTTAAAGTAGAGACACTACATACTGATATACACCTGAACATCAGCAGGAGAGGACTCTTTAAAGTAGAGACACTACATACTGATATACACCTGAACATCAGCAGGAGAGGGACTCTTTAAAGTAGAGACACTACATACTGATATACACCTGAACATCAGCAGGAGAGGACTCTTTAAAGTAGAGACACTACATACTGATATACACCTGAACATCAGCAGGAGAGGACTCTTTAAAGTAGAGACACTACATACTGATATACACCTGAACATCAGCAGGAGAGGACTCTTTAAAGTAGAGACACTACATACTGATATACACCTGAACATCAGCAGGAGAGGACTCTTTAAAGTAGAGACACTACATACTGATATACACCTGAACATCAGCAGGAGAGGACTCTTTAAAGTAGAGACACCACATACTGATATACACCTGAACATCAGCAGGAGAGGACTCTTTAAAGTAGAGACACTACATACTGATATACACCTGAACATCAGCAGGAGAGGACTCTTAAAGTAGAGACACTACATACTGATATACACCTGAACATCAGCAGGAGAGGACTCTTTAAAGTAGAGACACTACATACTGATATACACCTGAAACATCAGCAGGAGAGGACTCTTTAAAAGTAGAGACACTACATACTGATATACACCTGAACATCAGCAGGAGAGGACTCTTTAAAGTAGAGACACTACATACTGATATACACCTGAACATCAGCAGGAGAGGACTCTTTAAAGTAGAGACACTACATACTGATATACACCTGAACATCAGCAGGAGAGGACTCTTTAAAGTAGAGACACTACATACTGATATACAACCTGAACATCAGCAGGAGAGGACTCTTTAAAGTAGAGACACTACATACTGATATACACCTGAACATCAGCAGGAGAGGACTCTTTAAAGTAGAGACACCACATACTGATATACACCTGAACATCAGCAGGAGAGGACTCTTTAAAGTAGAGACACTACATACTGATATACACCTGAACATCAGCAGGAGAGGACTCTTTAAAGTAGAGACACTACATACTGATATACACCTGAACATCAGCAGGAAGAGGACTCTTTAAAGTAGAGACACTACATACTGATATACACCTGAACATCAGCAGGAGAGGACTCTTTAAAGTAGAGACACTACATACTGATATACACCTGAACATCAGCAGGAAGGACTCTTTAAAGTAGAGACACTACATACTGATATACACCTGAACATCAGCAGGAGAGGACTCTTTAAAGTAGAGACACTACATACTGATATACACCTGAACATCACAGGAGAGGACTCTTTAAAGTAGAGACTATACTACTGGATATACACCTGACATCAGCAGGAGAGGACTCTTTAAAGTAGAGACTATCATACTGATATACACCTGAACATCAGCAGGAGAGGACTCTTTAAAGTAGAGACACTACATACTGATATACACCTGAACATCAGCAGGAGAGGACTCTTTAAAGTAGAGACACTACATACTGATATACAACCTGAACATCAGCAGGAGAGGAAACTCTTTAAAGTAGAGACACTACATACTGATATACACCTGAACTCAGCAGGAGAGGACTCTTTAAAGTAGAGACACTACATACTGATATACACCTGAACATCAGCAGGAGAGGACTCTTTAAAGTAGAGACACTACATACTGATATACACCTGAACATCAGCAGGAGAGGACTCTTGAAAGTAGAGCACCAACATACTGATATACACCTGAACATCAGCAGGAGAGGACTCTTAAAGTAGAGACAACTACATACTGATATACACCTGAACATCAGCAGGAGAGGACTCTTTAAAGTAGAGACACTACATACTGATATACACCTGAACATCAGCAGGAGAGGACTCTTTAAAGTAAGAGACACTACATACTGATATACACCTGAACATCAGCAGGAGAGGACTCTTTAAAGTAGAGGGACACTACATACTGATATACACCTGAACATCAGCAGGAGGAGGACTCTTTAAAGTAGAGACACTACATACTGATATACACCTGAACATCAGCAGGAGAAGGACTCTTTAAAGTAGAGACACTACATACTGATATACACCTGAACACAGCAGGGAGAGGACTCTTTAAAGTAGAGACACTACATACTGATATACACCTGAACATCAGCAGGAGAGGACTCTTTAAAGTAGAGACACTACATACTGATATACACCTGAACATCAGCAGGAGAGGACTCTTTAAAGTAGAGACACCACATACTGAATACACCGAACATCAGCAGGAGAGGACTCCTTTAAAGTAGAGAACACTACCATACTGATATACACCTAGAACATCAGCAGGGAGAGGACTCTTTAAAGTAGAGACACTACATACTGATATACACCTGAACATCAGCAGGAGAAGGACTCTTTAAAGTAGAGACACTACATACTGATATACACCTGAACATCAGCAGGAGAGGACTCTTTAAAGTAGAGACACTACATACTGATATACACCTGAACATCAGCAGAGAGGACTCTTTAAAGTAGAGACACTCCAATACTGATATACACCTGAACATCAGCAGGGAGGAATCATTTAAAGTAGAGACACTACATACTGATATACAACCTGAACATCAGCAGGAGAGGGACTCTTTAAGTAGAGACTATACATACTGATATACACCTGAACATCAGCAGAGAGGACTCTTTAAAGTAGAGACACTACATACTGATATACACCTGAACATCAGCAGGAGAGGACTCTTTAAAGTAGAGACACTACATACTGATATACACCTGAACATCAGCAGGAGAGGACTCTTTAAGATAATAACTGAGAAGATGAGAGTATGTAATAGTTGGTCTTTTGTTTGTGTTGTTACTGACTGTTTGGGAAGTGTGGCAAAGGAAAATAGAGGACTATTTGATGCAGCTGGAACAAATCAGCTCAGCCTATAATCACTTCCATATTACTGAAATTCAGTAGATACAAACTGTTTCAGGGTGTGACTGAAAGTACAGAAACCAGTCAGATTCTGCAGTGTGAAACCATCATTTGTTCAAAGGGGAAATCAGTGCTTTGGTGTTTTTAAAACGACTGACTTCAGTAAAATGAATATTTAAAGGGTTTTACTGGGACTAAAGTGCAGATCGACCCTTCGTCTCAATGGTCCTCTTACGAGATTGTGAGGGGTTGAATTACAAAAGAATGCAGGGAGATAAATGTCACAAAGCAGGTCGACTACTGTGGAGAAATCACTGTTTACAGTCCAGAAAACTGTCCACAGATTTAAGGCTGCATGTTTTTAAGAAGTCTACCATCAGTAATATGTTGTTTACATATTGACCCAGAGAAATACACATTCAACACTGGAAATAACAAGATTTCTGAGATGATTCGGAGGTATTAAACGTTGTCATTAATGGGTTATATTCAGATGTATATCAGTATGTAGTGTCTCTACTTTAAAGAGATCCTCTCCTGCTGATGTTCAGGTGTATATCAGTATGTAGTGTCTCTACTTTAAAGAGTCCTCTCCTGCTGATGTTCAGGTGTATATCAGTATGTAGTGTCTCTACAGTACTTTAAAGAGTCCTCTCCTGCTGATGTTCAGGTGTATATCAGTATGTAGTGTCTCTACTTTAAAGAGTCCTCTCCTGCTGATGTTCAGGTGTATATCAGTATGTAGTGTCTACTTTAAAGAGTCCTCTCCTGCTGATGTTCAGGTGTATATCAGTATGTAATGTCTCTACTTTAAAGAGTCCTCTCCTGCTGATGTTCAGGTGTATATCAGTATGTAGTGTCTACTTTAAAAGTCCTCTCCTGCTGATGTTCAGGTGTATATCAGTATGTAGTGTCTCTACTTTAAGAAGAGTCCTCTCCTGCTGATGTTCAGGTGTATATCAGTATGTAGTGTCTCTACTTTAAAGAGTCCTCTCCTGCTGATGTTCAGGTGTATATCAGTATGTAGTGTCTCTACTTTAAGAGTCCTCTCCTGCTGATGTTCAGGTGTATATCGGTATGTAGTGTCTCTACTTTAAAGAGTCCTCTCCTGCTGATGTTCAGGTGTATATCAGTATGTAGTGGTCTCTACTTTAAAGAGTCCTCTCCTGCTGATGTTCAGGTGTAATATCAGTTTGTAGTGTCTCTACTTTAAAGAGTCCTCTCCTGCTGATGTTCAGGTGTATATCAGTAGGTAGTGTGCTCTACTTTAAAGAGTCCTCTCCTGCTGATGTTCAGGTGTATATCAGTATGTAGTGTCTCTACTTTAAAGAGTCCTCTCCTGCTGATGTTCAGGTGTATATCAGTATGTAGTGTCATCTACTTTAAAGAGTCCTCTCCTGCTGATGTTCAGGTGTATATCAGTATGTAGTGTCTCTACTTTAAAGAGTCCTCTCCTGCTGATGTTCAGGTGTATATCAGTATGTAGTGTCTCTACTTTAAAGAGTCCTCTCCTGCTGATGTTCAGGAGTATATCAGTATGTAGTGTCTCTACTTTAAAGAGTCCTCTCCTGCTGATGTTCAGGTGTATATCAGTATGTAGTGTCCTCTAACGTTAAAGAGTCCTCTCCTGCTGATGTTCAGGTGTATATCAGTATGGAGTCAAAACGTCCAGACAGGGAGGAATTATACATTATTTAAGTGATTTATTTAGTTTACATGACTAACTTTATACTCCTACAACTATTTAAAAGGATACATTTTATTATTTATTCAATTACACCTCAAAATCTCTATTTTAGTAATTTACTATTATTTATATTTCATTTGAAATCATTTCCCCTATTTAAACAGTTATGTTTGTGTGGCATGTCAATGGTGTTATTTCCCTGCTAACTCACTGCAGCTAAAAATACCTACAAATAGTGACCCAATATGACCTCAGCTTTTTCTATCTGCTTTAAAAAGCAAATGTCAACTGTCATGCTGCTGGTAATAAATGTGCATTATAGTTAATTTGTTGATTGACTATTTTTCCGATCTCCCAGCTGTGTGGCGTCACTCTTTAGTGTCCCCTGGGTTGCGTTCGAATACTCCAAAAAAAACAGCTCCTAAATTCTAAACCCTATCGTCTATTCCTTGACCTCGGAGTGAAACGTCATGGGGTTAAGGATAGTGGATAGGAGAATTCAAAAGGACTTAGGAGAAGAGACTGCGGTACTTAGAGAATCCGACTGCACTTTCACTATCCGACGTGTTTATGATGCGCCAGCGGACGTCATAAAAGTGGCGCCTGCTGCTGTGGGGAAACTATGGAAACTACAGTGTTTCCTATACAGCGGACCTACAACATGGATGTTTAATAAGAACGAGGGGACTTACTGTAAACTCATCTAGAGACTCTGCACCGTGCTCTGGTGCTGTTGTTTTTATGCTTTATGAACGGGGACAAACAGAGAAACATATTCTTCATGACCAAAGTTGGAATTGAAATAAAAAAGGAAAGTGAAACTTATGCTCGTCACCCTCTCCCTCCTCGGTCCACATTAATACAAATGATCCCAATACGTATGATTGTATGAAAAGATCTTAAAATCAATACAAATGTATTTATTATAAACGTTAGTCCTTAACATCTATCACTGTGTATGATCAACCATTCAAACATCTTTTAAAAGTTGAACAAACCCCACACAGCTCAGTAAAGACTGTGAAATGTTGACTTTATTTGATCATTTCAGTAAAAACTAACGTTCATATTTCTCTTTTTGATTATAATACTGATGAACGTTCAAAACAAAGCACTTTGGCAACTTACCACATACGTTTTAAAATGCTTAATAAGCACCGTAACTTTCATGATATCATTTCTCGTTCATAATCGGTTGTTTCCGTGAACGGCCGACTGTTGTGTGACGGCAAATGCTGCAGCCGCAAGGCATTGTGGGGCAGCATTTTCTCCTCTCCTTTCGGTTAGGGAGGTCCAGTGGTTCCTAGCTAAAGGAGGTTATAAAGGAAGTTTGAAACCTCCTTTCCTTTTAATTTAGAGAATTCGAACGGCACTTATCATGGCTGCCACTGAGGGACTTCCGGGTCATTTCACTCCGTTAGGAAGGTTCCTAAGCTAAATGGACTATTCGAATGCAACCCTGGTCTCCCAGCTGTGTGCGTCACTCTTTAGTGTCCCCTGGTCTCCAGCTGTGTGCGTCACTCTTTAGTGTCCCCTGGTCTCCCAGCTGTGTGCGTCACTCTTTAGTGTCCCCTGGTCTCCCAGCTGTCTGCGTCACTCTTTAGTGTCCCCTGGTCTCCCAGCTGTGTGCGTCACTCTTTAGTGTCCCCTGGTCTCCAGCTGTGTGCGTCACTCTTTAGTGTCCCCTGGTCTCCCAGCTGTGTGCGTCACTCTTTAGTGTCCCCTGGTCTCCCAGCTGTGTGCGTCACTCTTTAGTGTCCCCTGGTCTCCCAGCTGTGTGCGTCACTCTTTAGTGTCCCCTGGTCTCCCAGCTGTGTGCGTCACTCTTTAGTGTCCCCTGGTCTCCCAGCTGTGTGCGTCACTCTTTAGTGTCCCCTGGTCTCCCAGCTGTGTGCGTCACTCTTTAGTGTCCCCTGGTCTCCCAGCTGTGTGCGTCACTCTTTAGTGTCCCCTGGTCTCCCAGCTGTGTGCGTCACTCTTTAGTGTCCCCTGGTCTCCCAGCTGTGTGTGTCACTCTTTAGTGTCCCCTGGTCTCCCAGCTGTGTGCGTCACTCTTTAGTGTCCTCTGGTCTGA
>NW_022987774.1:151986-156986 GCF_902827165.1 Trematomus bernacchii
CACATTACATGTCACGCTTTTATCCAAAGCGACTAACATACTCAATACTGTGGACAATCCCCACAGGAGCACTTTGGGGTGAAGTGTCTCAGGGACACAACGACATGCTGACTGCACTGGGACTCGAACTTGCTACCCCCTGATTCGAAGTTATGTTTGTCTTCATCTGCAGAGAGAAAGCATGTTAAAAAATTCCAAAAATGTAACGTAGGAGCGACTATCATTAAAAAACATCCGTAAATATGTTGAGAAATTAAGAAAACTGTACGCAAAATAGCAAAAACGTTATTACTTATTCAGTCAAAGTAACCTAGTTGAGAGTGGCACTGCAGGTATGCAAAGGGACAGGAGTCATTTACAATACGGACCTTTTGTTCACATTTATTTAGGCTATAAATCAACCTTTTTCCTCTTAAAATGCAGGTGTTATAAACTCTTTGTTAAGATTTCAGAATGCAAATTGCTTTTAAGTTTGAGATTTGAACTGAAAGTATGGAAAGTGTTAGGAGAAAGTTGCAGTAACATTGTCTTAGATTTATAAGGGCTACCTAAAGTAGTCATGATCTGCCCACTCTGTGTCATACTGTAGGAAGCATAAAGGCTAGTTAGCATTAGCTCACTCTGTGTCATACTGTAGGAAGCATAAAGGCTAGTTAGCATTAGCTCACTCTGTGTCATACTGTAGGAAGCATAAAGGCTAGTTAGCATTAGCTCACTCTGTGTCATACTGTAGGAAGCATAAAGGCTAGTTAGCATTAGCTCACTCTGTGTCATACTGTAGGAAGCATAAAGGCTAGTTAGCATTAGCTCACTCTGTGTCATACTGTAGGAAGCATAAAGGCTAGTTAGCATTAGCTCACTCTGTGTCATACTGTAGGAAGCATAAAGGCTAGTTAGCATTAGCTCACTCTGTGTCATACTGTAGGAAGCATAAAGGCTAGTTAGCATTAGCTCACTCTGTGTCATACTGTAGGAAGCATAAAGGCTAGTTAGCATTAGCTCACTCTGTGTCATACTGTAGGAAGCATAAAGGCTAGTTAGCATTAGCTCACTCTGTGTCATACCGTAGGAAGCATAAAGGCTAGTTAGCGTTAGCTCACTCTGTGTCATACTGTAGGAAGCATAAAGGCTAGTTAGCATTAGCTCACTCTGTGTCATACTGTAGGAAGCATAAAGGCTAGTTAGCATTAGCTCACTTTGAAAAGGAAAAGTGGCATTTGATGTAAATAACAAACTTATAGAAGATCACTGCATTAACCA
The DNA here is from genome assembly GCF_902827165.1 of Trematomus bernacchii. Taxonomy (NCBI): domain Eukaryota; kingdom Metazoa; phylum Chordata; class Actinopteri; order Perciformes; family Nototheniidae; genus Trematomus; species Trematomus bernacchii. The sequence goes on from NW_022987774.1 coordinate 153,247, forward strand.
AATACAACAAACCTTAATGAGGTTGCTATGGACAACAACACGACTGTGTGGTGGTGGTGGTGTTTTCATAAACAGGAAGTGGTGACGGTTAGCAGCATCTCATCTGGCAGCTTCTTCTCCGTGTGAGAAACTGTGTTGTGTTGTAGCTGCTGCAGGCGGGGGTTTGTTTACGTCAACAATCTGTGTTCATTTGCTTATTTGATATGGAGGGAGCATGTTAATGAACAAGAGCAGAACATACAAGATGCTGGCGTTAGCATACATGCTAATTTACAGGCAGGTACAAAGAACTTAGATTAGATGTATTGTGTCCAGGGGGAAATGTATGTTCACAGCACTGTGCATGTACACAATATACAATATATAAACAACAACAACAACAGATAGCGACACATGGCAGCTACACTCAGAGAGGCTGTTCTTTAAAGTGGACCTATCATGCAAAATGCACTTTTGTACGTCTTTTATACATGAATATGTGTCCCCGGTGTTCCAGGGAACTCACCAAGTGTCAGAAAACACAACCCTCTCTATTTTCCTCCATACCCAAATCTCTAAAAAAGGGGCTGCAACGGATCTGATAAAAACTGATCCAGATTTGAACACTGTCCTGACGTCAGGACGGTGGCGCTACGGCTATTGGGCCAACTCCACCAATCAGGAGGAGACAGCCACGGCCATTGCCGTTCGAAAGCGCTGGAGACGCTGTAGTACATATGCCAGGCCTGTAAGTGGCGCTGTAGTCTGCCACAAAAGCAGCGAAGAAGACTTCCCGCCCATAGTTACCATGGTTACCCTTCTGTTTATTCTCCGCTGTGGCTTTTTTTCTCCCTCCCCGAGGCAAGCGTTTTGCTCCCGCTGCTTTAATTCAATGCAATCCCTCCCCGTCGAGGCAAGCACTGTAATTCTCTCCGGTTAGTCCACCAGCAGATGACAAACACCCACCTCTCCGCCTCTTCCAAGGAACGAGGGGACCGTGCGGCAGAGTTTCAGTTTCAGTTTCCTTCGCCGGTCAAGATGTCCGTTAAAGTTTAAATCTTCCGGACAAAATTAGAAAAGTGCCGGTCAAAGGTCTTCTTTGTTATTTATTGAGCTTTAAAACAAATGAATAACGACTATATAGGCCTATAATAATATAATAAAACACGGAGGACGGAGATCTTTTTTTCTCCCCCTCTTGACTTGATCAGAGCACGGCTCCCCTCTCCTGCAGGGGGGCGTGGTCAGCTGCAGTTCACAGAATCAGACCCGTAGACAGCAAACAGCACATAGAGCGAAATGAGGCATGGCTAAAATGCATGATCTGTTTGGTATTTTGAAAACAGAAACGTATAAATATACCTTATATAGGTATGGCCCTACAATATATCATTTAAATATAGCATGATAGGTGTCCTTTAAAGATCCAAAAATACTTAAAGTTCCAAAAATACTTAATGTTCCAAAAATACCGTAAATTCCAAAAATACTTAAAGTTCCAAATATACTTAAAGTTCCAAAAATACCGTAAATTCCAAAAATACTTAAAGTTCCAAATATACTTAAAGTTCGAAATATACTTAAAGTTACAAATATACTTAAAGTTCCAAAAATACTTAAAGTTCCAAAAATACTATAAGTTCCAAAAATAACGTAAATTCCAAAAATACTTAAAGTTCCAAATATACTTAAAGTTCCGAATATACTTAAAGTTCCAAAAATACCGTAAATTCCAAAAATACTTAAAGTTCCAAATATACTTAAAGTTCCAAAAATACCGTAAATTCCAAAAATACTTAAAGTTCCAAAAATACTTAAGTTCCAAAAATACTTAAAGATCCTAAAATACTTAAAGTTCCAAAAATATCGCAAATGGTTGGAAGATAAGGAGGAAGGACAATCAATACTGTATATAGTCAATGTGAGGTAAAGTGTGTCGCCAATGTAACTTAAAGCATAAATGTGCGATGAATTAAAACAGAATAAAAAAACATGTAATTAACATTTCTATAAACAGAAGAAGTTAAAATAAAAATATGCAATACAAGATAAAATAATATAAATTCTTAACAAAAAAGATTGCAAATTGTACGATATACAAATGTATTTTTTTTTTAAATGTGAAGAGTCGTGTGTCTGCAGACGCTGTGATGAAAGGTGTTTCCTGCAGAGAGAGCGCTCATTATGGGATGGATCTCTGTGTGTTGGCAGAGAGCGCTCATTATGGGATGGATGGCTGTGTGTTGGCAGAGAGCGCTCATTATGGGATGGATCTCTGTGTGTTGGCAGAGAGCGCTCATTATGGGATGGATGGCTGTGTGTTGGCAGCAGGGCTGATGTGAACGAGCCCTGGAGGATTACACCGTGTTTCAGAGGACTCCTGTTGACATGAGGAGGATTTAGGATCTCTTTCTTAGTGCTTTATTGATTTCACTTCACACCGGCGTCTCTAATCTTCTTTTCTCACTTTCTTTTGACCTCTTTTCACCCTCTGTCTGAAACCAGAGCCCAGTCTGCTCTGATTGGTTAGCTGGCCGGTTCGGTTGTGATTGGTCAACCTCTTAGAGATGTCCCGCCCCTTAACCTATCACGTACAATGTGTTGGAGCGCTAGCCAATAGGAGCGGGAGTTTTAAATACTGATGTCACTTTGAAGTAAACAACAAAGTCCAATGGAGGCATTTCAGGCAAGTTTTAACAAGATGAGGGCGTGTGTAATATAAGGTGCATCATGGGAAATGTAGTGTATAACTCCACCTCTGCCTCTTTGGTTTTAACCGTTACTTTTTTATCTGTCACTTGCAAGTCCTCCATCTTCATGATGCAAAATCACTGACGTTATTTCAGCGTCAAAGGTAAATGTCACCTCATAAAAAGCATAAATGTTTGACAAGATGTTAGCAGCAGGATGAGTGGCGCTATTGAGTTGCATTGTGGGAAATGTAGTTTTGAGTTTTTTGTCAATTCTAGAAATTGAAGTATTGGGAAAATAACTTTGACTACTCGATTAATAACATGAATCGATGCTGAGAATACTCCTTACAGATACAAGTGTGTGTGTGTGTGTGTGTGTGTGTGTGTGTGTGTGTGTGTGTGTGTGTGTGTGTGTGTGTGTGTGTGTGTGTGTGTGTGTGTGTGTGTGTGTGTGTGTGTGTGTGTGTGTGTGTGTGTGTGTGTGTGTGTGTGTGTGTGTGTGTGTGTGTGTGTGTGTGTGTGTGTGTGTGTGTGTGTGTGTGTGTGTGTGTGTGTGTGTGTGTGTCCTAAAAATAGGCGTTTATCATGGCAGCTGATGGGATTGTGTGTGACCTGATGCTATTCTCAGCCGCTGCTCTGCTTCCTGATTTACTGACACCACACAGATAATCCTCTGTAAGCAGCAACTGACTCTTTGTTTCTGAGCCGTCATGAACACACACACTCTACGGAGAGATGAAGCACACACACTCTACGGAGAGATGAAGCACACACACTCTACGGAGAGATGAAGCACACACACTCTGTGGAGAGGTGAAGCACACACACTCTGTGGAGAGGTGAAGCACACACACTCTGCGGAGAGATGAAGCACACACACTCTGAGGAGAGGATGAACACACACACTCTGAGGAGAGGTGAACACACACACTCTGTGGAGAGATGAAGCACACACACTCTGAGGAGAGATGAAGCACACACACTCTGAGGAGAGATGAAGCACACACACTCTGTGGAGAGGAGGCGTTATTTATCCTTCTCCTTGGCAACACATGGGGTCGTTGTAGC
>NW_022987774.1:159486-284486 GCF_902827165.1 Trematomus bernacchii
TCAGATTCAAACTCAGACACTTGCAGTGAAGACTCCTCAGTGATTGAGATGCTGTACCTAGGTCTCCAGACTGCTGTCTCTTTGCTGCAGTTCTTCCATTGACTTTCCATCAAGAGACATTGACTGTTATTTCAATCGTCTGCAGAATTGTGCAAAAATCCTCCCGTTCAGCCTGTTGCACGGTGACTCTCTAAATGTCTGGAAAGCTCCGAATCATCTGCCTCTCTTACACCACATCAGATAGTGAAGCAGTGTGTCTGGTGTGTGTGTGTGTGTGTGTGTGTGTCACAACGCTCTGATTGCACGGGAGGAAGCGTCTTGTGTAATTTCCTGTTAGTAGTGAAACCCCCGGGACGATAACTGATCTGAGTTTCTCTTCAGAGCGTGTGTGTGAGTGTGTGTGTTAGAGCAGAAACACGGAGGAAGTGGAGGCTTCAGAGACCGATTCATCTGGGCTTTGATCTTTCCTAGAGATGCCGGTGAGTCTCTGTTGATTCGGGGTTGATTGTGATTTCATTCCTGCTGAGAGGAAGTTGGTGATTCTCTATTTTGGGGTGAAATTCTCTGTTTTGAGAAAGTAAAGCTCAGTCTCTACTTTCTAGTTACAGTTTGTAGAGTTTCCTTTATGAAACTGAAGCAGCTGTAAGATATTTCGTTGAGTTTCCTCTCATCAAAATGCTCGTTGATAAGCATCGACGCAGTGTTTATGTCGAGGGCTTTTATTGTGAAAGGAGGACAGGATTGTGTAGTGAAGCGAGGAGTCGTTATTCTGCATTGAGCAGTGAACATTGACTACATTCAGATACATCCTAGCCATATGCAGTGTACTGCCACTTTCAAATGGAATTGTAGGAGAGAAACGACCCAAACTACACACAGCTATCTCTACATGTCCTTTTGTGTCCTTTTTGTATTGCTATATGGTAATTGTAAGTCTCCTTGTGTTCATTTTGTGTATCTTTGAAGTTGTTTTGCATTTCTTTGTGGTATGTTAAAGGTCTCGGTGGTCCTATAGTGGTGTATAAGGAGAGTAATGACCTCAGTAACATCACAAACCGCACAGTTAGCTCTACAGGAAGTGGCGTAGTGAGAATTGAACAGATGGCATGAAAACGGTTGTGTTTTTATAGTCATTTGAAGTGTCCTTGTAGCTGTTTCTTGTCTCTTTACAGTCATGTCTGCACTTCTTTGTTTGAGTTTTTATCACTTTGTAGTTTTTTGTTCCTCTAACGTCATTTTGTCAAAATGTTTTCACTTATTACGTTCAATCTTTGTGAATGTTTGTAACGTCTTTGAACCGGTTTTGTATTTCTTTGAGGTCATTTGTTGCTGCTTACAATAATGATTGCGTGTCTTTGTGGTGTTTTTCATTTCTTTGTAGCGGCTTTGCAACTTGTGTAGTTGTTTTTGTGGTCATTGTGTGTCTCTTTCTGGTATGTTAAAGGTCTTATTGGTCCTATAGTGGTTTATCAAGGTTCAAGGTTCTTTATTGTCAATCTGACATAGCTACAGAGTAATTATGTTGTTGAAAATCTTATGTCACAGGCTTCTCCAACAATGCAACACAATAACATCATAACAATAAGAGCAAGAGTAATACAAAAATAAAAATATTTATATAAAATAAAGTGATGATGTGGAATAGTGCAGTATGAGTCTATATACAAGTTATTGGAATGATATATATTAGATATTAGATACATATTACTGAGTAGCAGATGAATGTTTGATGTTGTTTCAACAGTTCAATTTTTTAACAGTCTCACTGCCCGCGGGAAGAAACTGTCTCCGAATCTTCTTGTCCTTGCCAGGATGCTGCGGTAACGTCTGCCAGACGGCAACAGAAAGAACAGTTTGTGGCTGGGGTGATGGGGGTCTTTGATAATCCGTAGTGATTTCTTCCTGAGCTGCTGGGAGTAAAGGTCCTCCATGGATGGCAGCTCCGTCCTGGTGATGTGCTGTGCTGTCACTACTCTATTATAAATAGAGTAGTGACCTCAGAAACAACACAAACCACACAGTTAGCTCAACAGGAAGTGATATTTGATCCAACAGCACAACACATTTAGTTATTCCTCTCCATTTGATTATTATTTATGTTATGCACGTAAGTTTTGACTGGCAACTTTGATTACTTTCCACAGTTATAGCACTTCTTTAGGAGGTTTCCGACTAACACGTGTGTGTGTGTGTGTGTGTGTGTGTGTGTGTGTGTGTGTGTGTGTGTGTGTGTGTGTGTGTGTGTGTGTGTGTGTGTGTGTGTGTGTGTGTGTTGTGTGTGTGTGTGTGTGTGTGTGTGTGTGTGTGTGTGTGTGCGTGCGTGCGTGCGTGCGTGCGTGCGTGCGTGCGTGCGTGCGTGCGTGCGTGCGTGCGTGCGTGCGTGCGTGCGTGCGTGCGTGCGTGCGTGCGTGCGTGCGTGCGTGCGTGCGTGCGTGCGAGCTGTAGTCTTTCTTTCTGTGAGTTCATTTTTAGCGTGCACGTGATTGAGTGATGATTGTGGAGGAAACTCTTCAGAGAAACTGATAAATGCTTCATGGACAAAGTTTGTCTTTTGTTATATTTAATAAAGTAATAAAGAAAGTCAAAATAAAGTGAAATGGATCTGAAGTGCAGGAACAGAGCAGCTTCATCCTCAGAGGAGAGAGAAGGTCTGCTGACAGTCTCTCTGTGTATTCATGAGAGGAAACAGCCAACTGGTCGTTACCACATGTCTCTGTACATACAAGACTACAAATACCTTTTAACAGAGTAAAAGGCAATCAGAGTATAAGACTATATGTTTTAAATGATTATATGATCATTTGACACGACAATTTGTTAGAAAAGTCTCCCTGGTCCCCGGCTTGAGCTTCAATCTCAGGATCCATGTATCTGTGATCCTCTCCAGAATGGAAGTAGTCATCACATACAGAGCATCAACTAGTTCCTGAACAGTGTCCTTCACATGCTGATATCCAAGAGAGGGAGTTACACAGTCACAAGATGGAGGAATAGAAAGCAGTATTCAATGTTTACTTCAGATTAGCTCCACGTCAGAAATGATCATACTTGTCATATGTCTATCTCCATAGAGGCTGAATCATCATGTTAATCACATAGCTATCATATGCCTCAAACAGTCCTGATGCTCTTCTAGGTAATCATACATCCTGTCATGTACACAGCTACAGTTGGGATACCTTTGTTAGCATGTTACTCTCATGTTGGAAGAGGACACTCAGTATTTTACAACAATGATTATGTAATGAAAGCATGAATGTCTCCAGGGAATCGGAGCTCCGCCCTCGTCGGAGCGAGCCTCCTCCAGCATGTACAAACTGGAGATCGATCTGAAGAGAGGGAACAACCTGGCCGTCAGAGACCGAGGAGGTGGGAGGAGTCCTGTTCCTTCTTTTGTAATACTCTTCAGACATAACATACATACATACATACATACATACATACATACATTCATACATACATACATATATATATATACATACATACATATATATATATATACATACATACATATATATATATATACATACATACATACATACACACACATACATACATACATACATTCATACATACATACATACATACATACATACATTCATACATACATACATACATACATACACACACACACACACACACACATACATACATACATACATTCATACATACATACATACATACATTCATACATACATACATACATGCATGCATGCATGCATACATACACACATACATACATACATACATACAACACAACATACATACATACATACAACACAACATACATACATACATACATACATACATACATACATACATACATACATACATACTAGACTAGTTACTGCACATATAACATCCATCTCTCCATGGGGACAATAACCCTTTAACTTCCTTTGCCCTCCTGAGAGGTAAACCCTTAACACATGTCTCTGTTAAACACAGACTAAAAACACAATTGAACAAGTAAAAGGCAATCAGAGTATAAGACTATATGTTTTAAATTATTATATATTTGACTGGTTTGTGTTTACAGGCAGCAGCGACCCGTATGTGAAGTTCAAGCTCTCTGGGAAGGAGGTGTTTCGAAGCAAAACCATCCACAAGAACCTGAACCCGGTGTGGGACGAGAAGACCACGATAATCCTGGACTGCCTGAGCGACCCTCTGTATGTCAAGGTAAATATATCACACGTTCACATGTTGACATTTTCAAAACAATTCTGAACATTTAGACATTTTTTCATATTCGTATAATTTTTATAAATTTTTCTGAGGTTTTTTCATAATTATTTTTTAGGTTATTTTCAAACTATTCACATTTATATTTTGGATGTTTTCACAATATAATTAAATTAGAATTAGGTTGTTTAATCTGAAGCAGTGCGTGTTTATTCATATATTTCTAACACATTCAGGGGAATTCTTTTGGACATTTTCTGCATCAATTATCTTAAATGTTCATTTATTTACCACATTTATTTTAGACAAGTATTCAAACCTTTAACGCACATGTTTCAAATATTTTTTTAGGACATTTTTCTACTTCTTTTACATTTTTTCAGAATTCTTTAAAAAAAAAAATTTATCCATTTTCCACATAATCTTTTAACATATTGCAATCTTTTTGGACAATATTTTCCTAAATTTATCAAGCATTTTTCTGGTATTTTTAGGGCTTTTTTAACATACTTTTTGTTATTATTCATTATATTTTTCTGCATGTTACTGCTGTATATATTTCACCTCCTATACAAACTGTTGGCTAGTTCAATCTGCAGCTTTGCATCATATCCAATAAGATCTTCATATGTTTCTATCTCTAAAAAGTCTCAAACTTATCACAAGTCTTCAGCTTTGTGACGAGGCATTTTCCAGCGGCTCCAAGAGGCTTTTTAAATACTATTTATTTTGTTCTGAACACTTAGAGGAGCACTTCCTCCTCCTTCCCCTGACACTTTGAATGTTCCCCTGTGCATTATTGATGAGCATTGAGTGGAGGTGTGTGTGTGTGTGTGTGTGTGTGTGTGTGTGTGTGTGTGTGTGTGTGTGTGTGTGTGTGTGTGTGTGTGTGTGTGTGTGTGTGTGTGTGTGTGTGTGTGTGTGTGTGTGTGTGTGTGTGTGTGTGTGTGTGTGTGTGTGTGTGTGTGTGTGTGTGTGTGTGTGTGTGTGTGTGTGTGTGTGTGTGTGTGTGTGTGTGTGTGTGTGTCTTTCTCCTCTGCAGGTGTTCGACTACGACTTCGGACTCCAGGACGACTTCATGGGTTCTGCTTATCTCTACATGGAGTCTCTGGAGCAGCAGAGGTAAATCATTTTGGTGTATCTACTACAAACACAACGACTCTTATCAAATCCATTAGAAAATCAATACATGTGATCCACAGTTAATGCTCTTTGATAGGCATTGATACAGTGTCTATGTCTAGGGCTTTTATTGTGAAAGGGAGGTTGTAACCTAGAAGACAGTCTTACAAAGTAAAGCTCCTTTCAGTTGAAACATTCATAGATTAACACAATTTAAATTGAACTTTTTGTTGTTTTAAGGCGCTAATAAGTGAGCTATTTTGTTGAGTTTCCTCTTAGCAAAATGCTGCTTGATAGGCATCGATGCAGTGTTTAGTTCTAGGGCTTTTATTGTGATAGGGTGTTGTGACCTCGAAGACAACACACGTCAATGAATTTGATTTCTCTGGAGCTTTTAGTTGAATTGATGGTCTTTCTTAGACATACTGACATCTTCTGAGACAGAGGTGATCCATCAACATGATGTAGTGTCCATTCACACTGATCACAGCATTATTGATTTTACCCTGAGCCTTCTTCATCAGCTTCTCTGTAAAGCATGTCTGATATTGATCATTGAACACTAAAGCAGATCCTCTCGTTGTCCTCCTCATTCTGCTTTATTTACTGACTCCACACGTGTGATTCGTTAACTTGTAAAACCTGTCTCTTGCTTTTCATTCTATTATCAAGTTATGTTTTCTTTTATGAAGCTGTGGTGTATATAACTTTCTCAGCCTTCAGGCTCCACTCCTCGTCGGCCTCGTCTTCCTCCCAGATCTCATTACAGCAGTTTACTGAAAACATGAGTACCTGCAAGAGAGCCGACACACACACACACACACACACACACACACACACACACACACACACACACACACACACACACACACACACACACACACACACACACACACACACACACACACACACACACACACACACTCCTGCTGTTTGCTCAATGGCCTTCTTTGTTTACAGACAACTTCTCTTAACAAGACAGACCATTCTCAATAACACACAATACTTTACAACACCTTGCAGTGTCCGACTAGAACTGATTAGCATTCGGTGATGAATGAAAACCCTAGTTTGGAACGACATGAATGTGATGAGTTTTTCTAAAATATACAACTAGTAACTGCTTCCTCCTAAACTAATTAATTCTAACTGACTAACTAGCTCACTAACTAACCAACCAACTAGCTTACATGCCAACTAACCAACCAACTATCTAAATTAACCAACCAACTAATTCACTAACTGACTGACTAACTAACTAACTAGCTAACTAACTGACAAACTAACTGATTAACTAACTAACTTACAAACCAACTAACCAGCCAACTATCTTAATTACATACCAACTAACCTATTAACTTACTTAATTCAACCAACTGACCAACCAACTGACCAATAAACCAACCTAACTAACTAACTAACTAACTAACCAACAAACTATCTTACTAACATACCAACTAACCAAACAACCAACTAAATAACCAACTTACAAACCAACCAACTATCTTAGGGTTACATACCAACTTAAATACCAACTAACCAACCAACTAACTAACTAATAACTAACTAACTAACTAACTAACTAACTAACTAACTAACTTACAAACTCACAAACTAACTACCCTACCTAACTAACTAACTAACTAACTAGTTGGATCAGCTTATGGTTGTTTTCTGTCTCTGTTTGGGAATGTTTACAACAACTAGGACATATGATTTGAATGTCTTTTATTTACTACTACTGTCTCTTCCTAAATCTCTTCCTGATTTCTCTGTGATTTCCCCTCTCTGTGTTTCAGGTGTATTCCTGTGACGCTGGTTCTGAAGGACCCTCAGCACCCGGACCAGGATCTGGGTTCTCTGGATCTGTCCGTCACCCTGACCCCCAAAGACAGTCCTCTGGAGGAGAGGAGGGACTCCACTTCCACCGTACGTACACCGATCATCACTCTGGATTCATTCATGTTAACGTCAAGGGACTATCTTTATAAATGACTAGTTATAAGTTATATTGAAGAAAAGGGATCTGTTAACATTCAAAGATTCAAAGGTTTTATTGTCATATGCACAAAGCTACTGTGTAGAAATGGCAATGAAATTCTTCTGACCTGAGCTTCTCCAACAATGCAACATATATAATGAAATACAAAAATTCAAAATACAAAGTGTGCAAAAAGTATATATAAAATACTACGTTAAGTTATATCGAAGAAAAGGGATGACTGAGAGTCATTGAGATCTGTCCAAAATGTATTTACTTTTTGAGTTCTGAGACACAAGTATGAGATTAATCTCAGAAAACGAAAAATCAAGAAAAAAGAAATCTGATATTTTCAAACTTTTTCGCAAACAAGTCAGAATCCAGACCCTAATCCTCTTCCGTAGGTTAATGATAGAGCAGATTTAAAATAAATGGATTCAAACCATGCAGACGTTATAACTAAACCAAATTAAAGGTAGGGTAGGTAAGTTTGAGAAACCGGCTCGAGATACACTTGTTGTTATATTCCATGGAATGCTCTTAACATCCCGATAGCAATGAATATCTGAAGTGCTTTGACAAGAAATCCATAAAAAAATATCCTCTGTGGAAGCTGTAGTACTGTAAAAAGCACGACCAATCATCTGAGCCGGCCCGGCTAAAATAACTGGATGGCCTACCTGCCTGTCAGCCTTCCATCTGTGCACAAACTTATCTCGTGCCCTCATTGGTCATGTGCGCGTTCTTGTGTGTTGGAGGAGGGGCTCTGTGAGGAAGTGGCAGATTTGTTCCGGCTGTGTATTTTCAAATTCTAGTGCACTCGAGCTGGTTTCTCCAAACTTACCTACCCCACCTTTAAAAGGGGGCTTAAATCTCAGACAATATTTGATTTGTTTCTGGGATTTAATTCCTGATAAATGAGTGATTTTCAATCTCAGATATTTATTCAAGTTATTTTCAGCATTTTTACTCGTAAATGTTCCACTTTACTGTCAAGTAGTTTTCTCTTCAAATGACAAATCTTAACTTAGAAATACTGATAGTTTTTTTTAAGTACAATGGCCCTAAGACTTCATATAAAACTTGAGTGATCACACAGTAAATAGGACGGTAAAGCAGAATAAAAATGCATTTCTACAGTTAAAATTATTTACTTTTTTGTCAAACTCACCTGAACATTTAGCTGTTTTCCTTTTGAAACATTTTACTTTAAAATAACTTATTAAGCAAGTAAAAGATGTGTGGTTTTTTCCATTTAACAGCAACATGTAACCACACACGGAGGATCACAGGTGGACATTACTCTGTTTTAAGGAATCACTTCACTAATCCATTAATCCACTAATCCCTCCAACACTACTGGATTACACAACCACTATTAAGAGGGAAAGACAGTTCAGCACAATCTGTTTCAACACACACACACACACACACACACACACACACACACACACACACACACACACGTAAAAACACAGGATTTTAGTTTCACTTTCTTCAGCATGTTTCTCTCTTTGTGGTGCGTTTGTGTTCCTACAGCTGAGAAAGGTTCAGACGTACCGCTGGAAGCCGTATGTGAATAAAGTGAGTGTAGTGGAGATTAGGCTCTTACAGCTTCACCCTGAATCACCCCTTTAACCTCAAATAGATAACGGGAACCACGGTGCATTTAAGGGCACGGGGCGGCCATCTTTGAAGGATAACGTCTATAGCAACGTGTATAGTAACGTCTATAGTAACGTCAGCAAACGTCAATATCTATCGGCTTTTACAGGTCAGCTGTTGGACGTCCGAAAAGTACGGGAACTTAATCGAAACTTGAAAAAAAGTCATGCTTCTTCACTCGTTTTTCAAATTAAATCTACAATTTGCGTTTGCTGGTATCCTTCAAAGATGGCCGACTTCCTGTAGTTTTGTAGTTCTTGTAGTTTTCCTTGTAGTTTCGCTTATGAAATATAGAAGTGTTTCCCTCACCATTGATATTAAAATGGCACTGATTTCCAAAGGGACTAAAGACATGGGTTAAGACTTTATTTTGAAGCCGCTGTGAATGCATCATTCATAAATGAGTGGAGCATTTAGTGTTCAAATAGAGAGATATTTCCATTGGAGTTTGGAGAGACCAACAATGAATAACTAAATGTAGTGTTCAACATGCAGAGATAATAATAACCCTAACAGAATATGATTTGAATGCCTTCCAAGTAGCCAAAAATATCAAATAATGCATAATTACCTTCTACAAATTGCATGAATGTAATATGTACAATGTAAAATATACTTTAATCGCTAAATACATTTTACTACCAATAATATAACCCTATTTTTTATATAAAAGAGTCAGTGTTTCATACAGTTGCTTATATTATGCTCGTATTTTGAAAATGTACTTTCTGCTCGCACAGTAAAAATGTCTGTATGATAAGATTTTGTCCAAAGCAGTTAGACATAAAACACAGCCTGTCTGGTGCATATTTTATTCAGTATATAAATGAATCATCAGGCAGTGACAGTCTGTGCTGCAGAGAGAGAGAAACCACAAAAGAGAGAAGAAGAATAATGATAATAAACAACAACAACAACAGACAGAAAGATCATTAAAGCTAATGAGGCCACAATAATACATATTCAGCACATCCTCCACGGCTTCCATCTATTTTCAGATGCTTTATTCATGGAGATGTATTAATGTTGCAGTACACCCCCCTTCTGTTTTAGCTGCTTGTAGTTAGCAATAATAACCCTGTAGCCCCCCCTGGTGGTGAACACATGTATGTGTTTTCATTTCTGTGATAATGTGAATAATGTTCCAATAATTATCATTCACACATTTGCAATATCTGTCAAAAATATCACAATTAGTTATTTTTTCCTGATCGTAGTTATCAGCAGAGATGGGAGAAATACTCAGATGTGGTACTTGAGTAAAAGTAGAAGTACCAGAGTGTAGGAATACTCTGTTACAGTAAAAGTAGAAGTACTCAGATCTTGTACTTGAGTAAAAGTAGAAGTACTCAGATCTTGTACTTGAGTAAAAGTAGAAGTACTCAGATCGTGTACTTGAGTAAAAGTAGAAGTACTCCGATCTTGTACTTGAGTAAAAGTAGAAGTACTCAGATCTTGTACTTGAGTAAAAGTAGAAGTACTCAGATCTTGTACTTGAGTAAAAGTAGAAGTACCAGAGTGTAGGAATACTCTGTTTCAGTAAAAGTCCTGCATTCAAAATGTTCCTCAAGTAAAAGTAGAAAAGTATTATCATCTAATAAATGTACGTAGTAGTGTTACTGTAACAGTGGTGTAAAGTAACTCCACTGCATGTGTTCAATAACTTTCAACACAGCAGCTGCAGTGTTTGTTCTCCCCTTTTAAACTATACACCGTATAGCTATGTTGCATGAATATAAACCAGCTTTAGTGAGCTGAGTGAAGGTTACTCTGTGGTTGCGGTCGAATACTCCAAAAAAACAGCTCCTAAGTTCTAACCCTATCGTCTATCCCTTGACCTCTGAGTGAAAGGTCACGGGGTTAAGGGATAGTGGATAGGAGAATTCAAAAGGACTTAGGAGAAGAGACTGCGGCACTTTAGAGAATCGACTGCACTTTCACTATCCGACGTGTTTATGATGCGCCAGCAGAGGTCATAAATGTGCGCCTGCTGCTGTGGGGAAACTATGGAAACTACAGTTTTCTATACAGCGGACTACAACATGGATGTTTAATAAGAACGAGGGACTACTGTAAACTCATCTAGAGACTCTGCACCGTGCTCTGATGCTGTTGTTTTATGCTTTATGAACGGGGACAACAGAGAAAGATATTCTTCATGACCAAAGTTGGAATTGAAATAAAAAAGGAAAGTGAAACTGTCACCCTCTCCCTCCGGTCCACATTAATACAAATGATCCCAATACGTATGATTGTATGAAAAGATCTTAAAATCAATACAAATGTATTTATTATAAACGTTAGTCCTTAACATCTATCACTGTGTATAGCCTATCACCATTCAAACATATTTTAAAAGTTGAACAAACCCCACACAGCTCAGTAAAGACTGTGAAATGTTGACTTTATTTGATCATTTCAGTAAAAACTAACGTTCATATTTCTCTTTTTGATTATAATACTGATGAACGTTCAAAACAAAGCACTTTGGCAACTTACCACATACGTTTTAAAATGCTTAATAAGCACCGTAACTTTCATGATATCATTTCTCCGTCATAATCGGTTGTTTCCGTGGACGGCCGACTGTTGTGTGACGGCAAATGCCGCGGCCGCAAGGCATTGTGGGGCAGCATTTACTCCTCTCCTTTAGGTTAGGGAGGTCCAGTGGTTCCTAAGCTAAAGGAGGTTATAAAGGAAGCTTGAAACCTCCTTTCCTTTCATCTAGAGAATTCGAACAGCACTTATCATGGCTGCCACTGAGGGACTTCCGGGTCATTTCACTCCGTTAGGAAGGTTCCTAAGCTAAATGGACTATTCGACCGCAACCCTTGTCTCGCTTTAAAGACATGGCCTCCAAAATAAAGACAGCATAACATTAAATACAAAAATAATCTTTTATTCTAAAAGGGACAGTCACTGTGTAGCAAAAATACATTTACAATGTTCTCCAAATATTAACTTAGGCAATGTCATACACACACATGAGGACTCATACATCTTAATATTAATTCAGTAACATACAATAGTAGTTGATATTGTCTTATCTTAAAAGACACTCTGCCTCACAATGTGATCAGCCTGTCACTTGTATTGTCTCGTTGGACATGTTCCAACATTGAAACCATTTGCAGATGGTGACGTCTCGAAAAGTGCCAATTGGTTCTTTGCGAGGGGCAGGTTAGGATCAATACAGAACTTCTTCAGACATACAGTTGTGATTCTGTAAGAAAAGAATTGCATATTGTTAGAAACACAAGAAATAATAAGAGTCATTAATAGCCGCTTTCACACCAAGTACTTTGCGGTACTTAGTTCCGGGTACTTAGTCCCGCCGAACTCTTTAGTCCCGGAACTGTCCTAGTAGATCGCGTTCTCACCGGAATAAGTTCCCCGAGGGAGGATTACGCAAATGAAGCCGCTGACGTTACTTCTTCTTCTTCTTCTGCTTTGGGTTTACTGGCAGACCGCAAACAACTTCACGGCGTATACTGCCACCCGAAGTCCCCCGGAGTTGGGGACTGGCTTCAGTAGAAGCTGCTGGGTCGCGTCTTCCGAGTAAATCGCCAGAAGCGCCGACACCTCCTCATCACTCCACCGCTCCCATGTTTTTTTGTGTTGCCACAAGTTAGTCTCTCTCCGTTGGTGCGCTGGGCTAATGCTAATGCTAATAATGCTAATGCGAGCAAATAAAATGGTGGCTTCACAAAACATTTCGGAGTTTTACGGGGCGTGGTTTGCAATTCGCCCAGCCAATCAGAAATTGGAACCTTTTCCTCCCCAGGAAAGTACCACCTCTCTAGCAGGGACTGACAAGGGGTGAAAAGGTTTGCGCGAACTAAGTTCGAGTTCCAGATCTTTTTGGTGTGAACGCAAAATCCCAGGAACTATCAGAACTATTCCTGGGAAAAGTACTCCGGTGTGAAAGCGCCTATAGACAGTTTACATGCTGGTTAACTAAACAGCTCTCTCTGGTGGGAGTATGAAAATGTAGTCCATTTACCATTAACAAGAAATAATTCATTTTAGAAATAATTATTTAAGGTGTGTAATTGCTACAATATGAGGTACTGTTACTTTACTTTGCTTTTATTATTAGTTATTTAATTATTACTTTCATTTGCACCAAAGAATTATTTTAATAATATAATATTTATACAATATTTATACCTTGTGTTATTGCTAATATAGAAACTAAGAAACACACGGGGTGTATTAGATTAACATGCACACGTGTATAAACTTACACAATTGCTCGGGGTTCACAGTCACTCGGGGTCCTCGCCATGTGTTTCACCATTTGTTTGGGAATTCTTTTTTTAGTGAAGCCTTCACAACATCCATCCTTTGGTGTTGATGGTCCAAACGGAGCTGTGAACACAAACAAACACACACTTAATACCAAACACAGTTTACATTGACAGCTCACAGAGAAATCCAGAAAAGATACTGACCGGCAGTGCAGTGACGCAGGACGCAGATCAGAAGTACGAGCGTCACCAGAGTCTTCATAGTTCAGAGATGGTTCAGAGCTGCTGTTGGGATGAAAGCTTGTAATCTTCAAGGATTGAAGTGTGATAGAAACCTGCTCTGTGCTCCCTGTATTTATACAACTCCTGCCTCCAACAGCCCCATCATTGCTGAGTCATGTTCTCACAAAGCAACTGATTCTCGGAAAGAAAAAAAACTGGTTCTTGTTTTCTGTTACAGCTCTGTTTTCTGCAGAGGAAATGTGACGTCAATAATTATGTGAAACAATTCTTCAAAACGTTTTGCACAGAATATGGATAGGGCTTTTGATTGTTGCTTTCTCTTTAGATTTATCTGGATATAACTGCCATCATTATGGAAGGACTTTTATCTGCAAGCTCTCACTTTAATATAACTTTAAATCTCTGTTAATTGCTGCAAAAATATGTCCCAGATTAAAAACGTAACAGCATGTTTCTTAATTGTAATAAAATCACAAATATAAGCACTGCAATGAAATGCATGTTGAATGGCAGTGGGGAAGTGAACATTGACTCCATACTTCATTACACTTTTCAGAGGTTAAATACTGCAAAACATATCATCAAAATGATCGTTCCAAAGATTAGTCCTTAGCCGCTTTCACACCAAGTACTTTGCGGTACTTAGTTCCCGGTACTTAGTTCCCGGTACTTAGTTCCCGGTACTTAGTTCCCGGTACTTAGTTCCCGGTACTTAGTCCCGCCGAACTCTTTAGTCCCGGAACTGTCCTAGTAGCTCGCGTTCACACCGGAATAAGTCCCTGAGGGAGGATTACGCAGATGAAGCCGCTGACGTCACTTCTTCTTCTTCTTCTTCTTCTTCTGCTTTGGGTTTACTGGCAGGCCGCAAACAACTTCACGGCGTATACTGCCACCCGAAGTCCCGGAGTCCCCCGGAGTTGGGGACTGGCTTCAGTAGAATCTGCTGGGTCGCGTCTTCCGAGTAAATCGCCAGAAGCGCCGACACCTCCTCATCACTCCACCGCTCCCATGGTTTTTTGTGTTGCCATAAGTTTGTCTCTCTCCGTTGGTGCGCTGGGCTAATGCTAATAATGCTAATGCGAGCAAATAAAATGGCGGCTTCACCAAACATTTCGGAGTTTTACAGGGCGTGGTTTGCAATTCGCCCAGACAATCAGAAATTGTAACCTTTTTCTCCCCAGATAGTCCCTGCTCTCTAGCAGGCACTATCTGGCGGTGAAAAGATTAGAGCGAACTAAGTTCTAGTTCCAGATCTTTTTGGTTGTGAACGCGTAATCCCAGGAACTATCGGAACTATTCCTGGGAAAAGTACTCCGGTGTGAAAGCGCCTCTTTACTTTTTTCTAAATCCCAGATCTTTCTGACTCTTTTAGGCATTGCATTGTGGGACATTAATACACACATTCAAAAATCAAGCATGTTTAAAGTGGACCTATCATGCTATATTTGAATAATATAGTGTAGGACCATACCTATATAAGGCATATTTATCCTTTTTTTTTTTCAAAATACCAAACAGATCATGCATTTTAGCCATGCCTCATTTTGCTCAATTTGCATTTTTTTGCTCTGTGTTTGTAAGGGCTGATTCAGTGAGAACAGCACCACCTACAGGCCTGGCATATGTACTACAGCGTCTCCAGCGCTTTCGAACGGCAATGGCCGTGGCTGTCTCCTCCTGATTGGTGGAGTTGGCCCAATAGCCGTAGCGCCACCGTCCTGACGTCAGGACAGTGTTCAAATCTGGATCAGTTTTTATCAGATCCGTTGCAGCCCCTTTTTTAGAGATTTGGGTATGGAGGAAAATAGAGAGGGTTGTGTTTTCTGACACTTGGTGAGTTCCCTGGAACACCGGGGACACATATTCATGTAGAAAAGACGTACAAAAGTGCATTTTGCATGAGAGGTCCCCTTTAAGTAATAGATGCTGTACATCATAGCAGTACTAAATAGTAAGCATAATGGTAGAATCTTTCAAATTAGGATGAACAGCAACATTCAAGTACTAGATGCAGGTTAATGCACCACTAATAATATAAAGCAAAGCACTGACAGTAGCCACGGCACTTTAAGCACAATGTGTTGCTAACACTACGGTTCTTTTACATCAATGAGGATTGGAATGCAAGACTTGTAATGAAGTAGTTTTATACTTTTATACCGCTACTTTTACTGAAGTCAATTATTTTAATACTTTTTCCTCCACTGAGCTTTAGTAGCCATGGTATTAGAACAGTACATTGTAGGTGATAATATTTCAGCAGCAATATATAAATACATTAATCTGTAGCACTTCAGGTAGTATTGGAAGTTTATGCATTATTAGTAGTACATTAGTAGCGTATTGTGAGAGCTGAGATTGAGTTAACATGATGGGACTTTCTCTTCCTCATCCGTTTATAACAGAAGACCTTACATCAGCATTTCTGAGAACAAAGTGTAGCTGGAAGAAGTCATTCACAAAAATGTGATTTCACTTCATCATTCTGATTATATGATGACATAATTTCATGCACCTGTATATTGCTGAAATCTTCCGTGTAGGTAAAATTGTATTGATACATACATTAACAGGCTTCATTGTGTGAAATGAAAATAATATTTCTCCTCCCAAACAGTAGAGAACATTGATGAGAGTCATTAGCCGCTTTCACACCAAGTACTTACGGCTATAGGTTGAGGAAGTACAGGGTAGGAAAACTCATGCATTTTAAAAAGTATTACCATCAAATCATGTAGTTCCAAATGTAAAAGGTCTCAGTATGCAGAATTGTCAATTATAGAATAATATTACAATAAAATGATATATACATGTACGTCATATTTCATTATTTGACAAAATCATGCATTTAATGTCTACTTTAATATCCCTCTTGAACGATGAATAAAGTGTTATCTTCACCTATAATATTACATCGTCATTTAATTTGATGATTATATCATTAATATCATTCAGAAAAAGGCAGCAGAGGTTATTGGATACATTTAGTAAAGTAAAAAGTACAATATTTCTTCTCTAAGAAGAAGTAGAAAATATGAAATAGCAGAATACATTTTACATACAGTATTTCATGAATTGTATTTCAACCACCAAGTGACTCACAGTTAGTTTGTCATCCAGGCTCTGGTGATACACTTTTTCTTTAAGAATCAAAGGTCAACACACAAGGTGAGTTAGTATTATATGCATGGTCATTTTGTTGCTGAATTATACCGTTAGTACCAAATTCATTGCAATTAGTAGTTGTTTAGATGTTTCACTTTGAACGACTTCTATTTGACCATGAGAAGTTGATGATTTGTCAAATCCATGAGAAAGTTAACGCATATTGCCTCAGAGACAGAGAGAGAAATGGTTTCCAAGGAATCTTTTTTTGAGGATGAGGAAGTGTGGCTAAAAGCACAAGCAAACTTCCTTTCTACATCCTTTCAATTACTGTGTATTACCAGCAGCATGGTTATAGAAGGACTGCCGAGGAAAGACAAGGAAGTGAAAGTAGTCAAAGAAAACGACTGAATAAGACGATTTTAGAGTTGCATTACTCCCATTACACTGAATTTGTAATACGTTTTATAACTGAAAGCAGCCAGTCATAAAGTCCTATATGTTGTATTGAAGCCACTGTGGATAGACAGACTGGAACTTACTTTATTAAGTGCATACATCGGATGCAAGGTTGCAGTGTTGGTACTCTGTAGTAAAATGGTCTTAAAGTACTCCATTACATGTAAAAGTCCTGATTTCAATATTTGACTTAAGTGAAAGTACAAAAGTATTAGCATCAAAACATACTAACACAAAACGTTGAAGTACTCAATCTGCACAATGTCCCATTTCACAATAATATAAACTACAGCAGTTTTATCAGGTAAGAGTACTTCAAGTATCAAAAGTAAAATTACTTGTTGCAGAATGGATCTTTTCACAGTATTATATTATTGTGGTTATTAGGTTATCCTGTTTTTATACATGTAAGAGCATTTTAGTATTGTAGCTTGTCAATGTGGAGCAATTTAGATACAGTAAAAGTATAAGTACTCAGATCTTCAACTTGAGTCAAAGTAGAAGTACTCAGATCCTGTACTTGAGTAAAAGTAGAAGTATTCAGATCTTGTTCTTGAGTAAAAGTAGAAGTACTCAGGTCTTGTACTTGAGTAAAAGTAGAAGTACTCAAATATTGTAATTGAGTAAAAGTAGAAGTACTCAGATCTTGTTCTTGAGTAAAAGTAGAAGTACTCAGATCTTGTACTTGAGTAAAAGTAGAAGTACTCAGATCCTGTACTTGAGTAAAAGTAGAAGTACTCAGATCCTGTACTTGAGTAAAAGTAGAAGTATTCAGATCTTGTTCTTGAGTAAAAGTAGAAGTACTCAGATCTTGTTCTTGAGTAAAAGTAGAAGTACTCAGATCTTGTACTTGAGTAAAAGTAGAAGTACTCAGATCCTGTACTTGAGTAAAAGTAGAAGTACTCAGATCTTGTACTTGAGTTAAAGTAGAAGTACTCAGATCTTGTACTTGAGTAAAAGTAGAAGTATTCAGATCTTGTACTTGAGTAAAAGTAGAAGTACTCAGATCTTGTACTTGAGTAAAAGTAGAAGTACTCAGATCTTGTACTTGAGTAAAAGTAGAAGTACTCAGATCTTGTACTTGAGTTAAAGTAGAAGTACTCAGATCTTGTACTTGAGTAAAAGTAGAAGTATTCAGATCTTGTACTTGAGTAAAAGTAGAAGTACTCAGATCTTGTACTTGAGTAAAAGTAGAAGTACTCAGGTCTTGTACTTGAGTAAAAGTAGAAGTACTCAGATCTTGTACTTGAGTTAAAGTAGAAGTACTCAGATCTTGTACTTGAGTAAAAGTAGAAGTACCAGAGTGTAGGAATACTCTGTTACAGTAAAAGTCCTGCATTCAAAATGTTCCTCAAGTGAAAGTAGAAAAGTATTCTCATCAAAATATAGTGAAAGTAGCGACAGTAAAAGTAGTGATTGTGCAGATTGGTCCATTTCAGAATAATATATATGATATGTTTTATAATGATTGATCATGAAAGTGTTCTCAAAGCTGGTAAAGGTGCAGCTAGTTTGAATGACTTTGTATACTGCAGGGTAGCTTGTGGATTTACTCCAGGTGGAACTAAAGTCTGATTTAACACTTGATTATATTTCACATCATTCATCCACATCTGTGAAGTAACTAAAGGTAGTGGAGTAGAAGTACAAAGTAGTATAACATTTAAAGTACAAGTATCTCAAAATTGTACTTAAGTACAGTAGGCTACTTGAGTAAATCTACTTAGTTACTTCCCACCTCTGGTAATCAGCACTTTAGTTCAAACCAGTCTCCCCCCCTGCAGTTGAATTAATGTTTGTTGATGTATATTCAGACCATGCTGCTCAGGAGATCCTGGAAGAGATCTAATAAGGTAAATCTTCATCATCATCATCATCATCAGCTTCATTAGCTTCATTAGCTGCTCCTTCACACTGATCACCTCTCTGTTGGTTCATCACTGTTGTGTTGCTCAGTCATTTCAGTGTTTTTGTGGCGTACAGTTCATATAGACGTCTACCGTGTTGTGTATTCACATTTTTAAATGTCGTGTGTTGTGTCTGCTGTCATTAACATCCACTCTGTGAGCAGGACCATGTGCTTCAAACTGTTAACTAACATGTTGTAATCATGCTAATAAGATGTTACAAGGCTAACTAGTTGCTACCAGGCTACTATTTTATTATGAGGCTAACATCCATCTATCAGGCTAACATGCTGTATATTTTCAGGGTTAACATCATGTTATCAGGCTAATTAGATGTTACAACGCTAACAAGGTGTTATCAGGCTACTGTTATGAGTTATGTTACTGTTATTATGAGGCTAGCATTAATTGATCAGGCTAACATCATGTTATCAGACTTATTTGGTGTTATCAGGTTACTGTTTTATTATGAGGCTAAGATCCAGCTAGCAGGCTAACATACTGTATTCTCAAGCTAACATCATGTTATCAGGCTAATTAGATGTTACAACGCTAACAAGGTGTTATCAGGCGACTGTTATGAGTTATGTTACTGTTATTATGAGGCTAGCATTAATTGATCAGGCTAACATCATGTTATCAGACTTATTTGGTGTTATCAGGTTACTGTTTTATTATGAGGCTAAGATCCAGCTAGCAGGCTAACATACTGTATTCTCAAGCTAACATTATGTTATCAGGCTAACATGACATTTTCAGGCTACTATTTGTATGAGGCTAGCATTAAATTAGAAGGCTAACATACTGATGTCAGGCTCATTTGATGTAATCACGCTGATATCATGTTAGCAGGCTAATTTCATGTAATCAGACTGAGATGATGTTTCCAGGCAAGCACTCAGGCAAACAAAATTATATCAAGCCAACATCATGCTATCAGGCTAACATTATACAGCTAACATCATGCTATCAGAGCTAACATCATGCTATCAGAGCTAAGATCATGCTATCAGGTTAACCTCATGTTATCAAGCTAACATCATGCTATCAGGCCAGCATTATACAGCTACATTATTCCAGCACAGTTTGTTCTATCTTTAATTATACTTTAAAAGAAAAAGTCTGCCAGCTTATTATTGATTTTCTCAACAATGCCCTAGCAAAGAAGTCCTTTACCTTCAATTAAGAGATGTGTGTGTGTGTGTGTGTGTGTGTGTGTGTGTGTGTGTGTGTGTGTGTGTGTGTGTGTGTGTGTGTGTGTGTGTGAGAGCAGCAGCAGTCCCTGCGTCTCTCCGAGCTTCACAGGAAGTCTCAGTTGTGGCGAGGGATCGTCAGCATCGCTCTGATCGAGGGTCGCAGTCTGATCCCCATGGACCCCAACGGGCTGTCGGACCCCTACGTCAAGTTCAGACTCGGACACCAGAAGTACCGGAGCAAGGTAAAAACAGGACAGCACAGAGTCACACAAGATTAAAGATGAATATATTAAAGATCAAATTAAAGATAATATTACAATTATATACAGTTTAAAATAAGAAATGAACATATATACATATTTGGGTCATATATTAAATGTTTCCCATTTTGTGTGTGTGTGTGTGTGTGTGTGTGTGTGTGTGTGTGTGTGTGTGTGTGTGTGTGTGTGTGTGTGTGTGTGTGTGTGTGTGTGTGTGTGTGTGTGTGTGTGTGTGTGCAGACGGTGCCTAAGACTCTGAGTCCTCAGTGGAGGGAGCAGTTCGACCTCCACCTGTTCGAGGAGACAGGTGGAATTTTAGAGATCACGGTGTGGGACCGAGACACCGGGAGGAGGGACGACTTCATCGGACGGTCAGTCCTCTTTCTGTCCTCATAAGATAAGATGAGATAAAAAAGATAAGAAGTACTTTATTGATAACAATTAGGGAACTGTTTGCGTTGCAGCAGCATAAAAAGACATGGCATTGTATAATAAAAATGAAAAGACTGTGTGTGTGTGTGTGTGTGTGTGTGTGTGTGTGTGTGTGTGTGTGTGTGTGTGTGTGTGTGTGTGTGTGTGTGTGTGTGTGTGTGTGTGTGTGTGTGTGTGTGTGTGTGTGTGTGTGTGTGTGTGTGTGTGTGTGTGTGTGTGTGTGTGTGTTTCAGCTGTCAGTTGGACCTCTCCATTCTGTCTAAGGAGCACACACACCACCTGGATCTCCCTCTGGAGGAGGCCCGGGGCTTCGTGGTGCTCCTGGTCACGCTGACGGCCTCCGCTCACGTCTCCATCGCCGACCTCTCCGTGACCCCGCTGGACGACCCGCAGGAGAGGAGGGAGATCCTGACACGCTACGTGAGGACTCTTTAAAGTAGAGACACTACATACTGATATACACCTGAACATCAGCAGGAGAGGACTCTTTAAAGTAGAGACACTACATACTGATATACACCTGAACATCAGCAGGAGAGGACTCTTTAAAGTAGAGACACTACATACTGATATACACCTGAACATCAGCAGGAGAGGACTCTTTAAAGTAGAGACACTACATACTGATATACACCTGAACATCAGCTGGAGAGGACTCTTTAAAGTAGAGACACTACATACTGATATACACCTGAACATCAGCAGGAGAGGACTCTTTAAAGTAGAGACACTACATACTGATATACACCTGAACATCAGCAGGAGAGGACTCTTTAAAGTAGAGACACTACACACTGATATACACCTGAACATCAGCAGGAGAGGACTCTTTAAAGTAGAGACAGGAATACTTTGCACATGCTCAGTTGAGATGATTTTTTTAGAGCCCCAGAGATTATGTGATATGGGTTTTAATTAGAAAATAAACTCTGATTAACTTCCTGTGTGTGTCTCTAGGGGGCGCTGAAGTCCTTCTCTAACTTCAGAGACGTGGGCATTGTTCAGGTGAAGGTGATGAGAGCCGAGGGACTCATGGCTGCAGACGTCACCGGTAATAACATATATATATTTCTCATTACACGTGTCGTGGCTTCCTTCCTTGTTTTTCTATCAAGCCACTAGACGCCTTAAACAGACGTGTTTAACTCGTCAAGAGTTGCTTGGCCTCCGATGGTTTGGATGATATTATGCGATGCGTTTGCTCCAAATAAAATAACAAACTTTTACACATGCAACAAAGAAAAGAGGCATTTACAATATTCAAAACAAAGACTCAAAACTCTAATAAAATAATAAACAACTTGTAAGTATTCTTTCTTTCTTGATAAGGCTTATATAACTTACTAACTTAAAGGGTAATTGAACGGTTAAAAACTGTTCCTCGACGGCGTCTTTCCGACAATAACTGTCACTTTTAGAGGAGGTGCCGTGGGAATTGTAGTCTTTTATACGCTGGTTGACTACAGACGACACGATGAGGTGGCTTTTCTTATCAAAACAAAATACTGGCTCTAAGATAAGATAAGATAGTACTTCATTGATCCCAATTTGGGACATTTTTGACAACACGTATTAACTCTGTCCTGTACTGTAACACCAGCTGCGATCCATATATGTGTGTAATGCGTTGTGAATGTGTGTGTTCAGCATCATCTCATTTGTGGTAAGACACACACACTCAAATTACATTAAAGTGGACCTATCAAGCTATATTATAATAATATAGTGTAGGACCATACCTATATAAGGCATATTTATACTTTTTTTTTTTCAAAATACCAAACAGATCATGCATTTTAGCCATGCCTCATTTTGCTCAATTTGACATTTTATAGCTCTGTGTTTGTAAGGGCAGATTCTGTGAGAACAGCACCATCTACAGGCCTGGCATATGTACTACAGCGTCTACCGCGCTTTCGAACGGCAATGGCCGTGGCTGTCTCCTCCTGATTGGTGGAGTTGGCCCAATAGCCGTAGCGCCACCGTCCTGACGTCAGGACAGTGTTCAAATCTGGATCAGTTTTTATCAGATCCGTTGCAGCCCCTTTTTTAGAGATTTGGGTATGGAGGAAAATAGAGAGGGTTGTGTTTTCTGACACTTGGTGAGTTCCCTGGAACACCGGGGACACATATTCATGTAGAAAAGACGTACAAAAGTGCATTTTGCATGATAGGACCCCTTTAAATAAAAGTTCTGTATTTTTCAAATTTTTGCTAAAAGAAAATCTGTATTATTTTCAAAACAATTACAAAGAAAATCTGTATTTTTCAAAAATAATGACAAAAAATTCGGTATTTTTCAAATATAATGAAAAGCAACTCGGTATTTTTTGAAAAATATTGACAAAAAAATTTGTATTTTTCAAAAGAAATGACAAAAAAGGACAAAATAATACAAAAAAGTGACCAAAACATGTGTATTTTTCAGGTAAGAGCGACCCGTTCTGTGTGCTGGAGCTGAACAACGACCGGCTGCAGACTCACACCGTCTACAAGAACCTGAACCCAGAGTGGAACAAAGTCTTCACCTTGTGAGTGACCTTTGAGACATAATACCTTAAAAATATTATTATATTACAAAAGAAAAGATGACGTGCAACAAATACAATGATAGTTTTAATTTGAGTAGAGGTTAGATTATCTATATAGCACATTTTCCGACACAGAGGCAATTCAAAGTGCTTCACATCTACATTAACTCAAATGAACACAATGGAATAACAGATTCATAAAAACCATGCATAAAAGAGATGGCTTCAAAACAACATTGTAAATACAGCAGGTGCTGCAAGAAGTGTAGGGAGAAGTTAAATGACTTCTGTGTAAGCAGCAGTACAAATAAATGTTTTTACTTACGACTTAAGAACTCAGCGTTGATGAAGACCTCAGGTTTTCTGGAAGTTTGTTCCATTTGTGCGGCAAGTCAAAACTAAAAGCAGCTTCGGCGTGTTTAGAGAATATCTAATAATCTATTTTAAATTACTTTCCAAAATACTTCCATGTACAGACACATGTGTAAGTAATATCTTATTCATACATGTACACCACTGTATATATTGTAATATGTATTTTATATATTGAAGTACAATGTGGACATTTATACTTGAATTGTCCTATGTTTATACAAATATTTTGTATTCTTAAATGAAGTGATGGATTGTAAACTTTTAATATGATATAGAACATAAACATTTTCTCTCTTTCTCCTTCCCTCAGTAACGTTAAAGACATCCACTCGGTGATGGAGGTGACGGTGTTCGATGAAGACCGAGACCGGAGCGCCGACTTCCTGGGAAAGATCTCCATCCCTTTATTATATGTGAGTGAATACAATGATAATACCAGTGGCGTTTTTATATGTACAAAAGTGGTGGGGCACAAAAAACTTAGATGTCTATATATAAGCTTCTGCAGTGACGTGCAGTGAGGTTCATGGCTGGTGAGGCACTGGCACTGACTCTTCAGGTTTACAAATATTATATTTTGACCTAAACCAAAATATAATATTATTTTCAAAAGCTTTTTTTGTCTGATGCTTCGATTAATTTTAAACAGACAGTTCAACAAAAGGATACCCAAAAAATGTCATTTTATCATTTAAATATTGAATTGTTCTCTCTTAGTAAGATCCCATTTTCAATAAAATGGCGGTCTTACCTTGACTTGAAGATGAAGTCCATTTGCCTATCCTTCTGGACAAACATTTCTATTACTTTTTTGTAAAAGTCCTCCTTATGTTCTTGTAGTTTCAAAAGTCTATCATAAATCTAATCCATAGATTTATGATAAAAAAATTATAAAAGTAGGGTAGACATGTGGATGTTATCCGGCTGATCAAAACGTGCATTTATCTAACAGGTACGTTTCCCACAGATCTTATTTCGAGCTATTTTCTAAAATCCTCTGGAGAAATCTCATTGCTTTTTTGTGCTTACTTCCTGGTTTTAGGACGCGCCACTGCAGCTCTCTCGTCTCCTCTTCACACAGCACACTTTTCGCGGCACACGTACTTACAGCCAATCAGCTCTGAATGATTTGAGATGACGTATGGTGGGGATGGTAGCTCCATGCCCCTCTGGTCATTATTTTTTTGCCACACACATTTCATTACAAAATACTCTGAGCATGCGCAGTGAAGTTTTTACAGTCACCGTTGACTTCACAGCGAGAGGAAGGGGCATGATCAGGTTTTGTCCCACATGGCTCTAAACAGCTCAATAGGCACACACTGTGACTGTAGACACACTAATTAGAAGAACACAGACTAAAACAGCAATGTACAGACGAATCAGATGATTAAACATGATCTTAAAATATATTTTATATTTTTTTTTATTTTTTTTTTTGCATTTTTGTAATCATTATTTGTAATACTTTCTGCTGACACTAGGTGGGGCTGTGCCCCACCTGCCCCTAATGACCAGTCGCCACTGGATAATACAAATGAAAAACAAATCTGAAATGTTCTCAAAAGTGAATTAATGAATCTGGAAATCTGTTTTTTTGTCCTTTCAGATCCGTAACGGTGAGCAGAAGAGCTACGTGTTAAAAAACAAGGAGTTAACGGCTCCGAGTAAAGGAGTCATTCACCTGGAGATAGACGTCATCTACAACACCGTGAGTTTCCCTTATTCCTTTCCTCTGAATTAAGTCTGCTAAAATACCTGAACAAATGACTTAAAAAATATCTGAAAGAAATCAGAAAGTTATGCGAGTATAAAATGTCTGAAAACCTTCCAAAAATATTTTAAAAAATTAGAAAATCATCCCAAAAATATTCACATTTATGGGTAAACATTTTGAAGGAACATGCGAACAATGTCTCAAATATTTTAGAAATAATATATAAAAAATGTACGGAAAAATAACATCTGTTGACCTTATAGAATATGGCTAACATGAGCCTGCAAATATGTGACTATACCTGAAAAATGCTGGATAACAGTCTGACGAGATGTCAAAAAAAAATGTAAATAAAATAATGAGGAAAAATAGATTTGAAAAAATAGAATAAATAGTAAAAAATGTCATTTTTTCTGTCTTCAGGTGAAAGCAGCGATGAAGACGATCGTCCCTGCAGAGCAGAAATTCATCGAGGAAGAGCCAAAGGTCTCCAAACAGGTCGGTTAATGTGTGTTTATATTTACTGTGATGGTAAACAGCTACTTATGTGCACACACACCTTATAGTAAACGTATCTTAATGTGTGTGTGTTTCAGTTGCTGCAGCAGAACTTCAACCGGGTGAAGAGGTGCATCATGGTCCTCATCAGCTACGGCACGTACATCAACAGCTGCTTCGAGTGGGAGTCTGCACAGAGGAGCATCTTCTCCTTCGTGGTAACACACACACACACACACACACACACACACACACACACACACACACACACACACACACACACACACACACACACACACACACATACACACCACACTCAAATTACATTAAAAAAAAGTTCTGTATTTTTCTAAGTTTTGCACAAAATAAATCAGTATTTTTCAAACTTAAAGGTCCCCTATCATGTTATTTTTAGGCAATAGCATAGGTCTCAGATATATTTAAAAATATATAAAAAACATGTCTATGAAGTGTTTTGCTCAAAATACCAAACAGATCACCCATTCTAGCCATGCCTCATATCCCTCTATTTCACTTCCTGTTTCAAAAGTGCATTTTGCATGATAGGTCCCCTTTAAAGAAGATTAGAGTCGCATATGTACGGGATGTTTGGTTTCTGGGCCATTGCAGGTATAAACTAACATATGGGGAGAGGGGATAATATTATGAGAAAAAACTCTTAGATCTTATTTAGATTTTTTTAAAGAAAATTCAGAATTAAAAAAATGAAATTCTGTATTTAAAAAATATATAAAACAACAAATGTGTTTTCCTAATTTTTCCCCAATAATTAGAATAAGTATTCTGTTTTCAAATGATCAATAATAATTTCTAAAATTTTCAAAAATATCACAAATAACAATTTTTTTAGTATTCCTCAAATGTCTCCAAAATCATTTCTGTAATTGTTACATTTTCAGAAATAATTTCTGTATTTTCCTAATTTAAAAAACCAATTGCTCACACACACTTGAGTACATTTACTGTGTTTACTTTACAGTACGTGTTCCCTGTGTTCCAGATGTTTGTGCTAGTGGTGTGGAACTTCGAGCTCTACATGCTGCCGCTCGCTCTGCTGCTGCTGCTCGTCTGGAACTATCTGTTCAGCTGCAGCCGAGACACGACCGACACGGTGAGGAAACGTTAACATAATTCCCTTTTTTCAAGATTCAAGGCGTTATTGTCATGTGCTCAGCAGCTACAGTACAGTGTAGATATGCAGTGCCGATCCTAGAGTCTGTGGGGGCCCTAGGCAAACATTCACTGGGGGCCCCTCGAACCAGCTATTCATCACCACGCTCAGCCGACAGCCCCCCCCTCCTGGAGCGGAGCAAGGCAACACAACTTAAAGGGGACCTATCATGCAAAATGCACTTTTGTACGTCTTTTCTACATGAATATGTGTCCCCGGTGTTCCAGGGAACTCACTAATGGCGCATTTCCACTACACGGTCGGCCTCGGCCACACTCGGTACGGCTCGGTACGGCTTGGCCGCGTTGGGCCTTAACAGGGCCGACTCACTTCATGCTGCGCTTCCATTACAGTTTAGGAACTGGGGTAGTTACTATAGTAACGCAGTGTAGGCGGAGCCGTGACGTCATCTTCAATGAGAAATCCAGAAACACAACACAGCCGTTAGCTATTAGCACTCAGAGCTCACAGCTCCTTATATATGTTCAGAAACTCGACAAAAGTTAAACAAGTACACACCACAGACTGCCTGTGTCATGGTGAATACAGTCGCTGCTTTATTTATGTCTGTATAGGCCGTTGTTGTGAGTGTGGACGGTCGGGGCATATACTGCGTTAGCTTAGCCAATCTCCATCTAGAAAAACACGCATTTTAAAAGGTTTTTCGCCTGCCGTCTGTCTGCAGACTTGACAAAGCATTAATTCATGGTTTTTACTAACCGGTATCAGTATGTTGTTACTTCGGCATCATTTTGAAACGTGTATTACAATTAAATCACGGTCAAATATGTCCATCTTGTTGTAGTTCTAGCCCTCTTGCCAGCGCTCCTCTCTCTAGTTTAGCATACTCAGCCCGACTCAGCCCTGTTTGTTGGCCCCGATAGAACCACAATTTTCTAGGGCCAGAAAAGAGGGGAAAAAGTGGCCCCGCGCCGTGCCGCGCCGGAACGAGGCCTAGTGGAAGCACAACCAAAAAAGGGGACGGCACGACACGGCACGCTTAAAGCGAGCTACGCGCTGCAATGGAAATGCGCCATAAGTGTCAGAAAACACAACCCTCTCTATTTTCCTCCATACCCAAATCTCTAAAAAAGGGGCTGCAACGGATCTGATAAAAACTGATCCAGATTTGAACACTGTCCTGACGTCAGGACGGTGGCACTACGGCTATTGGGCCAACTCCACCAATCAGGAGGAGACAGCCACGGCCATTGCCGTTCGAAAGCGCTGGAGACGCTGTAGTACATATGCCAGGCCTGTAGGTGGTGCTGTTCTCACTGAATCAGCCCTTGCTAAAACAGAGCTAAAAAATGTCAAATTGAGCAAAATGAGGCATGGCTAAAATGCATGATCTGCAAAAAAATAAAAAATAAATATGCCTTATATAGGTATGGCCCTACACTGTATTATTCAAATATAGCATGATAGGTCCACTTTAAGATAAGAAGCAGCATTTTAAGGTGCGCTATGCGTGGGCCCCCTTGAGGGGGTTTCCCGACATGTCGTTGCAGTAAATTAAAGGGTGTTTCATGTTGTCGTTGCTGTGGACCTTCTTAATCTACCTTCTTTGGGGGCCCCCTTCTGGTCCGGGGCCCCAAGCAGTTGCCTGCCTTGCCTGTTCGCAAGCGGCGGCCCTGTAGATATGGCAATGAAAAACTGAAGTCCCAGGCTCCTCCAGCAGAGCAACATGAATATAGGACATAAAACAGATACAACAAGTAAATACAAATAAAATAGTGCATTCAGTGAAACAGATCACAGGTATATACTGTCGGCTCGGTTTAATTAAAGTTCTATGACAAAGAGTAACATGTTATGTTTTAGGAAATAAATTAGCCCAAATAAATAAAAATGTATTTTAAATGTTACGTTTTTCTTTACTATTTTTTCAGAAAATAGCTTTTGGTCCTGCTGCATGCAAAATTAAGGTTTTCTCCAAAATATTCTCTAAATTAATTTCTCTTTCAAAAATAATTTCTGTATTTTTCAAAAATAATTTCTGTATTTTTCTAAAATAACTTCTATATTTTTCTAAAATAACTTCTATATTTTTCTCAATGTTATTGTATGTATTACAAAGAGTGACCTGTTTTATTTCCTGCTGCAGACGATGGAGGCCATGTTTGATTGGGAGGATGAAGAGGACGATAAAGAGGATAAGGTATGTCGTCATGAATCAGCTGTTTTTATATTCGAGAAATTTTTTACTGATTTAATATTTATTTCTCTCGTGTTATTTAAGGAGTCTGAGCACAAAGGCTTCATGAACAAACTGTACGCCATCCAGGACGTTTTCTTCAGTGTTCAGAACGCTTTGGACGAGGTGGCGTCGAACGGAGAGAGGATCAAGAAGTGGGTATCATCCAAGGAATGAAAACAGTTTTTTATTTACGGTTAAAGGTTTCCTCACGAGAAAAGCAAGATCATTGGGCCGTTGCAGGTCATTGCAAAATCCACCCTCAGCTCCCAGTAACGGAGCTTTGTCATTTGCAGAATTTCTTAGATTTAAGCGATAATTTAGAATAAAATTATTTTCGAAAGAAAGATCTGAATTTTTCAGATTTTTCAAATATAAAATCTGTATTTTTTCGAAAAATATTCTTTATTCTTCAAATTTTCCCCCCAAAAAATTATGTAATCTTTCAAATTTTTCAAAATGTTCACTAATTTTCACATTTTCCCCGGAAATTATGTAATCTTTCTAATAGTTTCAGTATTTCAAAATGTTGTATTTGTATAAGTATTTTTAAAACCTGTGTTTTCAAATTTCTCAAACAAATAATTTATTACTTAAATATTTCTGTCATTTTAAATGTTTTCAAAAATAATTTCTCTATTTTTCAAAATGTTCTAACATAAATTCTCTATTTTCCCAAAGCTATGAAAACCCCCTTTAATCTGTGTTCAGGTTAATGTGTATTTATAAATAATTTCTGTATTTCCCCATGCTATACGATCCCCCTTTACTCCATGTTCCCCCCCCCCCTGCAGCACGGTGAACTGGACGGTCCCCTTCCTCAGCTGGCTGGCGATCGCTGCTCTGCTTTCTGCCGTCGTCCTCCTCTACCTCGTCCCTCTGCGCTACCTGGTGCTGATCTGGGGTCAGTGCTAATACCAACAACACAGATACACACAGTAGTGCTAATACCAACAACACAGATACACACAGTAGTGCTAATACCAACAACACAGATACACACAGTAGTGCTAATACCAACAACAACGCAGATATACATAGTAGTGCTAATACCAACAACACAGATACACACAGTAGTGCTAATACCAACAACACAGATACACAAAGTGCTGCTAATACCAACAACAACGCAGATATACATAGTAGTGCTAATACCAACAACACAGATACACACAGTAGTGCTAATACCAACAACGCAGATACACACAGTAGTGCTAATACCAACAACACAGATACACACAGTAGTGCTAATACCAACAACGCAGATACACACAGTAGTGCTAATACCAACAACGCAGATACACACAGTAGTGCTAATAACACCATATATAAATACTGCATGTACTTTAATCTGCTCTCCTGCAGGTGTGAATAAGTTCACGAAGAAGCTGCGCGACCCGTACATGATCGACAACAACGAGCTGCTCGACTTCCTGTCCAGAGTTCCCTCCGACGTGCAGGTGGTGAGTAGCTGCAGAGAGGGGAGGATAACTAATTAATTAAATATTAAATAATGTGTGAATAGTCCAGATCACTTCAGATATTTAATTTGTATATCTGAAGTAAAGAAAAAATAATTTTCTGTATTTTTCAATTTTTTCAAAAATAATTTTCTGTATTTTTTAATGTTTTAAAAAATAATTCTAATGAATTTTAATTATTAATTTTACATTTCTTTTAGAATCTCTTAAAAATGAATTTCCTTTGTAATATTTTTCAGATGCACTACCGCGAGCTGAGGGTGGATCCGGGTCAGAGTCCCAGCAAACGCAGAAGACCAATTCAAAGTTAGCGTCTCTCCCTGTAAACATGTAAAATATTTTTATTTAAAGGGGACCTATCATGCAAAATGCACTTTGTGATGTCTTGTATACATAAATACGTGTCCCCGGTGCGTCGGGGAACTCACGCAGCGTCAGAAAATAAAACCCTTTCTCTTTTCCTCCGTACCCAAATCTTTTTAAAACGGGGGTACAACGAGCTGATCCAGATTTGCTGCCGATATGACGTCAAATCAGCGGCGGACCCACAGAGAGTTGCTATCAGAAACAATGCCTGACGTGTTTTGGACGTAATCTCGTCTTTGTTTACATTAGCAAGCGTCGCTAACACTCAGAGCTAACCTGTACTGGAGAGCACGTGTGTTTAAAAAGCAGGAAATATAAAAAGGAACTCACCTTGTGGTAAACCTGCAAGAGAAAAAGCATTTGAGCTCCATACTGTTTCAGAGATAATCCTTGATGTGGTTTAGAACAGGATGGCGTTTTATCAATGCAGAATTTTACTTTATCTCCGCCTCCTTTTTGTTGAGCTAACGACCCAAAATCCGCGTTTCTCTAACGGGGCTGGAACAGAGGGGTATGAGCAGTATGAGGCATGGCTAATATAGCATAATAGGTCCACTTTAATTATATTTCTTGTATATTTTCATTAATATGAGGAAGTTGTACAATTTCTTAATTTTTTTTATTATTACTTTGGAAAAACTTATTTTGTAAATCTTGTAAAGAGTCTTTTCTTCCTGTAAAAACACAGTGTGTGAAATGTACATGTGTGTGATGAGTGTGTATGTTACACAGAGTATGCATGTACTGAATGAAGGCGTGCCGCTGCTGCATGAAGGTCTTATTCATTCTTCACTCTGTGTGTGTAGAGATGCATGATGCACTGTGACTCCATGTACTGCAGTATTTATACATACTCTGTAAAATAGTATGTCAGATTCTCCGAATGTTGAAAATGAAAACGTTTTTTTTAACAGTAAATGCTCTGTAAAATAAAAAAGATAATACTTAGAGCAGCGGTTCCCAACCTGTGGGCCGCGGCCCCCTAGTGGTCCGCGAAGGCATTGCAAGTGGGACACAAACATGGACATAACAATAACATATAGGAGATGACAACAAAACAAAAACAGAAGAATTAAAGATACAGTCAGTAGGATCACTTCAACATTTCACAAACAAAAATAGGTTGACAACCAAAAACCACCAAAAACACAGCATGGCATATTTATTGTTCCTTTGATCCCACTCTTCGTTAGAGCTCATTATTTCCCATTTCATGCCGTGTCCAGCCTTTGATTTGTTGTGGCAATCGTTTTTTCCAAAAGAAACACCTTAAATTAAGATTACTCCTTGATTGACTTTTAAAAAGATGTATTTTAGCCAGAAGAATAGTTGTATTTATTAACTGTGTGCGGTCCTTATCTAAAAGCCCAAAATGTAAATTCAATATTTGCTGCCAAATAATTTGCAAAACATTATGATTTTTGTGGAAATATTTTCATTATTAAGATTATTTTTAATTTGAACCTCTTTTCCTTTCTCTTTCTCGATCCTCCTTAGCAACGGTCATTACAGTCCTTAGCAACGGTCATTACAGTCCTTAGCGACGGTCATTACAGTCCTTAGCAACGGTCATTACAGTCCTTAGCAACGGTCATTACAGTCCTTGACAGAGGTCTGTTCTACTGGAATAACAACGTGTCACATGTTCTGAATCGACCAATCAGAACTTTATTTAGCCTCCGTATTGTTTATGGTTGAATGTGGGCCACGAAAAAAATGTTGATGCTTAAGTGGGCCC
This sequence comes from Trematomus bernacchii, assembly GCF_902827165.1. Lineage (NCBI taxonomy): Eukaryota > Metazoa > Chordata > Actinopteri > Perciformes > Nototheniidae > Trematomus > Trematomus bernacchii. The sequence goes on from NW_022987774.1 coordinate 192,387, forward strand.
TGAGTGAGTTGAAAAAGGTTGGGAACCGCTGACTTAGAGGATTTTAGTGGCAACTTGTTCTCTAATATATATATATTTTATTATTGTTTTGCAAGCTTAAGGGACATTCTTTCATTTTTGCACGCATAGAGTTTAGATAATTAATGGATAAAATCATTTAAAAAGAAAATTAGTCTTAACCAAATACAATCTTTTACGTCAATGCACGAGCAATACAATTAATGTTATTATTATAACAGTCACAATGAGCAATAATATACATTTAGTTTGTATAAAAGCTCCACCAAAAAAGCTTTACTTATAATAATTGTAAAGATTAGTCGTATTATTTTGCAGGTTAAAGAGGCATTTCACCATATAGACAATTAATGGATAAATAAAATGTAATAAAAATAATGAAACTACATTTTAAAAATATTAATTTAACGACATTTAAAAAATAACTTCCATATTTATTTTTTTATTTAATTTAACGCAGGACTTTTTACTTTTAATTCAAAACAAATCTGAAGTCTTCCTCCACCGTCTTTTTTGAACGAGACGTGGTTTTACTTATTTGAACTAGTCTTATTTTACAAATGAATGAAAGTATTGCGTATGCACTTCATTAAATGTCTAAGAAGCCATATCTGTGTTTAAAATAAGAGCATGTATAAAGAGAAAAAAGTATAAAACTTGTATATTATCTATTTTTATTTCATTGTTTTATTTAGGTATTTTTAATCCTTATATCCAGATTATTATTTTTTTAAATAACTCATCTCTACGTCCATTTATTTTCTATTTTTTAACGTCGAATGTATGCATTTTGACGTATTCTCCCCTCTCAAAATGTATTTTATTTTCTGCTTTGTTCCACCGGGTGTTGTGTCGTCCTCTCTGCAGAACTTCAGGTTTTCGGGTGTGATTTCCTGCATGTCTGTGTAAATGTGTCATTTTGTACGTGTCAAAGTTTGTCTGCATGACTGAAATATAAGTGCATTAATGGATACTGAATGTATTTAAGATGTGACGTCAGATCCAGGTAAAGAATCACATCTTCTGTCAGTTTGCACATGAATCTGTGTCCTGTTGCATTGTGGGTATTTGCTGCTGAGATTACAGGCCGGCTGTAATGACTGTGTAGTTTGTCTGAGAAAATATATTTCTACACAGATCAAAAGAATCCTGTTTTTGTTATTGTTACTTGAGTATTTCCATGTTCTGCTACTGTGTACTTCTACTCCACTACAGTTCAGAGGTACATGGTGTACTTCTACTCCTCTACAGTTCAGAGGTACATGGTGTACTTCTACTCCTCTACAGTTCAGAGGTACATGGTGTACTTCTACTCCTCTACAGTTCAGAGGTACATGGTGTACTTCTACTCCTCTACAGTTCAGAGGTACATGGTGTACTTCTACTCCTCTACAGTTCAGAGGTACATGGTGTACTTCTACTCCTCTACAGTTCAGAGGTACATGGTGTACTTCTACTCCTCTACAGTTCAGAGGTACATGGTGTACTTCTACTCCACTACATGTATTTATACCTTTAGTTACTTCACAGATGTGGATGAATGATGTGAAATATAATCAAGTGTTAAATCAGACTTTAGTTCCACCTGGAGTAAATCCACAAGCTACCCTGCAGTATACAAAGTCATTCAAACTAGCTGCACCTTTACCAGCTTTGAGAACACTTTCATGATCAATCATTATAAAACATATCATATATATTATTCTGAAATGGACCAATCTGCACAATGACTACTTTTACTGTCGCTACTTTCACTATATTTTGATGAGAATACTTTTCTACTTTTACTTGAGGAACATTTTGAATGCAGGACTTTTACTGTAACAGAGTATTCCTACACTCTGGTACTTCTACTTTTACTCAAGTACAAGATCTGAGTACTTCTACTTTACTGAAGTACAAGATCTGAGTACTTCTCCTTTTACTCAAGTACAAGGTCTGAGTACTTCTACTTTTACTCAAGTACAAGACCTGAGTACTTCTACTTTTACTCAAGTACAAGATCTTAGTACTTCTACTTTTACTCAAGTACAAGATCTGAGTACTTCTACTTTTACTCAAGTACAACATCTGAGTACTTCTACTTTTACTCAAGTAGTACAAGACCTGAGTACTTCTACTTTTACTCAAGTACAAGACCTGAGTACTTCTACTTTTACTCAAGTACAAGATCTGAGTACTTCTACTTTTACTCAAGTACAAGACCTGAGTACTTCTACTTTTACTCAAGTACAAGATCTGAGTACTTCTACTTTTACTCAAGTACAAGATCTTAGTACTTCTCCTTTTACTCAAGTACAAGACCTGAGTACTTCTACTTTTACTCAAGAACAAGATCTGAGTACTTCTACTTTTACTCAAGTACAAGACCTGAGTACTTCTACTTTTACTCAAGTACAAGATCTGAGTACTTCTACTTTTACTCAAGTACAAGATCTTAGTACTTCTCCTTTTACTCAAGTACAAGACCTGAGTACTTCTACTTTTACTCAAGTACAAGATCTGAGTACTTCTACTTTTACTCAAGTACAAGACCTGAGTACTTCTCCTTTTACTCAAGTACAAGATCTGAGTTCTTCTACTTTTACTCAAGTACAAGATCTGAGTACTTCTACTTTTACTCAAGTACAAGATCTGAGTACTTCTACTTTTACTCAAGTACAAGACCTGAGTACTTCTACTTTTACTCAAGAACAAGATCTGAGTACTTCTACTTTTACCCAAGTACAAGACCTGAGTACTTCTACTTTTACTCAAGTACAAGATCTGAGTACTTCTACTTTTACTCAAGTACAACATCTTAGTACTTCTCCTTTTACTCAAGTACAAGACCTGAGTACTTCTACTTTTACTCAAGTACAAGATCTGAGTACTTCTACTTTTACTCAAGTACAAGACCTGAGTACTTCTCCTTTTACTCAAGTACAAGATCTGAGTTCTTCTACTTTTACTCAAGTACAAGATCTGAGTACTTCTACTTTTACTCAAGTACAAGATCTGAGTACTTCTACTTTTACTCAAGTACAAAACCTGAGTACTTCTACTTTTACTCAAGTACAAGATCTGAGTACGTCTACTTTTACTCAAGTACAAGATCTGAGTACTTCTACTTTTACTCAAGTACAAGATCTGAGTACTTCTACTTTTACTCAAGTACAAGACCTGAGTATTTCTCCCACTCTGTCTTTTTTAAGTCTATGCTCACGCTGTTAGCTTTAAGAACTACACTTCCCAGGATGCTTTGCGGGCTCTGCAGGAAGTTTAAAGTCATGAGTCAGTTAGCAGCTATTTATAGCCTGTGTTTGTTGGTTTGTTTACATGTATTAAAGGGCCCATGTCATGGCCATTTCCACTGATCATAATTACATTGTTGAGGTATACTAAAATAGATTTATACTGTGCAATTTTCCAAACTCACATTGGTTTCGCATACAGCATCTCTGTCAAGCATGTGTATTCAGCAGTATTCACTTTCTCCACTAAACGACTCGTTGGAGCTCTTGCCCCCCCCTCCCTGTGAGCCTAGTGTGCTCCGATTGGTCAGCTCGGCCACTCGTTCTGATTAGTCAACCACCAGAGAGGCTGCGCCCATGTCTAACAGTGCTTTTCCCGGCTGCTCTCAGCGTAACATCAGTCTTATCATGGCGTCGGCACAGCCGTATATTTTATATACATATATATTTTTAACTGTTGTTATAGAAGAGTGTGACGGCCCCAGGGCCTTTGTCTTACGATGGGATGGAGCTGAAGAGGCTAATCAGCACGATCACGGACACCTCCGGACACTACGGCCCCAGTCTCTCTCCAAAGCGGCTGCAGGAAGACTAACTCTGCGATCCTCTCAACCACCTATCTCTGCATTTATCACAATAAATGTGCCGTGGTTTTGTAAACTCGTGTATGTCTCCTTGTCTTTGTGGCCTACGAGCCGCTCATAACAAAGAGTAAGTTATTTTTACCCGTTATAAACTACTACTGTTTGATGAGAAATCAAATCATGGTTTGCTATATATGAATTCAGGGAAGAAAGGATAGGCCTACTAAGTATTTCCATTAAACTTTATTTTTAGAAATGTACAAAATGAACATAAATATACATATATACACGGTATATCATCCATTCCTCCTCCTTGCATCTTGCCTGCGCACAGTCGGTGCGGTGCCTTTTAGCACGACGCCTCAGTAGTAGTAGAAGTGCCTTTTAGCACGTCATGGATTGTCCGCCAGGATCTGGCTGGACGAAATCAAATGCAAATCACAAAATATTAGAGAAACTTAGTTGTTTTAGATTCGTTAGTAGTAGTTGTGTAATGAACAGCTTGCCTGCTAATATGCTAACCTAGCTTTGTTTACCTTGGTAGCTAACACGATATGAACGTTAGCTTGGAGGAAAGGCAACTATAATGCAGTGTAATAAAACTACTATGAACAAAAGCTAGTGGTTCATATTAGGCTAGCAATAACGTGTTTATAATTGCAATCGTATACGGGTATTCTGCTACCATACAATGTAACTTGCATGAATACATTGTTTTGCGCTAGCATACAGCTAGCCTCGTTAGCTACATGCAGTATATGTACGGTCACAATGTACGGTAAATCACAGTACAGTATACTGTATGAGTATTCCGTGTGTGTGAATGCAGACATTCTCCTGCTATGAGATACATGTATGCAAGGCCATCTGCTGATATTAGAGTTGATATATGGAAACGCTAGCAACTTAGTTAGCACAGTTAGCACTGTGTCAATGGCTTAGCAGTCCAACACAGTTTACACATTTAAACAGTCTTGTTTGATAAATACACAAATAACAATGCAAACTTACAGGTTGTATACCCAGATCTTCCCCTGCTCCAAACGGTCCAAACAAGCTGTGCATATCCGGCCTCAAACTGGGCAATGTTTTGGAAGCTTTCGTCTGTGAAATGCCGGTTCTTCGAACCTCTGGAGGAGGAACACGCCGCTGCTGGTGTGGCCATAGCTCTTCGGGATTGGTCCATTTCGTTCCGGGTACCGCATGACATCAGGCGGTACCCGGAAGAATCAAATGGGCAGTGACGTATCTCCAACGAGGCGTATTGGGGAGGTATTTTCTGTGTTAGAGTTTTACTTGCTACAGGGTGTACTTTGAGGGTTTTGACTCTGCACACCGTTTACATGCATAAAAACCTTCATAACACACAAGGGGACGGGTAATAACCGGAAAAGCATGACATGGGAGCTTTAAAGTCGCGTGCAGACTGATCTGTCTGCAGTGAGAGCTGAGTCTCTCTGGATCACTTTCATGAAGAAGAAGATGAAAAACAGGTTTCTGGTATTTATATTTAAATTTAAATTCTGGACCAGAGAAAAAGTTCTCATCTAAAAATGTAAGTTTTTTAAAAATGTGTTCAAATCAAATGTTATTCGCCATGTGTAAAGTCTTTATTGTGCAGGCCTATATTCATATTGTTGTTATTTATTTATTTGTATATTTGTTTATTTATTATTATTTTTTTATTTAGGTTATTCATTTATTATTTGTTATGTTTACATGATTAGTGTCACATGTTTTTTTAATGTACATTTCATATCTGTATTTTTCAAATGTATTTATTAGTTACTTCTAATTTATATTATTTTAAATATAAAATATATCATATTATATTAGATTTTTTTTAATAATTTTTATATTGATCATTTATTTTTATCTTTTTCTTATGACATGATTATCTTAATTTTTCCAAAGTTACATTTAACATTTAATTTTAAATTATTTTGTATTGTTATTATTATTATTTTCTCATTATAGGATATTCTTTTATATTTTATTTATAAATGTTTTATCTTAAAAGTATTATTTTTCATGTCATTTTAAGATTATTATACTTTACTTTAATCTTGTGTTGCAGTTAAACTACTCCCCTTTTTTTAGAGAATAATGTCACAGCAGCTCTTCGTCCACTAGAGGGACTCATGTTCCTTTATTAGAGCCATCAACACCAGCAGGAGAGGACTCTTTAAAGTAGAGACACTACATACTGATATACACCTGAACATCAGCAGGAGAGGACTCTTTAAAGTAGAGACACTACATACTGATATACACCTGAACATCAGCAGGAGAGGACTCTTTAAAGTAGAGACACTACATACTGATATACACCTGAACATCAGCAGGAGAGGACTCTTTAAAGTAGAGACACTACATACTGATATACACCTGAACATCAGCAGGAGAGGACTCTTTAAAGTAGAGACACTACATACTGATATACACCTGAACATCAGCAGGAGAGGACTCTTTAAAGTAGAGACACTACATACTGATATACACCTGAACATCAGCAGGAGAGGACTCTTTAAAGTAGAGACACTACATACTGATATACACCTGAACATCAGCAGGAGAGGACTCTTTAAAGTAGAGACACTACATACTGATATACACCTGAACATCAGCAGGAGAGGACTCTTTAAAGTAGAGACACTACATACTGATATACACCTGAACATCAGCAGGAGAGGACTCTTTAAAGTAGGGACAGTACATACTGATATACACCTGAACATCAGCAGGAGAGGACTCTTTAAAGTAGGGACAGTACATACTGATATACACCTGAACGTCAGCAGGAGAGGACTCTTTAAAGTAGAGACACTACATACTGATATACACCTGAACATCAGCAGGAGAGGACTCTTTAAAGTAGAGACACTACATACTGATATACACCTGAACATCAGCAGGAGAGGACTCTTTAAAGTAGAGACACTACATACTGATATACACCTGAACATCAGCAGGAGAGGACTCTTTAAAGTAGAGACACTACATACTGATATACACCTGAACATCAGCAGGAGAGGACTCTTTAAAGTAGAGACACTACATACTGATATACACCTGAACATCAGCAGGAGAGGACTCTTTAAAGTAGAGACACGACATACTGATATACACCTGAACATCAGCAGGAGAGGACTCTTTAAAGTAGGGACAGTACATACTGATATACACCTGAACATCAGCAGGAGAGGACTCTTTAAAGTAGAGACACTACATACTGATATACACCTGAACATCAGCAGGAGAGGACTCTTTAAAGTAGAGACACAACATACTGATATACACCTGAACATCAGCAGGAGAGGACTCTTTAAAGTAGAGACACTACATACTGATATTAACATGAACATCAGCAGGAGAGGACTCTTTAAAGTAGAGACACTACATACTGATATACACCTGGACATCAGCAGAAGAGGACTCTTTAAAGTAGAGACACTACATACTGATATACACCTGAACATCAGCAGGAGAGGACTCTTTAAAGTAGAGACACTACATACTGATATACACCTGAACATCAGCAGGAGAGGACTCTTTAAAGTAGAGACACTACATACTGATATACACCTGAACATCAGCAGGAGAGGACTCTTTAAAGTAGAGACACTACATACTGATATACACCTGAACATCAGCAGGAGAGGACTCTTTAAAGTAGAGACACTACATACTGATATACACCTGAACATCAGCAGGAGAGGACTCTTTAAAGTAGAGACACTACATACTGATATACACCTGAACATCAGCAGGAGAGGACTCTTTAAAGTAGAGACACTACATACTGATATACACCTGAACATCAGCAGGAGAGGACTCTTTAAAGTAGGGACAGTACATACTGATATACACCTGAACATCAGCAGGAGAGGACTCTTTAAAGTAGGGACAGTACATACTGATATACACCTGAACGTCAGCAGGAGAGGACTCTTTAAAGTAGAGACACTACATACTGATATACACCTGAACATCAGCAGGAGAGGACTCTTTAAAGTAGAGACACTACATACTGATATACACCTGAACATCAGCAGGAGAGGACTCTTTAAAGTAGAGACACTACATACTGATATACACCTGAACATCAGCAGGAGAGGACTCTTTAAAGTAGAGACACTACATACTGATATACACCTGAACATCAGCAGGAGAGGACTCTTTAAAGTAGAGACACTACATACTGATATACACCTGAACATCAGCAGGAGAGGACTCTTTAAAGTAGAGACACTACATACTGATATACACCTGAACATCAGCAGGAGAGGACTCTTTAAAGTAGAGACACGACATACTGATATACACCTGAACATCAGCAGGAGAGGACTCTTTAAAGTAGGGACAGTACATCCTGATATACACCTGAACATCAGCAGGAGAGGACTCTTTAAAGTAGAGACACTACATACTGATATACACCTGAACATCAGCAGGAGAGGACTCTTTAAAGTAGAGACACAACATACTGATATACACCTGAACATCAGCAGGAGAGGACTCTTTAAAGTAGAGACACTACATACTGATATTAACATGAACATCAGCAGGAGAGGACTCTTTAAAGTAGAGACACTACATACTGATATACACCTGGACATCAGCAGAAGAGGACTCTTTAAAGTAGAGACACTACATACTGATATACACCTGAACATCAGCAGGAGAGGACTCTTTAAAGTAGAGACACTACATACTGATATACACCTGAACATCAGCAGGAGAGGACTCTTTAAAGTAGAGACACTACATACTGATATACACCTGAACATCAGCAGGAGAGGACTCTTTAAAGTAGAGACACTACATACTGATATACACCTGAACATCAGCAGGAGAGGACTCTTTAAAGTAGAGACACTACATACTGATATACACCTGAACATCAGCAGGAGAGGACTCTTTAAAGTAGAGACACTACATACTGATATACACCTGAACATCAGCAGGAGAGGACTCTTTAAAGTAGAGACACTACATACTGAGATAACACCTGAACATCAGCAGGAGAGGACTCTTTAAAGTAGAGACACTACATACTGATATACACCTGAACATCAGCAGGAGAGGACTCTTTAAAGTAGAGACACTACATACTGATATACACCTGAACATCAGCAGGAGAGGACTCTTTAAAGTAGAGACACTACATACTGATATACACCTGAACATCAGCAGGAGAGGACTCTTTAAAGTAGAGACACTACATACTGAGATAACACCTGAACATCAGCAGGAGAGGACTCTTTAAAGTAGAGACACTACATACTGATATACACCTGAACATCAGCAGGAGAGGACTCTTTAAAGTAGAGACACTACATACTGATATACTTTAGTTAAATATCTTCTTCCACCATTTATTAGAAGTGTATTTCAGTAAATCAGTAAATATCCTTAGAAGACACACCCTACTCTCAGTATTTGTAAACACTAAAAAGTCTGAACTGTGTGTGTGTGTGTGTGTGTGTGTGTGTGTGTGTGTGTGTGTGTGTGTGTGTGTGTGTGTGTGTGTGTGTGTGTGTGTGTGTGGCGGCTGGTGGCTGCGCACATGCTCAGTTGAGATTATTTTTGCGCACGGAGGCTTTAAGAGCTCGCGGCAGCGGGAGCCGGCAGCAGACAGAGGACCGAAGAGAGAGAGAAACACCGGGAGCTTCGCGTACAGCTGGCCCAGCAGCGGTGCCTCTCTCTCGGATGAACGAGCACCGTAACACCCCGCCGCCCTCGGCTCTTTGGCTTGGGCACCCGGAGGTCAGGCGCATGTGCCAAACGCTTTTACGCGCAACTTAAAGACTCTTTTTGAATATAATTGTGTTCTCACCATGGGGCTGGGAAAAGTGAGGGTCTTGGCTATATTATTCGACAGCCTGAATGATAACAACCTGCCGGCCTTCTCTGGGGGGGATCTGGTGTCTGGGAGGGTGGTGGTGGAGGTGACCGGGGATGTGCGTGTGAAAAGTCTGGATGTAACCGCACGAGGGGTCGCAAAAGTCCGGTGGACCGAGTCTAGAAACACCGGGGCCAACACGGCTTACACCCAGAACTACACCGAGGAGGTGGAGTACCTTCACCACTACGACACCCTGATAGGAGAGGAGAGAGGTAAGCATACATGTGCAAACTTCTCACAAAACTTTATTAATAACAGCGAGTCGAACAGAGCACCAAAACCTCCATCAGTGAGTGGTGCTGATGCAACAGCTGAGGCACTCCGCGGCGCTTCCCCTCACGTAGAACACACTCATGGATCATCACATTTTACATGTTAGGGTGAATAAAAAGGCATTTTGTGACTGATGTAAGACATGTTGAGGTGCTGTTAGCTACAGGGAGAGAAGTTGTGGTCCACGTTTGCGTAAAAAGGAACGAAATTGCGACAGAATCGGAAGCAAATTTAGTTTTTCCGCATGTTTTTTGCAATATTTACTCAAAGTAAAAAGGGAAATACACATTTTAACTGAATTCATCCTGAAGCTAGGCTCGTAGAAGGCAACTCCCTTTGTTCGAAGCGGTTCAAACCTGTTCAGAAACTGCCAGAGAGGAGGGGGGAGGACCCGGCTGACAGTGTATGTGTACGTGTGTGTACGTGTGTGTGTGTGTGTGTGCGTGTGTGTGTGTGTGTGTCAGCTGCTTGTTGAGCCTCTCACCACTTCCTCCTCCACCTGTGTTCTTTTCTGTTTTCACTTGTTAAATGAGATGCACGTGATGATCCAGAGAACAGTTAGATTTCATTTAAACCCTCCATGTGACGTCAATTTCCACCAGTTTAATACTCCCAGTGTGAGGGTCTATGAACTGTTAGTGGGTTCATTTAAGGACACGTGTTGTTGGACCTCATGAAGAAGAAAAAAAGGGAGTCTCCGAGGAGGATTGAATGTCTTTATCTGAACGCACTTCCTGTCAGAGTTGTGTTTATTATGAGATGGAGATCAGGGTAAAAGGTTAGGAAGTAATAAAAAGGTTATTTAACTTTCAGGGATTCTTTTATTTAATCAGAAAAAGCCCACAATGTCCATTTGTTGGCTTTTTCTGCAGCTGTTGGTTGTATTCTAATGGATTAAAACAACTCATATTTCAAGTCTCAAGGTAAATGTTAATGTAAAGGGACTTAAATAAAAATACCAACACATTTAAATAAGTACAATTAAATTATTGGATTAGGGTGGAATAAGGATATATTGGTATATATATAAATATTTAATGCAGAACAGGAATGCCACACAAGGTTTATTTTTGTTTGATTCAGTAGAATAAACAAACAAATACAAATAATTGTAATAATTTACAAAAATAATACAATTTAAAATAAATAATAATTAAAAAAAAACGCTAATACTAATAATTCAAAAATAATTGTGATTCTAATATTAATAACAATAATAATTCAAATAGAGAAGCAGAGGTGTAAAAGTTAATTTCTGCATATTATAATCACATTATGCGTTGGACATCCTGTACGACACCTGTATTCATTGCTCAAAAAGTAAAAATAAATGCATTTATATGATTAATCAAGAAAGCTGACAAGGCAAGGATGCAACTCGCAACTCTAAAACATTGGTAAATTGTTTATTTATCTTTCAATAAAAAACGATGTACCCGGTGTAAGTGTAGTCAATGCAATGTGACACAGTTACAAGCAATGATAGATAATGGAAATACACATTAATGGGTTTTCCTTCACCCATGACACCTGTCTGTCACGTTTCCATTGAATCATGCACGTTGTTCTGTCATACTGGTGAAACACAAACATCATGACCCCCTTATGAGCACAACACATCCTTGGCCACTCCGACGCTTAAGGTTCACCGCATGTCTGTACTTAATGCGGATTTGCTGTAACTAGGCGGTAAGCTGGCCCTGTGTAATGGCGTTCAAGTCGTGAGGGAAATCCTTCTCTGTAGGGGTCCTCGGATACTGCGCCTGAAATAAGTCCCCTATCTCGCTATATTTAGACTTGCAGGACTCCCAGTCAACATTCTCCTGTATTTTGGTAGTGTGACCATAAGCAGAAGTTCTACCTCGTCGTCAGTCCACGAAAATACCTCCTTTCTTACGCGAGCAGGTCTCCCTTGAAAAAGAGATCAATGGTCTCAATGGGATACACCTGGATAAATAAAGGTTTGGAATGAAATGAATATCAGCCATCTTCTACCTTGTTTGTTTGTGCCTTACACATCCGGGGGGGATATTATACTCGCTGCTTTTGGTGTATTTTGTGGCGGAAGTTACTACGCTACTTACAGGCCCGGCATATGTACTACAGCGTCTCCAGTGCTCTCGTGTGAACGGACACGTTAAATGAGCCGAATGCGTGTGAACGGAAGACTTTTTTGAAAACGAATACGGTGCGTAAACGCAAACGCTCCCATTTCGTTCTCGTGTAAATAGGGCCTAAAAATAAGGTCATATGTAAATAATGACCTTAGGTTCCATTACACCGTTGAGTTTTACACTGGAAAATGTAACTACCATCCCAATTAAGTTGAAAAGGAACGACGTGATCCATATCAAGGGTTTGTTTACGTCATTTTGTGAACATTGGAAATACATTTATCAATATCAGATTCCAGTAGGAAGTTTGTTTAACATTACAGCAGTAACTAGTTGTTTTTATTATCAATTAAATGGAATTAAATGTCCGTCACAATTCGATAAAACCTCCGTGTCACGAAAAATATAACAATATATTTAGTTTACTATCAAATGAGACAAAAAAGTGATTATTTTTTTGGCATTTCTGCTTGAAAAACTGAAAATATGAATTGATTTCTCTGCAACATACATGAGTATAGACAGTGTCTTCCCTTTTTAACACCAACATCTATAAATTAATGTCAAATAAACCCTAAAGTGTGATGAATAAGCCCATGGGATTTGATAGAAACCTGCAGAAATGAACCTTTTGAAGAGATTTCTATTGTTTGTATAAGTTGTTTCGAAGTTTAAGATGTTAAAAGTGTACAAAAAGATATAACAACGTAATGCATATTCCTGTTTTCTTTGTGTATGTTGTATTTCTTGTGTTTAAATGTGATTTAAATAAAACGCTGTGAGTGTGAAAGACGTTTCTCTCCTGTCATCATTTATTCAACTTTGCGTGAGAGTTTTCTACCTGTTAGTATCAGATGGAAGTAATGTCCCCCCGCACCACTATTCATCTCGTGCAACACACCACATGGATGTACAAATGTGGGGAGGGCTTGTCTGGACTGGACCAATCAGATCGCAGCATGTAATACATTATCACACTTCTCCACCAATGGGAGGTCACGTTGTAGTGCATGCGTTGGGGTTGGAGTTTCCAGCTGAAGAGGCTGCTCAGGCTGGTTCATACCGGTCTGCTCCTGCTGAACACACACACACACACACACACACACACACACACACACACACACACACACACACACACACACACACACACACACACACACACACACACACACACACACACACACACACACACACACACACACACACACACACACACACACACGCGCGGTGATGCAGGCTGAATGTGTTGAGGTGGCAGAACACAAACAGAAATGAGGAAGTAGACGGAGGTCGAGTTTTCTTTTGACCACAGGGTGTGTTACTTCTGCTTCTGATGCAGGGGACATTGTGGGTTTTATTCAAATACGGCGATACAAAAATGTGAATTAAGTTGTTTTGTTGCCAAGTAGGTTTTCACATGCAATGTTAGTGCAAAAACAACACAAGAAAAAAAAATTGTTTAAAAAATCTAATGAAATAAAAGCAGAAATAACAAGAATTAATAACAATTTAACTAAATTAAATAAAAGCAAAAATAGCAACACAATCAATAATAAAATTAAAGGTATAAAAATAAAAAATCTCATAAAAATGAAAAATATAAAAATCATAAAAATAAAAGATGAAATAATAAAAATCTACAAAAATGTTATAAAAAATATATGAAGACAGACGTAGCAAAACATTCAATACAGATACAAAATAAAATAAATTGTAATTATGTCAGAAATGATACGGAAGCAGAAATAATCAAAGTAAAAAAATAAATGTAAATAAAAACCTAAAAATATTTACATGACGTCTGAATTAAAATGCCAAATCTGAAGCAAAAAAACCTTATATTTCAGTAAGACGTCTCCATGTTGTTTGCTTTGAACATCCATCAGTGTATCTGGATATGAAATATATAAAAGCAGGAAATCTACATATTTAAAGGAGTGACAAACTGCAGTTTCTGGTCATTTCTTCATGACAAACGACTCAAAACGACTCAAAACTAACCATTAACTTTGCTTTCTTGACTTTAATCCTCTAACAGGTGTAGATAAACCCTCTGATGTTCAGTGATACGTGGCGTCTGCTGTGTGATAACGTCACGTGATATTTATTACATACATGTGTGTTTCTAACCTCCAGACGAGGACTGTCCGGAGGAGGGTCTGACTGTTTTACACGCCGGTTTACACGAGTTCGCCTTCAGCTTCAACCTGCCTCAGATGTGAGTACTATAGTACATTTACTCAAGTACAAGTACAACTTCAAGGTACTTTCCTTCAGTGTGTACATGTACTGCTACATCATACCTCTCCACTTGTACTTGGTGAAGAATCAGTGTCAGAAATACTTTAATTATCCCTAATCAAATGAGATGCTGTAAGTGACTCCTATTCATTTTTCATTCAAACGTTTTTTAGGGGTATTTTAAGACCATATTTACAAAGTGAAGCAACTGAGTACTTCTTCCACTGCTGCTCACCAAACTGTTCCACAAACCATTACAAACTTCAGTGGTTGTAATGGTTTGTTAAATATATGTGTCTCTGTATCCTCCTCTTCTCGTTTGGTGTTGCAAATGGAGCTGCTGTGATGCAAGACACATGTCAGACTCAATCTGAAAATAAGTTTCCCGTTCCTTCGAGGACTTTAATCCCAGATCTGATGTCCGTTACCGGGGGTCTTTAGCAGGTTCCTCTTCAGTGGTTGTGATGGTTTTTTTAAAAGTCTGTTGCTGCTGTGATGCAAGAAACACGTCAGACTCGATTTGAAACTAAAGCATGATGGTCTGGGTGTTCCTCAGGGCTCTGGCCACGTCCTTCGAGGGGAAGCACGGCAGCGTGCGGTACTGGGTGAAGGCCGAGCTGCACCGGCCCTGGCTGCTACCGGTCAAAGTGAAGAAAGAGTTCATCGTGTTCGAACACATCGACATCAACACGCCGCTGCTGCTGGTACGACTCTCTGCACACTCTGAATCTCTCTCAAAGAACACATGCATGTACACTCTTTTTTAGAGATTTGGGTATGGAGGAAAATAGAGAGGGTTGTGTTTTCTGACACTTGGTGAGTTCCCTGGAACACCGGGGACACATATTCATGTATACAAGACGTACAAAAGTGCATTTTGCATGATAGGTCCCCTTTAAACTATTAAAATACAACCTCAGAACATACACTGGTCATTGGTGCTTTTTATATATATTTATACACATGTTTTTGTATACAGTAGTCGTGTTTCGTTGTTCTTAGTGTGAGTCTGTAGCATTTTAAGTAAGAACAGTCAACTTCCTTGCAATTGGTATGTCACACTTTTACCCTAACCTGACTACATTTGACTTTTGCTTTGACTTGTAACACAGTATTTCTTCACCCTTATAATCTGAGGCACGCACAACAAACACACATTAAGACATAATACAGATGTATAAAATATATAAATACATCTGTCAGTCTCCTGTAACCCAGAGTGTGATGTTACTGAGCTGTGTATGGTTGTGTTTCAGTCTCCTCAGGCCGGGTCCAAGGAGAAGACGCTCTGCTGCTGGTTCTGTGCTTCAGGTCCCATCTCCCTCAGTGCCAAGATCGAGAGGAAGGGCTACACTCCAGGTGAGAAAAAACTTTTTTTTTTTCTTCATCTAGTCCCCCTCCTCCTCCTCCTCTTCCTCACACCTCACTTATATGATACGATACGATAATACTTTAATGGTCAGATCAAGTCTGAAATGTGACTTGCATCACAGCAGCTCCATGTGTAACATCAACAGACACGACACCAACTTGAAACCTTGCCCAATATATGTGTCTAACATCTAGTCAGAATGTGTCTCTCCTCCTGATATCAGACACAATCACTTCAGAAGTGACACTGCAGTGAGATACAGGCTCTTGTTTTTAGACAATGCTTCATCTTGTTAAAGTGGACCTATCATGCTATATTATAATAATATAGTGTAGGACCATACCTATATAAGGCATATTTATACTTTTTTCTTTTCAAAATACCAAACAAATCATGCATTTTAGCCATGCCTCATTTTGCTCAATTTGACATTTTTTAGCTCTGTTTTTGCAAGGGCAGATTCAGTGAGAACAGCACCATCTACAGGCCTGGCATATGTACTACAGCGTCTCCAGCGCTTTAGAACGGCAATGGCCGTGGCTGTCTCCTCCTGATTGGTGGAGTTGGCCCAATAGCCGTAGCGCCACCGTCCTGACGTCAGGACAGTGTTCAAATCTGGATCAGTTTTTATCAGATCCGTTGCAGCCCCTTTTTTAGAGATTTGGGTATGGAGGAAAATAGAGAGGGTTGTGTTTTCTGACACTTGGTGAGTTCCCTGGAACACCGGGGACACATATTCATGTAGAAAAGACGTACAAAAGGGCATTTTGCGTGATAGGTCCCCTTTAAGTCAAAACATCTTATTTTGAGTTGTATCTCAGATGAAATATATTTTTTTACACATTTATTAGAAAATCACCAACTAGCATCAGAAAACAGAACACGTATTTTGTAACAACATTTCCTGATTCTGCTCAAATATAGTTCACAATGAGTTCTCCAGCTGATTACAAGATCTGATTAATCTGGATATCCCTTCTTATTTCAAGTTCTCTTACCAAGCTCATTTTCACTTGTTCTATTGGCAGATCGTTGTACTTATTTCAAGTGAAAACACCTTGTTTTCATTATTTTTTAAACCCTAACCCTAACCAGACTGGAGCACAAAGGATGCTTCAGGCTGACTTTAGTGGATCTCCATCAGATGGTAGCAGTTCAGATTCTCATGCTTTGGGTCCCAGAGGATGCTGTTGGAGCCTCTCAGGTTGTTATGGTCTGCTGAGTCAGGAAGTCTCTGACAGGGTGACCAACTGTCTTTGAGCAGATTGTTAACAGGTGGAGCAGTTTGATTTGAAAGCTGCTGACAAACACTTGTCGTGTCAAATGATCATGTAATCATTTAAAACATGTAGTCTTATACTCTGATTGCCTTTTAATCTGTTAAATTGTATTTTTAGTCTTGTATGTGTTTAACAGAGACATGTGTTAAGGATTTACATTTCTGGAGGGCAAAAGGAAGTGTAAAAGGACGTGTAAAAGGACGTGTAAAAGGACGTGTAAAAGGACGTGTAAAAGACGTGTAAAAAGACGTGTAAAAGGACGTGTAAAAGGACGTGTAAAAGGGCGTGTAAAAGGACGTGTAAAAAGACGTGTAAAAGGACGTGTAAAAGGACGTGTAAAAAGACGTGTAAAAGGACGTGTAAAAGGACGTGTAAAAAGACGTGTAAAAGGACGTGTAAAAGGACGTGTAAAAAGACGTGTAAAAGGACATGTAAAAGGACATGTAAAAGGACGTGTAAAAGGACGTGTAAAAGGACGTGTAAAAGGACGTGTAAAAAGACGTGTAAAAGGACATGTAAAAGGACATGTAAAAGGACGTGTAAAAGGACGTGTAAAAAGGGGATATGCAAATAGTTAAGGACTGGAGGTTCAATGGTTTAATGATGGGGATGTTTGGAAGATGCCTAAGAGAATTTAAGGGTGGGACCAGTTGGATATTCTCTCGACTATATAGTGTGACTGTAGGCTGAGGAGCTCTGTTCCTACATTTGATTGATTTCACTTGTATATTAACTTTCTTTATCACTTTGGAATCAGAATCAGAATACCTTTGTTAGTCCCACAGAGAGGAAATGTACGTTGTTCCAGCAGAAAAGAGCCAAAGACAGCTTAATGTTACCTAAAGCATGCATACAAAAGTATTAAAGATTACAAAAATTACATTAATAAAAAAATGACACAATTTACAAAAAACACATCCTGTAAGAGTTCTGAGGATTTAGCAGCCAGGTATATATTACACAGTTATTAACGGCACCTATATATATTGCACATATTGCACATAGTTGGTGGTTAACAACAAGGCGTGTTATAGTCTGTGTTGTTCAATATAACAAAAGACAAACTTTGTCCTTGAATCAGTTTCTCTGATCATTGGCAGGCGGTACCGCAGCATCCGGACTACACCCACCTGACTCAGGGACAGTTTCATCCCACAGGCCATAAGACTATTAAACACCTGAACTAAGAACATCCATAACATTCACCTGGTTGCAACTTAGAAATGATGTATCTAATATATCCTATTCCAATCACTGCATATAGACTCTGATTGCACTATTTCTATTCTTTTGTATCTGTTTTATTGCACTGTTGGAGGAGCCTGTGACCTCAGATTTACATATCTACACTGTAGCTATGTACGAATGACAATAAAAGCCTTGAATCTTAATAATTTCCTCCCCACACTTAGGTGACTTCTCTCTCAGTCCGGCAGACTGATCTCTTCTCCCTCCTCTCCAGGCGAGTCCATCCAGATCTTCTGCGAGGTGGAGAACAGCTCGTCCCGGGTGGTGGTGCCCAAGGCGGCGCTCTACCAGACGCAGACCTTCTTCGCCAAGGGGAAGGGGAAGCAGATCCAGCAGCTGGTGTCCAACCTGAGGGGCGAGACCCTGCCGCAGGGCAAGAGCCAGAGCTGGGAGGGCAGGCAGCTGAAGATCCCCCCCGTGTCCCCCTCCATCTTGGACTGCCCCATCATCCGCGTGGAGTACGTCCTCGTGGTGAGTGCAGATTAAAGTTCATTTGAAATAACATAACCCTCTGGAGTTTCATAATGTTTCATAATGTTTCATAATGTTTCATAATGTTTCATAATGTACAAACACTCCCAAAAGTCCCTCATGCAGCAAAACGTGTACAAAAATATTAATTTAAGAAGCACGAGAAAAGGTTAAACATTTAGCAATAAGTACATTTAAATGCATTAAAAAGTTCTACAAAATATACAGGTAAGAGATATTTAAAAGATCCCCCCCGTGTCCCCCTCCATCTTGGACTGCCCCATCATCCGGGTGGAGTACGTCCTCGTGGTGAGTCCAGATTAACGTCAACTAGAAATACAACAGACCCCTCCCTCCAGTTGAAGTAGGAGTTTCATACATACATGTACAGACACTCCCAAAAGTTCCATTAATATATAATTATCATGCAGTGTACAAAAACAAATAATCAGGCAGGAGAAAAGGTTATACATTTAGTAGAAAGTTCATATAACCGCCTTAAAAGATTCCCCAAGTTGGGCTCATCAAAGTACATCTTATGTTATGTTATCTTATTAAAAATGTATACCACACATACAGCTGAGATGCAGGGAGGAGGTGCAACATGTACTCAAGAGCTAGTTCAAAAGGATACTGTTAGGATGCTAAGAGTATCAGAAATATATACGGTTAAGAACATAAAAAGAACCCATAAAGAGACTTTAGATGCAGCAGGAAGTATATGCAAAATATAAAGTTAAGATTTAAAAAGGTTAATATATAATATATTCATTTAGGATTCAGTGAACCGTCAGAGAATGTGCAGATGCAGTACAAAAGTACACAAGATATTACAGACAACGTGTACAAAATCAAAAGTAAACATAATGTTCCAGATGACCAACAGGGAACTGTCCCTACATGGGAACATGTCCTGTGATGAGTGAGTGACATGGGGAGTGTGTGTGTGTGTGTGTGTGTGTGTGTGTGTGTGTGTGTGTGTGTGTGTGTGTGTGTGTGTGTGCAGGACGTCAGAGTACACAGTGTTCACATATCTCACACACATGTGTCCTGCAGGCTGTGTTACGCACCATAGGTCATACTCCGTGTACACCCCGGTGCTCAAATGAAGCTGTCTGAATGTTTGTCACTCACACACTCAGACTCACACACTCAGACACACACACTCAGACACACACACTCAGACTCACACACTCAGACACACACACTCAGACTCACACACTCAGACACACACACTCAGACTCACACACTCAGACTCACACACTCAGACACACACACTCAGACACACACACTCAGACACACAGACTCAGACTCACACACTCAGACACACAGACTCAGACACACACACTCAGACACACAGACTCAGACACACACACTCAGACACACAGACTCAGACACACACACTCAGACACACACACTCAGACTCACACACTCAGACTCACACACTCAGACACACAGACTCAGACACACACACTCGACACAACTCAGACACACAGACTCAGACACACACACTCAGACACACACACTCAGACACACACACTCAGACACACAGACTCAGACACACAGACTCAGACTCAGACCACATTTAACAAGTGAAAACAGAAAATAACACAGGTGGAGGAGGAAGTGGTGAGAAAGGCTCAACAAGCAGCTGATACACACATACACACACACACACACACACACACACACACACACACACACACACACACACACACACACACACACACTCCCTGTGCGTGCAGGTGTATGTCAGAATCAGAATCAGGTTTATCACCAGGTAGGTTACACGTACGAGGAATTTTACTTGGTGTCATGGTGCATAATGTGTGTAATGCAGTACATACTGTATTTTACAAAAACATTTAAATTACTCACACACACACACACACACACACACACACACACACACACACACACACACACACACATTCACACACACACACACACACACACCACACACACACACACACACACACACACACACACACACACACACACACACACACACACACTCCCTGTGCGTGCAGGTGTATGTCAGAATCAGAATCAGGTTTATCACCAGGTAGGTTTACACGTACGAGGAATTTTACTTGGTGTCATGGTGCATAATGTGTGTAATGCAGTACATACTGTATTTTACAAAAACATTTAAATTACTCACACACACACACACACACACACACACACACACACACACACACACACACACACACACATTCACACACACACACACACACACACACACACACACACACACACACACACACACACACACACACACACTCACGCACACACACTCACACCCTCTCCTGTGTGCAGGTGTACGTGGACGTCCCCGGCGGTCTGAACCTCTCCCTCTCTCTCCCTCTGGTGATCGGCACCATCCCGCTACACGACTCCACCTCCAGGAGCTCCAGCATCAGCAGCTGCTGCAGCTGGGGCCAGACAGAGACCCCCGAGGGTACGTACATTATACTGTATATAAAGCATAATTGATTTAATCCTGAGTTATTTTATTTATTTTAATTAATATTTATTTATTATTATTTTTATTTTTATTTATTGAATTAATTACTATTTTTTTTTATTATTTATTTCTCTGATTCTGATTGTGCTGCGTGTCTCCTTATTACACAAGCATCTCTAATATGTGTGTGTGTGTGTGTTTTTTATTGCAGCCCCTCCCAGTTACAGTGAGCTGGCGATATCAGAGTCTCACAGGAGGAACTGTCTGGTCGGCTGTGATAGGTCGGTGGGGGGGGGGGGATCTCTGCTCACTTACATCACTGAGTTCAGATATCTGCCCCCCCCACTCTACTCTGAGGTACACACACACACACACACACACACACACACACACACACACACACACACACACACACACACACACACACACACAAAATAATAATAAATAACCATTAAAAGAGTTTACAAAATATGCAAAATATCCAGTGTTGTTGGAGTGAAAGGGTCAGGCTAGCAGTCTTTACGGCCTCATATTAACCATACAGATGTGAGAGACTTGATTACTCTGCAATAAGAGTATTTCCCTAAATGTTTGTCACTTGTTTACCACTTCCTGGAGTAAACTATCTGAATTCAAACTAAGTTTTTTTTTAGTCCAAGTTGCCAATTTTAGACCTTTTGCATTCCTTGCTGACATTTCCCAAGAACATGCAGCGAACACGCTTGACCTGTGTGACATTAGAGTGTGTGTGTTAGGGTGTGTATTTATGTAGCCCTCCTTAAAAAGATATGGCATTGTACAGTAAACATTAAAAGACTAGAAATAAACAATTCAAAATGTAAACATCTCAATAGAAATAAAATAGCATGATAAAAAAAGTAGAAAATATACATGTTGAATTACAAATGTACAGTAACAAAATATAAAGCAGGATATTGTCTATACATAAGTATGTGAGGAATGGAATATTAAATATTGAATTGCTGTCCGGCAGTGGCTCAGTCAGTAGGGGCTTGGACTGGGAGCTGTAGGGTCGCCGGTTCAAGTTCCCGAACAGACCTAAATATGGAGAGTGGACTGATACTTGTAGAGGTCCCAGTTCACCTCCTGGGCCCTGCCGTGGTGCCCTTGAGCAAGGCACCGGACACCCCCCCTTCCCCCCTCACTCCCATTGCTCCCCGGGCGCTGTGCAATAGCTGCCCACTGCTCCTAGTGCTAGACTCCTGGTTCTAGGATGGGTTCAAAGCAGAGAACACATGTCACTGTGTGCTCTGCATGTGAGACCCTTACCGAGGGGTTCATCCCTCCCATTTCTATCTATTCTATCTTCTTAAAACTGTTGACACTACTTTTGCTACTTCCTGGAGTAAACAATCTAAATTTAAACGAGGTATTTTGTTTTGTTTTTTGCCCAAGTTGCCAATTTTAGCCCTTTTGCATTCCTTACCGACGTTTCCCAAGAACATACAGCGAACACGCTTGACCTGTGTGACATTAGGGTGTGTGTTCGTGTGTGTATTTATGTACCCCTCCCTCAGCAGTAAACATGCCCCCCCCCCCTTCTGTAGGTGGATCCGTACCCAGACCCCGTGGAGGTCAGGAGGCCCGAAACGTGTCCGTCCCGCTGACGTTAGCTCGATGCTAACGGGAGCTCCACGCTAACGGGATCATCTGCACGTCACCCTGCAGCTGCACCGCCCCCAGATTAAATATCATGTGAAAAGGCCAGAGCGAGGCAGCAGACATTGAGTATTCGGTGACGTATGGACCAGGGATTTTTGTTTTTTTGGAGCTTTAAAAAATAAAAATAAAATAAAAAATAAATAAGTTCTCTGACACCACTGTAGGCTCCGACGAGGAAACACTAAGATCTCAGGGAGCGTTACAGTGAACTTTGCACAATCCGTTATTACTGTTTTTCTATCGGGAATGGGAAGGTGCATTCTGCGGCGGCCATCTTAGGAGGTTAGCATTAATATCCATCAGCTTTTACTTAAAATCTGTCAGCTGTTGTACGTACCAAATGCATAAAGTACGTTACAGAAATAGCTTTTCACGGAGGAGCCTTGTTTAATTAAATCGACGAGTCTTTACTTATGACTTAAGAAAAGAACGGACCAATCACTGTTACTGATTTTTGCGCCAACCTGGTGTTTAGAGCTAGCGTTAGGGTACATTTTCTGCTATTTTAACAATGTAAAATCCTTTGGAGGCAAATGTCTAACTTACAGTACAGGACGTTCAGATCCACAGGCCCAATAGCAACTATACATTCATCAGGATAGAAGTAAGTTAGCTAATGTAATGCTAATGTAATGCTAACGGAATGCTAACGAAACGTCGGCTAGTCATGCTAATGCTGTGTCTCAATTTGCATACTTCTGAACTTACATTTGCTTTTTTTTTTACGAGTTTACGAGTGCCTAAGTGCGTCCCAATGCAAGGTATGGCAAACTGACACTATGCGTACCGGGTGGGGCACTTATAACGGTCAAAACCAGTTGAGTTTTTTTGGACACTTTTCACACTCAGCGACCGCTATTAAAATGTTACTCCATGAAGCTTCATTTGTTTTGTTTGTTGGATTCGCTGTTACAGCCAATGACAACATAGTGCCTACAGACATGGTTTATACAGTTACCCCTATCCTCCAAAGATGGCCGACGTCACATTCCCATTCCCTCTCGGTGGTTTTCATATTCTGCAGATTGCCTACATGCTGCAGCAGATTCTGTCCAAATAATATGGTCACGCCTCGATGTAAACGGCACATTAGAGGCGGGACAAAAAGCTAGACGTGGTTCTGGTTCTGGTTCTGGACTTCAGGTGGACTCATGACTTCCTGTGAACAAATAGCAGAAAAAAGAGACGTGAAAAACAAGACAGAATGACCACCGCAAGCACTTAAAAACGAGCTTAAAGAGTGTGTGAGTGTGTGTATGAGAGGGTGTGTGTGTGTATGTGTATGTGTGTGTGTGTGTACGTGTATGTGTGTGTGTGTGTCTGTGTGTGTGTGTGTATGTTTGTGTGTGTGTGTGTGTGTGTGTGTGTGTGTGTGTGTGTGTGTGTGTAAACCCAGACAGGGTCTAGAGACAAAGCACAACTCAGACCAACAACAAATCGTACCACAAGTCGCCTGTCGGTTTCTGCTCTGAAGCTTCTCTTGCTGTATTTTAATTTAATTTTTTCCAAACATGGATGTAAAGATGGAGCTTCGAGCTCGCAAAAAAAACAAAACGATAAAAATGTTTACAGATGAATATATCAAATGTTGTTCAGACATAACTTCTTCCACCTAAAAACTTCAAAGTGCAATATATTTTTGTATGTGTGATTTGTTTGCACTAGTTTTTCATATAATCTGTTGCTGTTTATTCCATTTCTGTGCATTACATATTATTGTCATGATCTTATTGCTGTCATGATCAACTTTTGATAAAATAAAAAGGTTTATTTTATAAAATAAAGACGTTTCTTGTGTTTTTATTCGTGTACTTTTTTTAAGATTTCTGCAAAAGCCATGGGTCTCTGCAGATGAAGACTTTAGCAGTGCACACAGACAGACATTGAACATGCAATTATGTCAGATAAAGAATAAATAGGGCACTTTTTATGCTGTATTTATTTTTTAAATGCCATAGTTTTGTTATTTTTATATAATTTTCTATTTTAGTTCATTTTTATTGGACAATTAACATGAATTTATTATGTTTAAATACATATTTTAATTGTATTTATCTTATTACAGCATGTTTTTATTTCATTTTTTTTAAATGGAGCAACCGTCACGAACCCCATTTCCCCCGGGATAAAAAAGATATATATAAATGTATATATATATTGATTCTGATATTAGTGATAGTTGTCTGTGGCTACACTGTAAACAGGAAGTGCTAATTGCTCATTCTGCACACATGAAAGACGCCACTGTGCTAATTTTGTAAACAAAGACAAATATAGGATCATGTTGGGACCCAAAACATGCCTCAGTGAATCCATGCAATATGTGTGTGTGTGTGTGTGTGTGTGTGTGTGTGTGTGTGTGTGTGTGTGTGTGTGTGTGCGTGCAGGGACGTGCACAGACATTTTGGAGGGCGGGAGCTCAAGTGAGAAAAAGGGCACTTAATAATAATTTATAAAAAAATGTTTTAAAACAAAAAGTTAAATATAGTTTCTGACTAACTGACCAATTTATTTGAATACCCTCACACTCACGTAATTGTTTAATACTCAACATAAGTCTACAAAATAATCAGCTAACACAGAGACAATGGTCTTCTTTAGTATTCACTAAGCACAAGAGCAGACAACAAACTAGTACAATTAATAGTTATTATAAATAATTAATAATAAATAATAATTTATTAATAATAAATAATTAATAGTTATTATAGAGCAGCCAACGATCACAATTATGAAGTTACTGTTTATAAAAAGATCGTTTTTCGTGTACTTTTTTGTTATTATTAATTTGGTCTATTTTGCTTCCATGTTTTCTTTCACTCTAATGGAAAGAAAACTTCCAAAAACACATATAAATGGTGTTCGTTTTACTACCATGTCTGAATTCATCTACAGATTTAAGCCCCGGTTCCACGAGGACGATAACGGTAAAACCCAATCGCAAAAAAGGCTTCGGTCCACACGCAATAGACACCGGAAAGTGCCTGTTCACACGAGACAGCTCCGTTTAGCTCCAACCGCTGGAAAAGCTGCAGTACATGTGTGTCCATGTCCTGTTGTTGCTGATGGAGGAGCTGCTGTAGTTGCACAAAGAACTGTAGCATGGTCAGTAGCGTCTGGAGCACGATAGCAACGCTGCGATCCACCATTGTTGTTGTTGTTGGCAAAACACATCAGCAAGGAGAGGTGGGGAGAGGCGGGGCTATTGCGTCATCATTATCAGAAAATGATCGTATAGGGCGTAATAACGGAGCCGTTGCGTATGCCGTTCTATCCACCTCGGGACCCGTTATCGTTACCGTAGTTGTTTACTGCCATATTCATATATACGGCCGAACGGTCTATATGACACAAAACTGTAACGGAAACTCCCGTATGCGTCCTCGTGGGGCCGGGGCCTCAGTTAGGCCTACTTGTTTTTGTCTTTTGGCTAATTAGCTGTAAACTCGAGGCACTGGCAGCTTAGTCATTTGTTCATCACCACTCACCTTCAAACAAGCCAAGAAAAACCGGCATAACATGGGACAGTAACGTGGGAGGTGCTGCTACCTGTCTGTCAAGTAACTGCCGCTGTGCAGGAGACGTGGAGGGAGGGAGGGAGGGTAGAGAGAGCATCGGAGCTTCACAGTCTAATCTCCCGACCTGATCTTTTTATTTTGTGTTCAATCAATATATTTTTGGAAAGGGAAACTGTGCGCAAACAGCGGTAGATATATATAAATTTATTTATAAAAAAATAAAGGGGAAAAAAAGGGCACTTTCTCTAGAGGAAGAAAAAGGGCAGGGGCTCAAACCCACTTTGATGTCTGTGTGCACATGCCTGTGCGTGTGTGTGTATGTGTGTGTGTGTGTGTGTGTGTGTGTGTGTGTGTGTGTGTGTGTGTGTGTGTGTGTGTGTTCTGCAGCAGCTGTTTCTTTATCCTCTGCTGACTCTCTGCTGCTCCAGATGTAAAACTCACGAGAGCTGCTAATCTAGTTCCCCGCCGACAACAACACGCTGTTTCATAACTTTACAAACCAAAGAGGAACATACAGGATATTTTTAAATGGATATAAATACAGCAGCCGTGTGTGTGTGTGTGTGTGTGTGTGTGTGTGTGTGTGTGTGTGTGTGTGTGTGTGTGTGTGTGTGTGTGTTTGTAGGTTAAACAGGGATTTGTTGTGTGTGGGATGGCTCAGATAATCTTGAACACCCCATCAGCACTTTATAAAGACATCAATCTGTTTAGGTTTAGTGGAGTGGATTTTTAGAGCTTTATTTACGCAGTGGAGAATAAAGCTGCAATATATTTATCACTTTCATATTGTGACGGGAAACGTACGGTGGCCGACCGGAGCTAACGCGCTAAAAAGACCAGAGGACACTAAAGAGTGACACACACAGCTGGAGACCAGGGGACACTAAAGAGTGACGCACACAGCTGGAGACCAGGGGACACTAAAGAGTGACGCACACAGCTGGGAGACCAGGGGACACTAAAGAGTGACACACACAGCTGGGAGACCAGGGGACACTAAAGAGTGACACACACAGCTGGAGACCAGGGGACACTAAAGAGTGACACACACAGCTGGAGACCAGGGGACACTAAAGAGTGACGCACACAGCTGGGAGACCAGGGGACACTAAAGAGTGACGCACACAGCTGGGAGACCAGGGGACACTAAAGAGTGACGCACACAGCTGGGAGACCAGGGGACACTAAAGAGTGACGCACACAGCTGGGAGACCAGGGAGACTTCGTGGCGTTCATGATTTTAAAGCTGAACAACTGTCTCTGGGTCAGAGTTAGTCGTCTCATAACTGTAAGTGTTCAGCTTTATAGTCCTGAGCGCCAGCCAATCAAATCATATGCCAGTACAAGCGCTAGCCAATCAAATCATATGCCAGTACAAGCGCTAGCCAATCAAAGAGATGAATGAGATTGGATGTTGGTCGCGCACCAGACACGCCCACCGGCAAGCTTCAACGCGACAGAACCGTGTTGCCGCACCGTGAATGCTGCATGTGTTGTCAAGTTGCTGAAGATGTTTCTTCATGTGTTTTGACACGTTTGTGAATTTTTGGACATTTTGCATGAATTTTAAACCTCTACATAGATTCAGATATTTGTACACAATGAATACTTTGACTTCCGATACTTGAAGTACATCGAACTGATAACACGTGTACTTGTACTGAAGTATGAGTTTCAATGCCATTACATATACAACCGGTCTTGTCACATTAGCGTACATTGGTGTGTGTGTGTGTGTGTGTGTGTGTGTGTGTGTGTGTGTGTGTGTGTGTGTGTGTGTGTGTGTGTGTGTGTGTGTGTGTGTGTGAAACTTACATATCTGTGACTGTGACTCTGAGTTTTACCTTGACTACTAATTACACAACGCCCTTTGCAAACCAAGAACAGCAAGCTCGACACACACACACACACACACACACACACACACATACACACACATACACACACACACACCCAGTAGAGGTCACATGAACAATGTTTTGGCTTCTGCCATACAGGCTGCGTCTGTCCTGCTGATAAACACAAACTGGTTTGAACTGGCTGCAGAGAGACAGACACACACACACACACACACACACACACACACACACACACACACACACACACTAACACACTCACACTCACAGATAGGCATCACATTTCTAAAAGACCTTCTCATGTTGCAAAGAAAGAAAAAGCTGTGTTTGGATGTTTTCCACATGATCCCCGTCACACTGAAAAGTGTTTCATGTGTGTGATATATTTACTGAAGTCACATGTTGTGGAGGTGTTTGCATGTGTGTTTCAGTTTCATATGCATCAGAGTGATGCCCACACACACACACACACACACACACACACACACACACACACACACACACACACACCACACACACACACACACACACACACACACACACACACACACACACACACACACACACACACACACACACACACAGAGATGGCAGTACTCTGCAGGCCAGCTCTCAGCGTGTCCTTGGTAACTTCTCAGCTTCGGTTGCAGGCTAAATATTTTGGGAAAAGTCACAGCATGGTCCAGGGAAAATATTTGCACGAGTTGAAGTGAAGAATGTTGAAAAAAAGAGAAAAAGGTCATAATGTAGTTTGTCAAAAATGAGGATTAAAGTAACAAAATATGATTAATTAAAGTGTGCTATGTTGAAAATGATATATAGTTTACAAATGTGATACAAGTCATAGTATAGTATGTCAAAAAATGTTTAAAAGTTGTAGTATAGTACATTAAAAAGTAATGGTATAGGATGTGAAAAAGCTTCATATCAGAGGAAGCTGGGAGGCAGGAATTATGGGATGTTTGTATTTCAAAACCTCTGGAAGAAATCCAGGATTTACACATTTACGATGGGGTGTGATTAAATATTTCACATTAAACATCTGAGATTGAAGAGAAGGGAGGAATGTGAATCCTGCTTCTGAAGCGTGATGTGGATGAGAGAGATGTAAGGGATATTGTTAGTGAGTGGCGCCCCCTGCAGGCAGTCTGCAGAAACACACCATCATGCAGGAGTGTTGAATAAATACTTCTACAAATTCTAATACACAGAGCCGCAGCTGGGTTCAATTAATACTGACCGAGTCCAGATTCACACAGCAGACACTCTTCTATTTTCACATGTTATAATATGACTTTTTCATATATTTAGACATACTAAACTACGACTTTTTTTCGATTTTTCCAACATACTATAATATGATTTTTTTATTTTTTTATTCAACATACTATACGATTACTTATCTCAAATTTTCTGACATACTATACTATGACTTTTCTTCAATTTTTCAAACATACTATAATATGATTTTTTCCTATTTTTCAACATAATATACTATGAGTTATTTTCCAGGATTTTACTATACTATGACTTTTTTCACATTTTTCAACGTACTATACTATGACTTTTCTTCATTTTCTTCAACATACTTCGACAAAGAAGAAGACTTGACGGATGTCACTTAAATATATTATTAACATTTTAAACTCTATACCATGTTTATCTAGGCCCTTTGTTTTTTGTTTGATGTATCACACTGTAGGACTGCGGGAAACGAGATTTCTGGATGTACAACATGTAGAATTCTTGACAATAAAGCTGACTTTTGACTTTGTGTGTGTGTGTGTTCATGAGGAGTCCTCAATGTTTCAGATGTTACATTTTCATATTAGCGTTTATTTGAGTTTTTCTTTTTACTTATTCCACATTTTCCGACTATACTATGACTTTTTCATATTTTTCGACGTACTACGACTTTTTTCTTATTTTTCAACATACTGAACTAGGACTTATTTTATTTTCAACATACTATACTATGAATTCTTTCTAATTTTCTTCGACTTACTATGACTTTTTTATATTTTTCGACCTACTGAACTATGACCTTTTTCACATTTTTCAACATACTGAACTGTGACTTTCTTTCATGCATGTGATACAAGTCATAGTATAGTATGTCAAAAAATGTTTAAAGTTGTAGTATAGTACATTAAAAAGTAATGGTATAGGATGTGAAAAAGCTTCATATCAGAGGAAGCTGGGAGGCAGGAATTATGGGATGTTTGTATTTCAAAACCTCTGGAAGAAATCCAGGATTTACACATTTACGATGGGGTGTGATTACATATTTCACATTAAACAACTGAGATTGAAGAGAAGGGAGGAATGTGAATCCTGCTTCTGAAGCGTGATGTGGATGAGAGAGATGTAAGGGATATTGTTAGTGAGTGGCGCCCCCTGCAGGCAGTCTGCAGAAACACACCATCATGCAGGAGTGTTGAATAAATACTTCTACAAATTCTAATACACAGAGACGCAGCTGGGTTAAATTAATACTGACCGAGTCCAGATTCACACAGCAGACACTCTTCTATTTTCACATGTTATAATATGACTTTTTCATATATTTAGACATACTAAACTACGACTTTTTCCAACATACTATAATATGATTTTTTTATTCAACATACTATACGATTACTTATCTCAAATGTTCTGACAGACTATACTATGACTTTTCTTCAATTTTTCAAACATACTATAATATGATTTTTTCCTATTTTTCAACATAAAAAGACATTATTAGTAATGCACAAGGCAAAAAGCAGAATGTTACCAGTATATTTACAACAGTTGTTTGTTTTTGGATCAGACAAGGAAGACCACAGAAGGAAATTACATTTTAAGCATCCTTATGCAAGGACTACTCTTAAGCAAATGTGTATTTCGGTGGTTGGTGTACAATTGTGGAATTCTCAACAAAAGGATCTAAAGAATTGTATATGTATTTTTCAGTTAAAGAAATTGTATAAATTAAGAAAGATGGGACTATATGAAGCAGAATGTGAATAAGTCTATGTACTCTGGTCCTGCATTGTTGAATATTTTTGATGTCTTTGATGTGATGTCTGTTCTTTATTTGCAGGTCCCATTGTTATTGTTATTGTTATTATTATTATTATTATTATTATTATTAGGCGCCACTTTCCACCTTCTTCTCCAGTAGGACTCAGATGAGGGTGTACTCTCATGTGTGGCTGTGAACATTTTTTTTTTATTATGAAGGGCAGAGCATGTTTTTTTTAGAAAGGGGCAGGTCATATAAGATTTTATTCTTCTCCCTGCTCCTTTTCGCTCAATGGTGTGTAGAGACATGTTTTGTTGGCAATTATTGTACATTTGGCTATGCGTACCATAAGCGGGACAAATAAAAATGAAATTAAATGAAATGAAATAATATACTTTGAGTTATTTTCTAGGATTTTACTATACTATGACTTTCTTCACATTTTTCAACGTACTATACTATGACTTTTTTATTTTTTTATTCAACATACTTTACGATTACTTATTTCAAATGTTCTGACATACTATACTATGACTTTTCTTCATTTTATTCAACATACTTCGACAAAGAAGAAGACTTGACGGATGTCACTTAAATATATTATTAACATTTTAAACTGTATACCCCGGTTATCTAGGCCCTTTGTTTTGTTTAATGTATACCATGTTTATCTAGGCCCTTTATGTCACACTGTAGGACTGCGGGAAACGAGATTTCTGGATGTACAACATGTAGAATTCTTGACAATAAAGCTGACTTTTGACTTTAGACTTTGAGGAGTCCTCAATGTTTCAGATGTTTCATTTTCATATTAGCGTTTATTTGAGTTTTTCTTTTTACTTATTCCACATTTTCCGACGTACTATACTATACTATTACTTTTTTCAAATTGTTCTACATACTATATATACTATCACTTTTTCATATTTTTCGACATACCACGACTTTTTTCTTATTTTTCAACATACTGAACTAGGACTTTTTATTTTATTTTCAACATACTATACTAGGAATTCTTTCCAATTTTCTTCGACTTACTATGACTTTTTAATATTTTTCGACCTACTGAACTATGACCTTTTTCACATTTTTCAACATACTGAACTATGACTTTCTTTCAAATGTTTCGACATACCATACCATGACTTTTTCTCTCGGAAAATTCCACATGCAGCCAACCCTTTTCAAAAAGAAAACCCCAAAATGAAGCACCAATGATGACAAACCACACGGAGACTTTTGTAACAGAGCCTGCTTTATTTCAGTAATTCTTTTCTGCAAAATACAAATACTAGCACATTTCTGAGTGAGGGAGTCGCTGTACAGGATCTTATTTTCTGAGAAACATTGTCTCCAAGTGGCGACAAAGGCCAGCTTATGCCACTAACAATCTCTGTATAATATAATATATTTACCTTGTGGTTATTAGAAGCACATGTAAAGAGGATGCGTCAAATACAAATCATTTCATCGGGGCTTTTTGAGGTCCAAGTCCAGGCAGTCACTAACGAGATAATCAAACCACACACACACACTTCGGTTCGTTCATCTGAGGCCTGACGACCCGGAGAAAAGAAAAGCAGGAGAAGCATCTCTCTTCTCAACACACAGTGTGTAGTTTGTAACTCAACGGCAGCTTCTTCTTTTTTTTATTTTTCAACCTCGAGCAGATTCTATTTTCTTTTACATGTTAATTGACTGGATTGACAGCAGATGGGGCGCAAACAGACGGACTGCAGCCGAGGGTCCAAGCTCCAAATATACAGTTTTAAAACCAAAATATTCAAATGTGAACAAACCCTTAGCGTCCTCTCTGTCTCCTTTTAAATACAAACATCATGGATATCAAATATACTCTTATTGTGGCGGGTGTATGAGACTATTCCGGCTCTTATTGTGGCGGGACAGTTTTAGATACAAGGCACAAACTATTCAAAATGTCCACAAATTCCTTTTAAATTTACAAATACACAGAGGTGGGATGTACTTAAATACATTTACTCAATTCCTGTACTTTGGAAATACATTTGAGGTACTTGTACTCCTACTCCACTACATTTCAGATACAAATACACTTTTTACTGCAAGATTTTACTTCAAAATAAAGCTTCAAAATTCAGATTGAATCAAATGAAGGACTTTGAATGGGTATTTTTACATGTATTGTCCTTTTACTTAAGTAAATGATTGTAGTACTTCTCACCACTGTAAATACTGCATATATGATAACCACCACAAAGTCATTTTTCCAAATACGTCTGAAAATATCTAAACTTGAAAGGGTTTTTTAAATCCCTGAATGTTAAATAAACGCGCGCCCATCTGCTTTTTACACTTTTATATTAAAGTTATCTTATTAAATAGAGCTGCAGACATCCAAGAATATCAATTTGATATAATAAAGAATTCAAAAAAACATAACACTATATAAACTTTGTGCAGCAAAGCATCTCTGTCCTGTTGGATATGGCTTTTAGGAGGGCTAAGCTAATGGCTAACGGCTAGCGGCTAACAGCTAACGGCTAACAGCTAGCTCTCTCTGTGCATAACAACAAGGCCATGAGTGAAGTTTCACTCAAGTTTGGATTCATCTTGAATTTTTTACATAAAACCCCAGATGTTTGTTGGTTTTATAGGAAAAATAACGCAGGTTTTGTTCGTATGGAAGCAAATAAAGCCCCAACAAAATAGGATTTCTTTTTTTAAGGCTAATTGTGAAATGTGAAACCACTACTGAATACTTTAATAACAAGTAGGGTGAGTTGCCCTAATGTGGGACAGTCTGGGACACTCCCTAATGTGGGACAGTCTGGGACACTCCCTAATGTGGGACAGTCTGGGACACTCCCTAATGTGGGACAGTCTGGGACACTCCCTAAGGTGGGACAGTCTGGGACACTCCCTAATGTGGGACAGTCTGGGACACTTCCTAATGTGGGACAGTCTGGGACACTCCCTAATGTGGGACACTCCCTAATGTGGGACAGTCTGGGACACTTCCTAATGTGGGACAGTCTGGGACACTCCCTAAGGTGGGACAGTCTGGGACACTCCCTAATGTGGGACAGTCTGGGACACTTCCTAATGTGGGACAGTCTGGGACACTTCCTAATGTGGGACAGTCTGGGACACTTCCTAATGTGGGACAGTCTGGGACACTCCCTAATGTGGGACAGTCTGGGACACTTCCTAATGTGGGACAGTCTGGGACACTTCCTAATGTGGGACAGTCTGGGACACTCCCTAATGTGGGACAGTCTGGGACACTCCCTAATGTGGGACAGTCTGGGACACTCCCTAATGTGGGACAGTCTGGGACACTCCCTAATGGGACAGTCTGGGACACTCCCTAATGGGACAGTCTGGGACACTCCCTAATGGGACAGTCTGGGACACTCCCTAAGGTGGGACAGTCTGGGACACTTCCTAATGTGGGACAGTCTGGGACACTCCCTAATGGGACAGTCTGGGACACTCCCTAATGGGACAGTCTGGGACACTCCCTAAGGTGGGACAGTCTGGGACACTTCCTAATGTGGGACAGTCTGGGACACTCCCTAATGTGGGGCAGTCTGGGACACTCCCTAATGGGACAGTCTGGGACACTTCCTAATGTGGGACAGTCTGGGACACTCCCTAATGGGACAGTCTGGGACACTCCCTAAGGTGGGACAGTCTGGGACACTCCCTAAGGTGGGACAGTCTGGGACACTCCCTAAGGTGGGACAGTCTGGGACACTTCCTAAAGTGGGACAGTCTGGGACACTTCCTAATGTGGGACAGTCTGGGACACTCCCTAATGTGGGACAGTCTGGGACACTCCCTAATGGGACAGTCTGGGACACTTCCTAATGTGGGACAGTCTGGGACACTCCCTAATGTGGGACAGTCTGGGACACTTCCTAATGTGGGACAGTCTGGGACACTCCCTAATGGGACAGTCTGGGACACTTCCTAATGTGGGACAGTCTGGGACACTCCCTAATGTGGGACAGTCTGGGACACTCCCTAATGGGACAGTCTGGGACACTCCCTAAGGTGGGACAGTCTGGGACACTTCCTAAAGTGGGACAGTCTGGGACACTCTCTAATGGGACAGTCTGGGACACTTCCTAATGTGGGACAGTCTGGGACACTTCCTAATGTGGGACAGTCTGGGACACTCCCTAAGGTGGGACAGTCTAGGACACTCCCTAAGGTGGGACAGTCTGGGACACTTCCTAATGTGGGACAGTCTGGGACACTCCCTAATGTGGGACAGTCTGGGACACTCCCTAATGGGACAGTCTGGGACACTTCCTAATGTGGGACAGTCTGGGACACTCCCTAATGTGGGACAGTCTGGGACACTCCCTAATGTGGGACAGTCTGGGACACTCCCTAATGTGGGACAGTTAACCTCCAGACAGTGTAGGTCTTCCTCAAACAAATGAGTGTCAATGAAACTATGGGTTAACACAAGCTGTGATGTCATTTAATCAAAATCACATGACTTCTCAAATGTCCAATTACAGATGAGGGTGGTGGAGCAACCTGTCCCGCATTAGGCTTAGAGCAAAAGTGTCCCACATTAGGGCAACTCACCCTATATTCAAAGCATTTAAATAAACATTTGACTTTCACAGTTAAATAATAGCTGTGTAAATTATACAAGTATATTTTTACTAAGCTCTTAAATTCTTATAATTAATGTCATAATGTTTATTTTATGTCCAGTTTTTAGGAGAGGGTTTTTAGTTTGGTATTCAGCAGCCATCTGTAGCCATTAAAGGTTATCCACTTCTTTGCTTCCACACATCTGGATTGCAATTCACTTAAAAATCACATTTTGTTTTTCTACCACAGCTCACTAACTCTGAGAAGCGTTTTCACATCAAGTGAAACTTCTATTCTATGCAACCTGTTGCAAAATACTTTCTACCGCTCACACTAAAACCTCCCCTTCACCATCCTCCCTTAGTCTCATTTCAGCTCCCTCATCTTCCTCTACTTCCTCTTCCTCCTCTTCATCACACCTTTCCCTCTTCATATTTAAAATGTGCTAAAATATGTTGAACCTGCAACATGGCGTTCCCGCTCATGCGTGATATGAAACCGTTCAGAGTACCAGACTTCTTCACTTTTTTTGTGTTAGTTTGCATACATGTTGCACATATCGAGATGTGCATGTAGTATATTGGTTATTTACTCATCATTAGACCCCCCCCCACCCCCCCCCAACCCGAACACACACACAAAACAAGCGATACATGTACACAACAAACTCTCCCCACTTCAGAGCTGGAGGAATATTTATCAAACTGCTCAATTAAAATGTTCTAGCATCACTACTAGAGATATTTCGCCTAATTATAATAAAATAACATCACGTCAGGATTTTAACCAAAACGTTGCCGATGTAGATAATCAGATGCTTCGATGCCATTTATATATTTGCAGCTGTAAGTAAAAGGACGTTTTTATTTTTGTGTAGACCTTAGCAGTTTGATAAATACTCTCCAGATGTTCCTGTTTTCTCTCTGGTGTACGGCTACAGTAAATACAGCCCCCCCCCCCCCCTCACGTACATGTTATACATATAGCACACCCACTCAGTACATAAGAATATAATAATATAATAATAATAATAACACTATAAGGTAACGTCACGGCCTTCCGTCTGGGCGACCAGGTGCCAACCAGAGACATATTTGTAGTTCTTGTGGGCTGATTTTGGGCCGATTGAAAGGTTTTAGGGGACTGCATTTGTTAACCCTAAAAAGCTATGCAAAGCTGGCAAATGCACTAATATGTTGGGCAATTTGCACAATGAGAATGAGTTGCATCAATTGGCCTAAATTAGCATTATAGTTCATGTTGACAATAGTTAAAAACGTCCGATTTGGACAGTTTCAGAGTGGTTTTTGGGGTTATTGAGGATGCTGATTACATTTCTGACGTTTCCTGGATCACATGGTAGTTTTAACGAAAAGGTGGCCATATTTTTACTATTTGTGGGCTGATTGTGATGAATTTTGGGTTGATTATAAAGTTTTAGGGGCAACTTTGACCCCAAAAAGCTGGCAAATGCACTAGTATGTTGGGCATCAATTAGCATCAATTAGCATTATAGTTTATGTTGACAATAGTTAAAAACGTCCGATTTGGATAGTTTTGAAGTGTTTTTTGGGGGGTTATTGAGAATGCTGATTTCATTTCTGACATTTTCTGGATGAATGGCAGTTTTACGACAACATTTCCTGCTTCACAGTGCTGGAAACGAGACTAAAAAAGCTACGTTTTGGACGAATCAAATGTGGGAAATCGGCTGAATTTAATTTATTTTACGCTGGACGAATGATATATTAAAATGCATCGAGTCCCTCACAGATTCGGACACCTGGTCACCCTAACTACCTGCCCCCCCCCATCATATGCCCCTCCCTCATGTGGCCCACCCCTCACTGAGCCTCATGCGTTTCACTGAAGGGCTGCTGTGGTGCTCCTCAGGGTTGGGGGGCGGCAACAGGAAGTTAACGTGATGTTCTTCTCGTTCTTCGCTGCCTTCGAACGAGCTTCCGCACGACGAGGCGCTGTCGCCGGGCGGAGAGTACGAGGACACGCCCCCTCCTCCTCCTCCAATCAGAGCGCTCAGCATGCGGTCCCGGGGGGGCGAGGCCGGCTCAGATTTAATGTGGAGGTTCGGGTGAGAGGAGAGGTTCAGGTTGGAGGTCTGACACAAGTTTCTGCAGGGGGAGAGAGAGGGGAGTTTAGTTAGATGGTGACGGAGGAAGGGTCTCTGATGGGTTGGGGTCGTGAATAATTCACGACCATTTCACGACGTTTCATTTCATTATTAGTAGCAGTGAATTCCATAGGTCCCAAAAGGCTCTGTCGCCCCGGGACCTGAGGTCGGTCCGGAAAAGACTTTATTATATTTAGTTATATTTGGACAGGCTCTCTCACCCCATGTGACCCAGAGCAGAGTGCTGCATGTTCTGGATCTGCTGCTGCTGCCAGGCTGACCCCAGACCAGAGCCCCCGAACCCAGAGAGAGAGGAGAGGTCGCTGCTGAGGGAGAACTCTGAGGAACAGAGGAGACACTCACATTACACAATATACACAAATATACATTAAATCAGATCCTAGAAGTACTGCAGTGAAGTACAAATGCAAGGTACTTCATGCAACACATTTAGAGGTATTTGACTTGTTTGACTTTTAAGATTATACTATGCAAAGTGTCAGAGAAAGAAGTCAGTATGCTCACAAATATAAAAAACAAAACTATTGAAAAAGTCAAAAATAATCACACGATAAAAAGTAATTAAATAAAATAAAAATAAATTAAAAAGCCCAAATAAATACAATTACATAATTGTATTTATTTTGGCTTATTTAACATTTTCTTATTTTTTTTGTATTTAAAAAGTATTCACTATTTTTACTTCAAATGATCTTTTCAGCACAAGCAATACTTTGTATTTAAGTAGTTTTACTTTAATGTTCTTAAACTACCTTTTACTACCCAATCAGTACTTTTACTTCAGGTAAGTACATGTTTCTAAAGTAATACTTTTATATTAAGTACTAAATATGATGTTACATTTTACTGCACAATAAAAACTCTTACTTAAAGTAAAGTAATACATACTTTTAATTAGGCAAGGTGGAGTATTTCTACAGTGTGGTGTTAGTACATGAGGTAAACGATGTGAATACTTTGTGTTTTTCCAGCAGTGCTCACCTGTGCCGTACGGCGAGGAGAGGGAGGAGGGGTACCCCCCCATCACCTGTCCAGAGAGAGAGACGGAGGGGGAGGAGAGAGACTGAGCCGACTGGGAGTTTACCCTCTGGTTCTGAAGAGACAAAACACATCTTTATACAACTGCGTGTACTTATACTCACTACCTCTCAACCACATGCAGGTTAAAGTGTGTATCAGCAATCAGAAGTAGTCAGGTCTTGTACTTGAGTAAAAGTAGAAGTACTCAGATCTTGTACTTGAGTAAAAGTAGAAGTATTCAGATCTTGTACTTGAGTAAAAGTAGAAGTACTCAGATCTTGTACTTGAGTAAAAGTAGAAGTACTCAGATCTTGTACTTGAGTAAAAGTAGAAGTTCTCAGATCTTGTACTTGAGTAAAAGTAGAAGTACTCAGATCTTGTACTTGAGTAAAAGTAGAAGTATTCAGATCTTGTACTTGAGTAAAAGTAGAAGTACTCAGATCTTGTACTTGAGTAAAAGTAGAAGTACTCAGATCTTGTACTTGAGTAAAAGTAGAAGTTCTCAGATCTTGTACTTGAGTAAAAGTAGAAGTACTCAGATCTTGTACTTGAGTAAAAGTAGAAGTATTCAGATCTTGTACTTGAGTAAAAGTAGAAGTACTCAGATCTTGTACTTGAGTAAAAGTAGAAGTACTCAGATCTTGTACTAGAGTAAAAGTAGAAGTACTCAGATCTTGTACTTGAGTAAAAGTAGAAGTATTCAGATCTTGTACTTGAGTAAAAGTAGAAGTACTCAGATCTTGTACTTGAGTAAAAGTAGAAGTACTCAGATCTTGTACTTGAGTAAAAGTAGAAGTACTCAGATCTTGTACTTGAGTAAAAGTAGAAGTACTCAGATCTTGTACTTGAGTAAAAGTAGAAGTACTGTATATACTCACGATGGAGGGCATGTTGCTGCACTTTGGGGGCATCAGGGTTCGAAGGTCAGGTTTACGGCTCAGGGTCATGTGGGGGGGGGCTCTTATCGTGCATGTTCTTATTGAGGCCCTGAGAGCTGTAGCCGTTAGCTGTGGAGGAAATATACAATCAATTTACAATATGAAATACAATATTCAAGTACAATGTCAAAATAATATATAGAAATTGAAGAAATATATTAATTTAAACATAAGAGGTTAAAGATGTCCAATACAAATAATTAAATAAATTCGAACAAATATATGTTTTAAAAATGATATTCATATAAAAAAAGTATGAAAATAGAATAAATACTTGTATTGATTAAAAAAAATATTGAATAAAACAAAATAAATTAAATATATTTATGTAAACATAAGAACTTAAAAGTAAAATGTCTAATAAAAAATACATTAAAATAGAAATATCAATTCATACAAACATAAGAAGTTGTATTATAATTCAAATTCAAATGAAAGAAATAGATAAATAAATTGTAGTCTTACCCACGCCGGAGACCACGGTGTTTGTCATATCTGAACTCATCAGTCCTGCAGACACACACACACACACACACACACACACACACACACACACACACACACACACACACACACACACACACACACACACACACACACACACACACACACACACACACACACAAATTAGTCTGAATTCTTACATCTGTTAAAATATAAATTACTGAATATTCCACATTTTAATCAATGCTTTAAATATGTTTAAATGTCCGTACCTGTGTTCCCGGCGCTGGGGGGCCGCTGCGGGGACATGCTGTTCCTCTGCAGGTGAGTGTGTGTGTGTGTGTGTGTGTGAGAGACGGGCAGCAGGTTGTGGTTTCCTAACCCGCAGTTCAGAGATGGGTGGGGGGGGGTACAGCAGGCCGGGGGGGGAGGACCCCTGGACGGAGACCCCCATGTCGTAGTTAGAGGGGAGAAGACCCTGCTAAAGGGAAACAAATGGTAATGTCATATATATAATAATAATAATATAAATAATAATAATACATTATATTTGTATATCCCTAAAGTCGCCCTAAATAAAATGGGTGAAGCTGCTTTTATCCACTACGCTCCCAAACTGTGGACACCAAGACATATCATATGACGGCATATTGTCCCAGAGTGTCCTGGAGCCTCAGGTGTTGTGGTGCACGTGTGGTGCATGTGATGATTAGCAC
The DNA here is from genome assembly GCF_902827165.1 of Trematomus bernacchii. Lineage (NCBI taxonomy): Eukaryota > Metazoa > Chordata > Actinopteri > Perciformes > Nototheniidae > Trematomus > Trematomus bernacchii. The sequence continues at coordinate 233,526 of NW_022987774.1, forward strand.
TGACTCCAGGTAACTAGGTGTTGTGGTGCACGTGTGGTGCATGTGATGGTTAGCACTGACTCCAGGTAACTAGGTGTTGTGGTGCACGTGTGGTGCATGTGATGATTAGCACTGACTCCAGGTAACTAGGTGTTGTGGTGCACGTGTGGTGCATGTGATGGTTAGCACTGACTCCAGGTAACTAGGTGTTGTGGTGCACGTGTGGTGCATGTGATGGTTAGCACTGACTCCAGGTAACTAGGTGTTGTGGTGCACGTGTGGTGCATGTGATGGTTAGCACTGACTCCACTCACGCAGAGCCTCTGTCTGTTGATCATCAGGTCGATGTCTTCATTGATTTTCCGGTACTTGTCGTCGCTCTCTGGGCTCTGGCCTGCAGAGTCGTCCGCCTCGATGTCCGGACTGTCGCAGCCGTTTAACCCTTTCTTACGCAGCGTCTGCACAAAACAACACACACAGGATGTCAGTTAGGTGATCGAAATCTATTAATGAAGTACGGTGATAATCTGCGGACATCTTCCCCAAAGATTGGGAAGGTTTTCTGCTTTCCTTTCCCATAATGTGACTTTGAATGGATGAAAAAACAAGTCTACTTCAACCACAAGAGGGCGCTGTCTGATCAGATCTCACTTCTGTTCAATGCAACGCCATCAGATAGACTTATATATCTATAAGGGTTCCAAACAAAACACTTTTACCAGATTTTATGTGTGTAGGTGTGTGTGTGTGTGTGTGTGTGTGTGTGTGTGTGTGTGTGTGTGTGTATGTGTATACAATTAGTTGAGAACTATACTTGTACTGTATACGTTAAGAGTACATATTATGGATCCTTATGTAGCTCCTCGGAAAAATCAGAAAAAATCTGTGTAAACGAATGTGAAAATTATATAAAGCAACATTTTAAAAAGTGAATAAAATATGTCAGAAAACTTAGTAAAAATATAAGAATAAAATCGTCTTGAAAGTCAATTGAAAATGACCCAAAATGATGTCAAAAATATGTTAACAAATGTAAGAAAAATGTCAAGAATGTATCTGAAAAGTCAATGAAGAACGACCGATAAATATATGAATAAATATCTGAAAAATATCTCAATACATTCTGAAAAAAAGGACAAAATGTCAGAAATATATGTGTAAAAAAAAGATATCTGAAAAGTATATTTTCAGATATATTTTAAATATTATACAAATACTACGAAAAAAAAGTGAATTGTTGTAAAAAAAGAATGGAATAATTGCTTGATTTCTTTTTGAAAATGTTTCCAAACATAATAAATATGCCTGTAATTTAATAGTTGTTCCTGTCGGTGTTGCAGACTGAGATATATGTGTGTGTGTGTGTGTGTGTGTGTGTGTGTGTGTGTGTGTGTGTTTTGTTAGATTGACAGATTGTGAGTGTGTGACGCTGCCCGGCTAAAATATCCTTGTACGGACATCCCTCCCCCGATTGGCGGCGCCGCCTCACCCTGAAACAGGTGGACATGACTGGGATGAGTGGGATAGCTGCAGTGTGTGTGTGTGTGTGTGTGTGTGTGTGTGTGTGTGTGTGTGTGTGTGTGTGTGTGTGTGTGTGTGTGTGTGTGTGTGTGTGCATGTGTGCGTGTTTGAGTGAGAGACAGACTGGACTAATGGGCTGTGAAGTGCTGAAGCAGACCACTGAGTGCCAGACCACATACTGTACCACACACACACACACACACACACACACACACACACACACACACACACACACACACACACACACACACACACACACACACACACACACACACACACACACACACACACACACACACACACACACACACACTCTCAAATATTACCAAATGTTCCAAACTATATCCTGATGAGGTGAAAAGTTGTGAAAATACAATAATTCCAAACACAGTAAAGCCTGCTCATGTTTCTATCCGTGTGTGTGTGTGTGTGTGTGTGTGTGTGTGTGTGTGCGCGTGTGCGTGTGTGTGTGTGTGCGTGTGTGTGTGTGTGCAGATTACCGCAGTGACCTCACACACACGAACACACACACAGAAATAGAGCAGTTTAGGGAAGTGAAACTGGAAAAAATATATATGGATGGAAAATAAGGGGGTGAAGGTTTAGATGGAGTTTGGAGGAAGAGGGGGGGGCTGGTATGATGTCATGGCACCCCCCCCCCTCTCAGCTGTTTTACCACCTGCCCCCCCCTCCCACACACAAATTCCTGAGCTGTGGTTAACTGAGAATATGTACTCACTTTAATAGAGCTTTTCCAAATAATAGCCGACGAATAACGTGCTAGGAATTCTTAATTCATTGGAAAAAAATATAATAAAATTATTATTGTGTATTTATTATTATTATATATATATATATTATAAACCACATGTATTTAAATGTCTTATAATTGTTCTATTTTATTTGTATTTATTATTAAAATTATTAATAATGCAGTAAGAGTATACACAATATCAAGTTAATATACAGTACAAAGAGTGTACTAAATATACAAATATACGCCTAAAATGTGGTTTAAGAGTACATCAAATAAGCAGTATAAGTGTCTACAACATATTCAGTTCAGAAATCATAAAAGTGTAAAAAATGTGAAAGATATCGGAGGAAAATACAAGAAAACTGTGAGAATAAAAACGGCTAAATTGGGCTTTTTTGATGCCTTTCTTTTTCTAAATTCCCTGAAATTAATCCAAATGAAATCACAAAGCGTGAGAGAAGAGAGAAGATATGTATTACCCAGAAAGCTTGATGTATAACGTCTGACAGGTTCTGCTTCTTTGTGGGTTCAGAACATTGGTGAGTTCCTAATTTTGGACAATTGAGCGAAGGTGGTGTGAAGCTACACACACACACACACACACACACACACACACACACACACACACACACACACACACACACACACACACACACACACACACACACACACACACACACACACACACACACACACACACACACACACACACACACAGGATCTTCGATGCAGCCACAAAGGGGAAGTGGAGATATTAAATATATATAAATATGAGTTTTTTTAGCAAACTATGACCAAACTTTGTTGTTGGTAAAAAAAAAACAATACTTGAGGCATTTTTTGTGTTGTTAAAACTATTACACAAAAATGTAATATATTAGAAGTGTTTAAACTCTCCTCCTCCGCTGTGATGCCAACTGGAGGAAGAAGGAAGGAGGGAAGAGGAGGACGTTACTCAGCCTGAAGCTGGTTCTCTTTATTTTCCTCCAGCTCTCACACACACACACACACACACACACACACACACACACACACACACACACACACACACACACACACACACACACACACACACACCACACACACACACACACACACACACACACACACACACACACACACACACACAACACACACACCACACACACACACACACACACACACACACACACACACACTCATCCACACACACGCTCATCCACAGGCAAACCACAGTCACACACTCGCAGCCCGTCATGTCTATTCTTAGCTGTGTACCGGGTTATTTTTAGACCACTACCGGTTTCCAGCCATTTAGATGTGAGGGAGCGCAGCCAACACAAAGGAACTGGACTCACTCTGAGTGTGTGTGTGTGTGTGTGTGTGTGTGTGTGTGTGTGGGGGTGTGTGTGTGTTGAAAATCTGTTTCTAATCTAAAACACACACACAGAGCAAAATAAGGTTAACAGAGTAAAACTGAGGAATGCAGAACTCCTCAGTTTTTATAAATAGCCGCGAGGTTCCCAGGCTACATGAACACAATAAGCTGATATGTTATACACACACACACACACACACACACACACACACACACACACACACACACACACACACACACACACACACACACACACACACACACACACACACACACACACACACACACACACACACACACACACACACACACGGAGGAAACATGCCAACCCGCCACATGAGGGGAAAAAACGAGATGACCAAAACAAAGGAGCCCCTCTTCTACTAAATTCCTGTCTGGCAGATCTTTCATTGGAGTGTTTTCACAGCTCACACTCACACTCACACACACACACACACACACAGACACACACACACACACACGCACACGCACACGCACTATACACTACATTTTCCTAGAAGTGAATAACAGATATGAATCTATAATTCGATTAAAGGATAATTAATCAGTGTGTCTTCTGATCTTTTAAAGAGGCCCTATTCTGCTGTTTGGGGGGTTTCTCTCATGTGGCGTGTTTTTTTAAACGTGTGAGCTTGTTTAGTGACTTATTTGTCCGTCTAACGCCTAAAGATATTCACTTTGATGATAACAAACTGAGAAAACCAGCAGATCTGAGGCCTGAAAACAGCAGGAAATATGATAACCTTTCAAAATAAAAGCTTTCTTGTTGTTAATAAGGTGAATATTGCCGTGTTCATTGCGTCCATACTTCACACATTACTTTAATATGACGTAAAAAAATCTCCATATTTTAGGGGCTGAAAACATGTTGTTAATAACAACTTTGATAAACCCTTTCAAAATAAAAGCGTTCTTGCTACTTTCTGTTAATAAGGTGAATATTGTCGTGTTTCTGCCCCATATGTTCATTGTGTGCACATGTTGGTTCTTCACATGTTTACTTCAATACAATATAAAACTGCATACCTCCATAAATTGTCAATAACAACATCTCACATTGATGAACCCTTTCAAAATAAAAGCGTTCTTGTTGTTAATAAGAAGAATATTGTTGTGTTTTCTGCACCATATGTTCATTTTGTACACTTGTTTACTTAAGTATGATATAAAACGGAGGAAAACTGCAAATCTCCATCAATTGTTAATAAACCACTTTGATAAACCCTTTCAAAATAAAGGCGTTCTTGGGGTAAGAATATTGTTGTGTTTCTGCCCCATATGTTCATTGAGAGCACATGTTCTTCACGTAACCGTTGGCAGGCGCTCAGACCGGGTTAAACTGCCGGTTAATCTCCGTTAATCTCCCGTAATCCCGTTTATCTGGTTAGTGTAATCTGTCTTCCCCTGAGGGACTCCACGCGGTGTGAAGCTCATTTTCTGATGCTCACGTTTCCCTCGTAATCGGCTGAGTCATGCTTTCACTTTGGACTTTTCTGACTTCTGTTACAGGCTTTTTTTTAAGGGAGATTTACTGCTGTTTTATATCAAATTAAATTAGAGTTTTTTGGGGTTTTAGACATTTAAAGACGTGACCCTGGCCTTTGAGAAACTGAGATGTCATCTAGGAAATATGTGACATTAAGAAAGATATGAAGAAGATGTGTGAAGAAATGTCTGAAAATATTTGAATAAATATATAAAAAGTAAGTAAAATATGGCGGAAAATTATGAAAAATTGCCAACAAGTCAAAGTCAGAGAAATATATTAATAAATATCTAAAAATATATTTTAAAAAATGACCGAAAATATGTGGAAAAATGTCGGAAGAACATAAGTACTTCCAAAAGAGTAAAAGATACGTGAAAAAATATCTAAAAATAAAATAGAAAATGACCCAAAAATATTTTTAAAAATATATAAATATAAATGTCTGATAAATATACGAAAATTGCCGAAAATGCATCTGTGTTTAAATGGATGTCTTATTACAGTATGTGGTGTCCGTGTTGCAGACTCTCTCTCCTCACAGCTTAAACATGACCTTGGTGACATGCCGTGATTAGCAAATGCCAACAGAGTGTCTGTGCATGTGTGTGTGTGTGTGTGTGTGTGTGTGTGTGTGTGTGTATGTGTGTGTGTGTGTGTGTGTGTGTGTGTGTGTGTGTGTGTGTGTGTGTGTATAAAGGCTATTGTGTTCTTCTAACACGGTTACATAAATCCAGGCAGAACAAGTTTCAGTACAGTACATACCGCTCTGTGTTGTACACAATGCTCACACAAACACACACACATGACCACAAACACACACACACACGGTCCACTAATGAAGCCTGAGTAACACGTCTAACCAGTAAAAAGTTTGTGTGTGTGTGTGTGTGTTTGTACTTTACCATGTTGACCTGATATATGTGTGTATACTATTATTGTTGCAGTAGCTTGTTTGAAGTATACAATTGGATTTAATAGATTTTCCTGACTTTATTTGGTTGTGTTTTGACGCTGCTGATTGACACTGTGTGTGTGTGTGTGTGTGTGTGTGTGTGGTGTGTGTGTGTGTGTGGGCCTGTGTGTGTGTGTGGTGTGTGTGTGTGGGTGTGTGTGTGTGACTGTGGTGTGTGTGTGTGTGTGTGTGTGTGTGTGTGTGTGTGTGTGTGTGTGTGTGTGTGTGTGTGTGTGTGTGTGCCTGTGTGTGTGTGTGTGGTGTGTGTGTGTGTGTGTGTGTGTTGTGTGTGTGTGTGTGTGTGTGTGTTGTGTGTGTGTGTGTGCCTGTGTGGTGTGTGTGTGTGTGTGTGTGTGTGTGTGTGTGTGTGTGTGTGTGTGTGTGTGTGCGTGCCTGTGTGTGAGACTCACGTCCACGATGTCGGCGTTGGTGCGGCTCTCGTGCGGCTCGTTGTACTCGGTGTATTTGAGCAGCACCTTGTCCATGTCGGTGCTGGCGTACTGGAACAGCTTGTTGGTGCTGTTGAAGATGATGAGGGCGATCTCACAGTCACACAGGACGCTCAGCTCGTACGCCTTCTTCATCAGACCAAACTTACGCTTCGTGAACGTCACCTGGGGAAAACACGGGGGAAATAAACACCTTTAAACGTCTTGAATTAACATGAACTATGCTCCAAAGCTATGGAAGCAAACACCTGGAGACATCAGGGAGGCCAGCTCGGTGGAAGTCTTTAAAAAAAAAAAACTCAAAACACATTTGTACAATTCAGCCTTTTAGGAACTCCTGCTCTCTGCTGCACTTTCTCAATGCATTTGAACCTGTCACCTGACTGTGTGTCATCCTCCTTTTAATGCAATATGTCATCGTTGTACCTTTAGTCTAAATGTATTTGTCATATGTCTACTGTCTATTTTTTGTTTGTTTTATGTATTTTACTGGTATAGAGAGGTTAAGTCCCGCCCATCTACTTCCGACCCATGGGACCTTATTTCGGAAAAAGTCTGTATTGAAGTCAATGGAGAGAGAAAGATTATCTCTCGATCCCGTTTGAATTGTGCCATGAATTACACATATGATGTTTGTCAATCTTAAATAATAATTTCCATGTCAAAAAAGTCACAGTTTGTCGTAAAACTGTTGAAATATAAGACTATGAAAAATACGCAACTAGAAAGACTACAAATCCCAGAGTCCCGGTCCCGCATGCTGGCTCTTAGGAACCGACTCACTCCCCTTGTGTGTATGTACAGCTCTCAACATGCCCAGACTTGGAGTGATTTTCACCTCTTTTAATACTTTCCGCCTCATTCTGAAAGAAAGAAGTGAAATGTGCCAACGTGACGGCCGTCTGGGTGTGTGGTGCGAGACGGGAGATGTAGTTCATTGAGCGCTTTCACACAAACAAAAGTGTTACTTCACAGTTTTACGACACATTTTTATTTTTTTGACTTTTAAATTATCTTTTAAATTGACAAACATCATATGTGTAATTCGTGGCTCAATTCAAACGGGATTGAAATATAATAATCTTTCTCTCTCCATTGACTTCAATACATAATTTTTCCTAAATAAGGTCCCATGGAGGAAAGGGAGGGACTTCGTCTCTCTATCTGTATTCTGTGTGATATGTCTATGTGAAGCACTTTGGACTGCACTTGTTGCATGAAAGGTGCTATACAAATAAAGATTATTATTATTATTGAATTGCTGATAAAGATCTGAATTTAGGGATGTATTGAAGTATTGTTAAATGTTAGCTGAATGCTGTTGAATTAATGCAAGTAATGCTACGACGTTTGGTTTTCTGCCCCTAGATACTCGACGAGTAAAACAAAATACAGTTTGCATCCATCGTACGCCATCTTCATCAGACCAAACTAACGCTTCATGAACGTCACCTGGGGAAAACACGGGGGACAATAAATAACTTTAAACGTCTTTAAAGATCTCCTATCTTTAGGCATCTATTATGGGTCTCAGATATATGAGACCCGGAGGATAGCATTTTATGTGTCGATCAATGAAGCTAAATATCTCAACAATTATTGGATGTATTGTCATATCATTAGTTTCAGGTATGCATGTTTCCCAGAGGATGAAGTCTACCAACTTTCCTCCACAATCCATGGCTTAAAAGCTAAAGATCTCAAACACTATCACATTCATTTGCCACAGATATGCATGTTCCCCAGAGGTTAAACCCTACTGACTTATATGATCGTTTGATTCTACGATGAACTTATTTCATGGGTTAAAAGCGAATTCTCTCGTATGTATTGTCGTGAAATAAGGCACAGATATTCATGTTCCTCAGAGGATACAGCCTCAACGTCTAAATGTGTGTTTTTTGATGCTTTTTGTGTCCCACTCATCTGAAAGAAGACATGTTTTGGAAGCTAAATACCCAGAAATGTGACCAAAGCATGAAGAATACCGTCATGCAGAGCGAAGGAAGGACTGCTAACGGGGGTCAGGAAGCATATGTGGCCGCATTTCCTGTCATAACAGGAAAAGAGGAACCGCTCCCCCAGACAACACTTCTGTGAGTGTGTGTGTGTGTGTGTGTGTGTGTGTGTGTGTGTGTGTGTGTGTGTGTGTGTCACAGAAGCCCCATTGACAATAAGCCCTCATAACTCAGTTGTCATATCTCAGGCCTCTTGTGAGGATCACATGACTTGCTATCGGCAGATTGAGGAACTACTGTGTGTGTGTGTGTGTGTGTGTGTGTGTGTGTGTGTGTGTGTGTGTGTGTGTGTGTGTGTGTGTGTGTGTGTGTGTGTGTGTGTGTGTTTTCAGACAGAGTAAATGTAACATTACTGGCCTCCTCTGTCTGTCATTTCGGACATCGGGTACTTTAAATACATTTACAGAAACGAGAGAGAGGCGCAATAATAGAATTAAAACTGATTTTAAAATAAATGGAAAGTGCAGTATATCAGTATGTAGTGTCTCTACTTTAAAGAGTCCTCTCCTGCTGATGTTCAGGTGTATATCAGTATGTAGTGTCTCTACTTTAAAGAGTCCTCTCCTGCTGATGTTCAGGTGTATATCAGTATGTAGTGTCTCTACTTTAAAGAGTCCTCTCCTGCTGATGTTCAGGTGTATATCAGTATGTAGTGTCTCTACTTTAAAGAGTCCTCTCCTGCTGATGTTCAGGTGTATATCAGTATGTAGTGTCTCTACTTTAAAGAGTTCTCTCCTGCTGATTTTTCGGCTCACTCACATGTCTGTTCCGTTCGTCCATAATCCGAGCTATCTGAATCTTTTTCCTCCCCATCTTTGCTATTTGGTTCTTCTTCTTCTTGTTTTCTCAAAACGTCTTCTTCTCTTTGACTGACTTCCAAATCCTCACAGGTTCTCACTTTTCAAATCTGCAAGAAAACACAAAGCGTAACAATTAGAATCAACGCAACACACACACACACACACACACACACACACACACACACACACACACACACACACACACACACACACACACACACACACACACACACACACACACACACACACCACACACACACACACACACACACACACACACACACACACACACACACACACACACACACACACAACACACACACAACACACACACACACACACAACACACACAGCAACACGTACGAACACTTCTTTTAATTAGCAGAAGGTGGATTGTGTGTGTGTATCATGTCCTGTAATGTAATCGTCGTGCATGTGTTCGCACGCCCGTCCATTCACCACTACTAAACCCCCCCCCCCCCCAAACCCCCAAAGACACACCCAAAAATCAGGCTTCCTCGGGGGGGAACGACGCTTCAGAGGAAGTGGAACTACCGGAGTCAATATGCAAATAATAAAGCCTGAGTTTGGCTGCGTCACAAAAACATCTTTGTAAGAAACCACAGAAGAAGAAGGGATTTAGTTTTTACCGCTCGCCACAAAACTTCTTCTAAGGGTGGAGCTGAGGTGAGAAGACGAGCCGATACGGAGACATCATTACAAATACTTTATACAGAAATATGTTCCAATAAATTCATATGAATAACAACCATATAAGAGGATAATTAGTATTCTAATAAAAGATACAAAAATGACAGATTTAGAGTTAGATTGAAATGTGGTGGGAAACCGTCAGATGTTGGATCAACCAATCAGATTCCTGACCTCACATGTCTGCACCCATCTGTGACCTGCAGTTACCCATAAGCCCTTGCACCGTGCACGTTCACTAAGACGTTAAACATCTTCCTCCAGGTGAACAGATACTGTGAAAGTATTCCTCAAACTGTAAGAAAGTAATTTATATATTTTTTTAATTTACTTAATACCTAAACTGCTAAATAAGCTATAACAAATCAGATTTTCCTGCTTCATTTCTCTACTGCTGGATGCTCACACTTCATGAGTGTACGATCGGAGTGTGTGAGGAACTGACCAGTTAACACACACACACACTTTTCTACTTAAACAGAAGCCCCCACATCTGACCTTTGACCCCTCGCTCAGACCCCTCACATTAACCCTGAACCCCACAACCCAGTTTAAATCACAACAATTACCCAATTTATCATCGCTAGAAACTATAAAAACACAATTCAAACGAACCATGAACTCTTCCCAAAAGACTTATAATCAGCTCAAAAAGTGATATTTTACCAAAAAAACGTATCCTACATGTCTCATTTAAAGTTCCACAAAGATTGAGCCATGTGCTCTAACATTATTCTGTAAAAATGATTAAATTCTGCACTCTTGTACGCAACTGGAAAGCCATAAATTACTCTGCTGAGACCAACAATGACCTGACAGAAATTCAGGGAAACTTTGACTAAAATGCACGCTATTTACACAGAGAAGAGTTGATAGGACAGAAGATGCTGGACGTAAAAATGTACAATATTTCAAAAAGCTAAGCAAGTGAAGCCCCCATTTTCATCCCAAATATTGGTAACACTGAAGGGCATTTGGACAATGTTGTATATATACCATGTTTGTAATGAAAACAAACTTTTTGTAGGATATACAATGTCCCGATGAAGGGCCCCGATCACAATTCGTAACCTTCATATCATCCAATCATGACGATGAATATATTCTCTATTAGGAGTCGACAAATAGTGACACAGGTAATGAAACACAGAATACAATGTGTGTTTTACTGACAGATTAAAAGGTGGACTACCAGTGTGTGTGTGTGTGTGTGTGTGTGTGTGTGTGTGTGTGTGTGCCATGTGACCCGTGTCTTAGCTTAAGAGCTTGGGTCGCAAAGTTAACTGGATGTTCACACACACACACTGACAGATGCACACACACACACACACACACACACACACACACACACACACACACACACACACACACACACACACACACACACACACACACACACACACACACACACACACACACACACACACACACACACACGGCAGGTTGTCTTGGCAGCGCTGGTGAAGATGTGCATGCTTTCAGGCACACGGGAGGAAATGGAGAAGGGAATTGGGAACGTGAAGATGTAAGAGGATGATGAAGGTGTGATCTCTGACACAGACGTGTTTCCCTTTAGGTTCATAGTTATTTAAAATGTTGCTCTCATGTTTCATTTTCCTTAGATAGTAATTGACATCATCACTTTACAAAAAAAAAGAAGCTAATTATTCTTTCTTTCCAGCTCTTCAAAAGTGCGAATTTTCAGATGTTCTTAGTTTTTTTTATTGCGTTTGTCCATTTTAGAATGAAATTCAAAATATATTTAAAAAATTGAATAAAAATATCAATAGAAAATAAGAAATTCAAGTAAAATGTGCAATAAAAAAACTAGTATAATAGATACAATTAAGATATTTCTATAAATATACAAAGTGAAAGTAAGACTGTGCAGTAAAAAGATCAAATCAAATAAAGATTTTTATATAAACACAAGAAGTTTTAGTAAAATGTCCATCAACAATGACAATAATCTTAAACTGTAGCCTCAATAAACCTCATTTATGTAATTTCCACCTCCTCTCATGTTGTTCTCTATGTAAGAAAAGGCTGGATATGAGCTGACAGCGTCTGACTGGAAGCCATAATTGATGTGTTTTGCCAAAACAAACCAAAACCTTTGATTAATAATCATGACGGTCTGCAGCGAGCAGCAACATGCCAGAGACAGCGTTACATGAATATCTGGAGTCTGAGTCACGCTGCAGGAGAACAGCACCAGGATCAACACCGTTTAAATTTAGAGCTCTCAGACCAGCACACTCAGCATGTTGTCGTGAAAAAAAAAAAAAGGGAATTTTAGGACGCGAGACGACGAGGAAAGATTACATAAAACAATAAAAAATCAGTGTGTGTTCTGTATCTGTAGGTGTGATTTAATGCAGCGCTTGATCTTTTTCGAGGATGACAGCAAACCTCCACCCACCGCACAAACCTCACCTCTATTTATAGCATGCGTGTAAAAGCAGAAGGACTCCAAAAATAAAAAAGAATGAACTTTTTACCCCAAACAACAATAAGACTGGTTTCTAGAAATCAGCATCTCCTGCAGTCCTCAGCTGCTCCCTCTCGAAACAATTATTCTTCCAACAACTTCAGAGAGAGCGACAAAGTGAAAGTGCTAAACATTTAAAGTGTAATAGGCGACATGTGGCAGTGCCCTTGTGTTATTTGGGAGGACAATGCATATCTCTGTGGGGAGTTGAAACTACAGTATAGAGACGAAGCTAACTTTATATCTGAGTCATGTTAGCTTGTTGTTAGCCTCTCAGGCTCTCCTTCATACAGAAAGGAGGTGGACGGCCTCATCTGACTTACAGGAAGCCCAATGGTTGCTCTTTTTTAAACCTAAATGGAAGTTTAAATCAGTTTAAAAATAATAAAGATGTTCCTACTGAATGTAGCTAGCTAAGTTATGCTAGTATTGCTAGTTATGAAGCTACAAAAAGACAAGTAATATCAAGAAATATTTGATAAGTATATATGCTAACTAATGTATGCTTAGTGTTTTTGATATCATTCCTAAAATACTGCGAAAACTACAATACAGCTTTATTGGCAAAATATGAAGCTACCAACAGCAGATGGCTAAGTTAGCCTAGCGCTAAGACTAGAAATGGGGAAACAGCAGGCTAAAAATTGTTTTCTATTATAAATAGTATATATTTTTTGCTTGAGTATGTAACATAATGTACACTGATTATGTTTCATAACATTGTTACGATCCAATTCAACACAACCAGGGCTTACACTACATATAAGCACAACGTTATCATTATACCCGAGTCATGTTAGCTTGTTGTTAGCATGGTAATATGTATGTAGCCACATTTGGGAGAAACAGCGAGCAAAAAGTGCTTTTTCTATTATACATACTAACAAGTATGTAGGAAAGCATCTAAACAGGGTTATGTTATGTTCATATAATTCCTAAAATAATAGCATTAAAACTACAATACAAGAACAATGCTAACCTTAAACCTGAGTAATGCTAGATGGTTGCTAACCTCAGTTGTTATCATGTATCTGGCCATAAAGTGGATATTTGGGAAAAGCAGTGAGCAAAACAGGTTTTTCTATTATAATAACAAGTACTAGGGTTAAAACTGCAATACAAAAACAGCACTAACTTTATACCGGAGTCATGTTAGCATGTTGTTAGCCTCAGGTTATTAGCATGATATTGTGTTTGTTGCCATAGAGTGCATATTTATAGGGTACGCATTTTATCCAGTATTAATGAGTCAAGAAGAAATATTAAAATGTAGTTCCCCACTTGGAAAATTCACATGAACACCACCTAAAGTCAGGACAACACACTGAGAAAGTTGTTAAAAGTCTTTACTAGTATAGTACGAAAAATAAGCTAATTTAATAGCATTAGCCTAACCCCTAACCCCTAACTTGTTATTTCAAACGCTGTCTGTAGAGACTAGTGTTTGCGGTGGGACAAATCAGCATTTTATAGACTTTCTGACCATAAACACATAATTACCCCTCAGCAAAATAAGGGGCTTTTCTGAGTGCTTCCAAGATATAAAAAAGTGCAGAAATTGCATTAGTCATGTTTGGATGATATGAAGCATAGAAGGCCTACTATTTCAACAAAGTTCAAAGGGTTTCATCAACTTTGACAAACAAATAGAGGCTAAATTAAAGTCCTTCTCAAAGTGTCGGATGGTGAAGTGGGTAACTTGATCTAATAAATGTGGTTTGGGGAGGGATGCCCTCTATAAGCAGGGAATGAGTCACTTGGCGAAACAGACACCACATGCTCAGCATACGTGGATGATATCGCATTTACAACATCTTCATGGGATACTACATTCTCTTAATGCCAAGCAAGGATACTCAAGTAAAAAGAAAACGCACTCCTTCTCAGATGTATGACTAACACTGCATATCAGGATGCCATGATCTCTGATTTCTAAACAAAGTGAAATCCACTTAGAAATCATCAGAACATGCCTAAGAAGTATCATTTATTTGAGTTTTCTTCAGTATAAAAGTAATCCTTTATATTCAATATATATCTACTCATATCAGGATATCATCATCTCTGATTTCCAAGAATAAACGCAGTGAAATCCACAAAAAAATGGGTTAGGTTCAAGGTTCAAGGTTCTTTATTGTCAATCTGACATAGCTACAGAGTAATTATGTAGTTGAAAATCTTATGTCACAGGCTTCTCCAACAATGCAACATAATAACATAATAACAATAAGAGCAAGAGCAATACAAAAAGAATAATAGTTATAAAATAAAGTGATGATGTGGAATAGTGCAGTACGAGTCTATATACAAGTTATTGGAATGATATATATATTAGGTATTAGATACATAATACTGAGTAGCAGATGAATGTTTGAAGTTAGGGTTATGTAAATGTTTGAAGTTAGGGTTATGTAAATACACTGGGAACCATTGAGAGATGACTCTGTCTGGAACAGAATATTAATGACAACGTATTTGTAAAGATTTGCCAACAGGTTCGTTTTTTATTATTAATAACATGTGCATACTTTTTTTAATATGTAAGTCTTTACTTTATCTGTACTATACTTCTGCTGCTGTAATAATATATACTTCCCCGTTGCGGGACAAATAAAGGAATTCTGATTCTGATATCGTAGGAAAAAAGCCATTCAGAACAATAAGAATCAACATGTTTTTAAGTTTTCTATAAAAGTAATAAACCAGTGAGATTTCTCTGTACATCCATTGGTTCACTGCAGACAGGAAGTGCTAACAGCTAATTCGGCGTACGTTCAATGGTGCCAATAATAGGCTGAACAACGATGTCACAGATATTGGATGAGCTTCTACGGGGTCTTTAACCAGTGGTTGGGGAGGCGTGTGGCGCAGTGGATAGAGCCTTGGTATGGGGATCAGATGGTCACAGGTTGTGTCCCTGGGCAAGACACTTCACCCCAAATTGCTCCTGTGGGGATTGTCCACAGTATTGAGTATGTAAGTCGCTTTGGATAAAAGCGTCTAACAAGTGACATGTAATGTAATGTTTTCCTGAAGTCTAATCCTGCTGACAAACAACTATAAGGGCACTTGAAGAGCGCTAAAACCGAAGCTTCGTTCACAAATCCTCAGATGTTCCCATTTCCACGAGTCGGTAAGTCTTTCTTCCTACTTGTGTGTGCTTGTGAGAAAGATATGTTGTATTTGATTTCTTATAGTGTTTAAACAAGACCTTCCTAGTTGTTTCCATGAATCAGAAACTTATTTTTCTGAGTATTCTGACACCACAAATTAGCAAAGTGAAACGTAATTTATCAGGATATTTTCCATCAAATATCTCAATATCGATATGGCAATTATGTCGATAAATATCATCAGTAATGTGGATATTCTGACTAGGCGGGTAAAGGTAAATGACAGAACAGCTTAAACCGTCTAGTCAATCCAGAAAATTAGGTTTAATGCAGTCTCTAAAACCAGGAGAAAACAATACTTAGATCTTCCACGATATCTTCTCTAATATCATCATAATACCGATATATTCCCCAGCCCTATATTTGCCCTGTAATTCAGATCCACTCCAAAATATTATGAGTCCTTCCTCGTCCAACGCTACACACTTCCACCAAATTTAAGAACAATTCGGCCAGTAGTTTAACGGTAATCCTGCTGGGAAAAAGAACCTGTCGCAAACGTGAACTTCAAAAATGACCAACATACTTAAAATCTACAATATATCTGCCATGTACTTTAAATTCACACAAACATTGGGCTTGTAGACAAACCAACAAATCAACAGACCAATACAAAAAAACACAGGACCCCAAAATTGCTTAATCCGTAAAAGTACCAACGATTCCGGTTAAACGTTGATATACATCATCTGAGATAAAAACACTGGGAACCACTATAAGAAGATTCATTTCAACTAAAGCCGTGAACAGTACAATACATAATAAAGTTATTGTAAAGAACTACCAACATTTAACTGATTACTGTAAAATTACCATACATTTTTTACCGCTTAAAATGACCCACACACATAAAATCAAACTCTTCTTATACGTCGATTTACTTCATTTTAAGTAAATACACTGGGAACCATTGAGAGATGACACTATAGCCTGGAACAGAATATTAATGACAACGTTTTTGTAAAGATTTCCCAATATTTAACAGGTTATTCATAAACCAATGCTACACCTTTCCACCAAGTTTAAAACATTTTTTAAATATCCTACATTTATTTTTACCATCATCCTGCTACAAACCCGAAAAACATACCCTCAAAAAATTACTCATATACATACAATCTATGACCAGCATCTTTACGCACAAGAGGGGGCAATGCCTTAGTTTGCACGTGCCCCACATTGCTACATCCAGCCCTGATGGTAAAAATGCCAACGATTCTTTCCTTCAATTTGAGGTAAAACGACTGGGAACAACTGGTGTAAGGAGAACAGATAGAATCCCTGAACAGAAAAATACAAAGTGCCTTAAAGAAACATCTCTAAAACAAACTTCCTTAAACTATAACACCACTTTTACCAGACTCTTATTCAGTATCTTACCAAGAGTTGCTGTAGAAAAGTATATTCCTCACAAAAAGTTTACCGAGTGTTTCCACCAGCCTCCAGCCGGGTTAGATCTACCGGTCCGCGGCTCCGCACTTAGCCCGTAAACGGAGCTCCTTCCCCGGGTAAGAAACCACAGAGTCACCGCTGATTAAACACTCAGAACCGAGAGACTTCTGAATCTGCTGTGAGGAGCAAAGATCCGCAGAGACACATGAGAGGAGGATTATCCCTTCTGTTTGTTTCCTGTTGTTTGTGGCGTGTCAGACCCGCACGCCCCGCATCACACACACTCCCAGACACACACGCGCACGCGCACGCACACACACACACACACACACACACCCACACACACACTTATGACACACACACACTTATGACACACACACACACACACTTATGACACACACACACACACACTAAATTGAGGCTTACCTCCTCCTTCAGCTCTGCATGTCTTCCTCGGTGTCTCCGTCCAGCGGTGCTTCGTTTACTGTCAGAAAGCACCTGAACACACACACACACACACATACACACACACACACACACACACACACACACACACACACACACACACACACACACACACACACACACACACACACACACACACACACACACACACACACACACACACACACACACACATACACACACACCACAAACACGCACGACCACAGAGGATATAAGAATAGTCAGAAATGTTCTCTCTTAAATGATAAGAAACACATTTTCTTTCCAAGTTTATGTCTAATATATTTATTTGTATTCATGTTTTCAACAGGTCTCCAAAGTGCTTTATATTGAGGAAAGGTTCAGCACTGCCTCTCAGTGGAAAATACTGAAAGTGCACCTTAATTCAACTCAACATATCCCTGTTTATTAAATATCATTTTGCACATAACAATTATTTTCGTTAAATAATTTGACGATGTTGATTAATTTTTTGGTTTAAAATAATTTACGTCATAAAATAGTCAAATAAAAATGTTTTATACTCCAGGGTGACGTTTTGATCTGCAAATATTCACATTCACACTGAATTGTACTTATTTTAATATTTAGAAAACCCCAAAATATTCACTTTAATATATACATTAATAATAGTTGAAGCTGTAGCCATTTTATCTTTAGGACATTTTGGCTAAAAATTATGAAATTATGAATAATTGAATAACTATGAATTAGGTTTATTGTAGAAAAAAAAACAACATAAAATATGAACAAATCCTCCGATTTTTTGGGGTATTTTTTGTTTTAAAACTAACTTTAGAATAAATACATATTCATTTAAAATGTGAACAAGTCTAAGTATTTCAGCTCCGATGCCTGTTTGCTGTGTACAGAGACTTTGTACAGCCTATCCTTTGAAAGCAGCTGCTGGAAGTGACGCTGCTGACGCCGAACTCAAACAGTTGTGCGTCGTAAAACTAAAACATCAAGCTGAGAGACACGGAAACGCTGAACGGAGATAAAGGAGAACAGCAGAATTGGTGATAAATCTCTCTGGGTTTGCCATTAAAGGCCTCTCACAGTCAGTAGAGACATTAAAACATATTCATTATTGCAGCTTAAATGCTCCTTTAAAACCCTTAGATGCATAAGTGGGTCTTTTTGGACCCGGTGAGGTGGTTTTCTTGAAGTATCTTTGTAATTACATTTTTTTATCATTTCATATTCCAGCTATTCCTCAAAAAACATGTTTTGGATATCATGCCATTCACATTTTTAATTTACATTTTAAGAAATTGTAGTTTTTGTATTAGTACCCCAAGCTTCCATAAGTGGGTCAAAACTGACCCGCATGCATTTTCTATGGAATCCTATGGGAAAACGTTTTTTTCTAAAATTATAAATAGTGAAAAATTAAATATAAAATATTTCTAGTGTGAACCAAAATATAATACTAAATATTATACAAGTGATTTTTCTTAACCAAAATGACAGGAATTGCATAAAAACACATATTATTCTAATACGGGTCCTTTTAGACCCACTTATGGAAGAGTGTAGGGTCCAGTCACTCGTGCATCTAAGGGTTAATGACTTCATATAGCAAGAACAATTGTACGGGATGTTCCACTTGTAGTATACTGTACTGTACACATACAGTTAAATAACCTTTGATATAACAAGACCTCCTTAATACCAAAACTATTTCAAAAATTGATTAATTAACCAGTAATGATTATTCTCCGTCCAGGGCCGGCTCTAGACAATTTGCAGCCCTATAGGCGAGATTTTAGCTGGCAGTTCATCACTTACAGCGCCCATCGTACAGGGCAAATGAAACGTGTAACCGGGGTGAAAAGGGTGTTACATTTACTTAATTATGAATATTGTTACATCAAGGCCGAAAATTAGGATGAGCACCAATGGTCAAAAATGTTTTTTTCCCTCCCAGAGCTGCCAGCACAGCGCCCCCCCAGATCTGGCGCCCTAAGCGAACATCTATAACGCCAGTGCTACGGGCCGGCCCTGTCTCCGTCATCTAAAACCAAGCAGTACAAGTGAAATCACGTCTTTTTTAATACAGCTTAAAATCACAAATAACAAACGGTTTAAAATATTAATAATCTGTCACAGCAAACAATCTGAGACCCTCGCTTTAGGTTAAAATCCACAATCCCTTATCTCCTTTGTTCACACAATGAGGGCTTTATTGCTCAATTAAAGTGTAAAAAGCAATTAACAGCAATGTTGGTGAACTTGAAAATTAACTCTTTAATTAATTTTTAAGCTGAAAGTCGAATACATTTTCTAAAACTAAGACACGAATCAAGCTAGGTCGATATATATCAACTGATTTTGGTTTATTGCAGATGTTAATATATATTTATTTATATGTCGGCCGATTAGTAACAAATAAATCGTAAAGAAATGACAAACAGTACAACGTCTGTCCACCAGAGAGCGCTGAAGACTTACAATTTAAACAGTAAAATGTACCTTAAAATAAAAAAATGCCAGTTTATATTTAAGGTATTTGTCCAAAAGCATTCTAAAAGGAAAGAAACACTTAACGGATATATCTTTCATTTTAATATACGTGTCAAAGACTAGCTGGTGAACATAGCATTAGCAGCTAAAGAGACGGATATTTCCCACAGGAGTTGGTGGAGACCAAAACAAGAGAGAATATTGGATTAAAACGATTAGAAAAAACAATCAATCAAACAAATCTAAATAATGGTTGCTAATGGGTTAAGGTCCAAATACTGTGTACAGTTTGTCCCCGCTGACACCAAGAGGTCAAAAAAGGCAAATAAAATTCCTCAGAAACTTAAATCTCCAACTTCAGCTCTATTCTGTTTCTGTCTGGTAACCATGTTTTCTTCCCTTCAGCAATTTTTATCATATTTCCCGAAGACACCAACGCATCGTCCATTCAACGAACGTTAAACTCACCCGTGCTTTTCGTTCTGTCTTCACCTGGAAGTTTTCCCCAGCAGCTCCAGCTGTGGGTTTGGATCAGTCAATCCTTTGTATCAAACAAAGAGGATTTTTAAAAAAGAAAGAAAGTTAAAAACAGAAGAAAGAAAGAAGGGATATTAAGCCAGACCAGCTGGCTTAGAGAAGAGGGGGAACCCAGAAACTGGGCTGCGTTTGGATCTGATCTCAGTCAGCAATGAGCAGAAGGTTTACAATCTCCAGACCCTCGAACACCACCCCTCCCACACACACACACACACACACACACACACACACACACACACACACACACACACACACACACACACACACACACACACACACACACACACACACACACACACACACACACACCTCCGCTCACAATCGTACACTCATACCCGATGACCTCCTGTGTCCGAGCAGTGAAGGCCGCTCACCTGTCGTTGTCGCTCGCGGTATATTTAGCTCTGAGGTGTCAATGATGCTGCCTGTGTGTGTGTGTGTGTGTGTGTGTGTGTGTGTGTGTGTGTGTGTGTGTGTGTGTGTGTGTGTGTGTGTGTGTGTGTGTGTGTGTGTGTGTGTGTGTGTGTGTGTGTGTGTGTGTGGGAGAGAAAAATGTGTTGCTGACACTCAGGGCCTCCGTGGATTACTGCACCAAAGACCGTTGGCTCTACACATTACATTCAGAGAGAGAGATCAGACCAGCATGTCGTTCAGAAATCAGGTTGTTCAGCGCAGAGAGAGCATCTGAAGCAATGATGGTTCTGGAGAGCAGAGATGGCAAAAGTACACAAATCCTTTACTCAAGTAGAAGTACAGTTACTCGTGTTTAAAAATACTCTGGTGAAAGTAGAAGTACTGACTAAACTTCTTTACTCAAGTAAAAGTAAAGAAGGCTTTGAAATGTACTTAAAGGGGACCTATCATGCAAAATGCACTTGTGTACGTCTTTTATACATGAATATGTGTCCCCGGTGTTCCAGGGAACTCACCAAGTGTCAGAAAACACAACCCTCTCTATTTTCCTCCATACCCAAATCTCTAAAAAAGGGGCTGCAACGGATCTGATAAAAACTGATCCAGATTTGAACACTTCTATGTCGTCACAGAAGTGGCGCTACGGCTATTGGGCCAACTCTCCACCTATCAGGGGAATGTGGGGTTGGGCCACGGCCGGCCATTGCCGCTCGAAAGCGCTGGAGACGCTGTAGTACATATGCCAGGCCTGTAAGTGGCGCTGTAGTCTGCCACAAAAGCAGCGAAGAAGACTTCCCGCCCATAGTTACCATGGTTACCCTTCTGTTTATTCTCCGCTGTGGCTTTCTTTCTCCCTCCCCGAGGCAAGCGTTTGCTCCCGCTGCTTTAATTCAATGCAATCCCTCCCCGTCGAGGCAAGCACTGTAATTCTCTCCGGTTAGTCCACCAGCAGATGACAAACACCCACCTCTCCGCCTCTTCCAAGGAACGAGGGGACCGTGCGGCAGAGTTTCAGTTTCAGTTTGTTTCGCCGGTCAAGATGTCCGTTAAAGTTTAAATCTTCCGGACAAAATTAGAAAAGTGCCGGTCAAAGGTCTTCTTTGTTATTTATTGAGCTTTAAAACAAATGAATAACGACTCTATATAATAAAACACGGAGGACGGAGATCTCTTTTTCTCCCCCTCTTCTGACAGCCCAGCAGCTGATCAGAGCACGTCTCCCCTCTCCTGCAGGGGGGCGTGGTCAGCAGAATCAGACCCATAGACAGCAAACAGCACATAGAGCGAAATGAGGCATGGCTAAAATGCATGATCTGTTTGGTATTTTGAAAACAGAAACGTATAAATATACCTTATATAGGTATGGCCCTACAATATATCATTTAAATATAGCATGATGGGTCCACTTTAAGTAAAAAGTACCCATAACTAGCAGCTGTTTTAAAGAGTACCTGACCTCCCTTTATATTAATAGAACAATAATGTCATTCTTAGCTAATGAATGTTTCCATGCTGAACAACGGCAACATGACAACGTTTTCATTGGTCCCTCTTCTTTAGAGAAGACCAGGAAATGATGGATACACGGATCGTGTTCAAATCAATAGGCACGCAATGACTCTAAATAATAATGATCACGCCACCAAACACACATTCAAACTAAAGGAACCAGCCTGTTTGGGAAATGTGAGAAGTAGAAAGTACAGGTATTTGTGTTCAACATGTGAGAAGTAGAAAGTACAGGTATTTGTGTTCAACATGTAAGAAGTAGAAAGTACAGGTATTTGTGTTCAACATGTAAGAAGTAGAAAGTACAGGTATTTGGGTTCAACATGTAAGAAGTAGAAAGTACAGGTATTTGTGTTCAACATGTAAGAAGTAGAAAGTACAGGTATTTGGGTTCAACATGTAAGAAGTAGAAAGTACAGGTATTTGGGTTCAAAATGTAAGAAGTCAAAGTAAATAGTCGGCCTACTGATACCAGAAACATGTACTTAAGTACAGTAACGAAGTATTTGTACTCCACTACTTCCCACCTCTGTTCTGGACTAATTTTACTGGGGAGGGGGGGGGGGGGCATGCTTGGATGAGTTCATCCTCCACCTCCAGATCTTACCTTCTGGTAGACGATGATTCAGGGTCCCTTAAAGCAGGCTACACCAGTACAAACACTCATTCCTGCCAAAATCCACTCAGCTTTTCAACAATCAAATGTAATTTAAATGTTGGGGTTTGTGCAACAGGGCGTCAGTGTCAGTATGTTGTCTGTGTATGTGTGTCTGCAAACTGTGTACATGTATACAGCATAGGGAGGATGTGGCGCAGTGGACTAGTGCGTTGGTGTTTGGATCAGGGGAGCACAGGTTCAAACCCCACTGCAGTCAGCATGTCGTTGTGTCCCTGGGCAAGACACTTCACCCCAAATTGCTCCTGTGGGGATGGCAGTTTGGGGTAATAAATACATATTTAAGAAGCCAAAACTTATTAAAGAGCCAGGTTAAAGTACATTATTGGCTGCAACACTATCAAAAAACTGCATTATCATAGATTTATTATTTTGGGGGGCCACAGGGGGGTCTTAACTCAATGTTAGTTGGACACTCCCAGAAAGAGGATTACCCTCAGCTGTCCTCTCATGTCAGCAGAGGAGAGGCCTGCTTTACTTCCATGATCTATAAATCCATCGAAAAATTGGCGAAGAAATGCGGCTGACTCCCTGAAAAAAAACAAAAAAAACAACACACACCCCCTCGATGGTTTCTGGTAAAACAAGCAGGACAGACAAAAAAGAGCTGACGCGCATCCCTCAGGGTCATGTATAAAAAAAGTGTTCAGTTTTATATCCAAATGTGGTGGAAATGGAAGTTAGCATCGCCTGGATTCTTCAGCTAGACATTTGCCGGCTAGCGTTGGTTAGCTCACCAACTAGCACTGTGGGTAGCTCTACGCCGCAAAAACAGCCAACATGTTTTAAATTCTAACAGCAGGCCCACATATTACAAACCATATTTACCCAACAGACAGTATATGTTTGCTTTGAAACCAAAAAAATGTGGCTTTTAAAGTTTGGGGGCCAGGGCTACTCACAATGCTAGTTGGTAAGCTACTGTAGATAGCAAGCTAACCGCTAACGCGCTAGCTAGCAGGTAATATGCTAATTTATGGTGAATTCGTCACATTACATTATGAATATTAGGTCAGTTATATCTCTGAAGACATCATTAGCCCAGTTGCTATTGGGATAAAAAAATATTGTGTTTATTGCATGTTTTAACCTTATTTTACATTAAGCACTAAATCACTAAGTCCATGTAATTTGAAGGCAAATGTAGCTAGAAATGCTAACTCAAGCCCTATAGCCTATGTACCATAACGTACCCTTTGTTTCTATTTTGTCTTGTCTTTTCTCCCAAAAAATTCCACTACTCTTACTTTTTATTGGACTTAGTTTAATTTTAAATGTTGGGACAGTGATTTAAATTTGTATAGCCTACTATTGGTAGGATTTTTATCACATTTTACTGAATTTCCCCACAGGGATTTAAAAGGTCCATCTTATCTCATCTTACCACAAGTGATGCCTTCAAAGAGCATGAATTCATTACATATTATACCCTATATTGGAAACTGGTCCAGACAATAACAAACCTGGTCTCATGATGTCCAAATCAAATATATAATTGACATAATATTCATAATGTAATGTGTGATTTTGTGTAGATTTTGAGTTTACCAGGCTCCTCCATGCTTACAAACTGCAGGTCAGTGGGTTTCCATGAGAAATGACCTGCTGATGGAAAGGAAACATTCGGAAACGACAACTCCACCTGAAAATAAATGTTGTGCATGACTTCCCGCTTTCAACACACAGAGAACGGAGGCGAGGGCAGGTTGTTAGCGTTTAGGTTTTGAAGGAATGTGTGAAATGTTCTGCTGCGTTACATTTACGTGTTTTCCTTTCCCCTTACCGTGGGTTTGCATCCTCCTGGAAAATAAATATGCTGTTCATTTACTCCCTCCGCCCTTCAGAGGTTTAGACTCCTGTTCGCACCATTTACACTCGAAGGAAGAGAGGAGGAAATAACGAGAGGTGGGGAAGACGGGAAAAGGCGGTACAAACAGTGGTTTATACAGAAAATCGTTCTTGTTCTGCTCCGTTTAAAGTCTAAAACTAACTAACCATCATCTGTACACACATAACTACCTTCAACAGTTTAAATCCTCCATTACAGTTTTATCCACTTTTAGTTTGACGTGTGCCTAATTAGAGAACACTATACCAAAGTACAAGTGAAAGATTTTGATGTGTTTTTGTAGGCAAACATGGAAGTTAGCATCCGCCTTGTTCCCTCGACAAAAAAAGCCAATTGGATTTCTCCATGTGAAAATAATCTCTGTGTCAAACAAGCGTATAATGTCCACATATTAATGAGTTTAATGTCGTAGAATATTTAGTTTTTCTTCTCAGAATTCCGTTTTTTCAGAACTCTGACTTTTTCTCATAATTATAACTTTTTCCACAGAAATATTTTTAGGCAATATCATAGGTCTCAGATATATACAAATATATAAAAACATGTCTATGAAGTGTTTTGCTCAAAATACCAAACAGATCACCCATTCTAGCCATGCCTCATATCCCTCTATTTCACTTCCTGTTTCAAAAGTGCTGATTCAGGGTATAAAACTTTAAAAAAAGAAAGAAATTGATACCAAAAAAAAGTAGGGGTCTGAGCTCATGCGGGACCCGGCAGCTACTGTCTAAACTAAATGCTGCCGTGATGAAACGCCATATCATGGATTATCAAGGATTATCTCTGAAACAGTATGGAGCTCAAAGGCTTTCTCTCTTGCCGGTTATACCACAAGGTGAGTTCCTTTTTATTTCCTGCTTCTTCACACACATGCTCTCCAGTACAGGTTAGCTCTGAGTGTTAGCGATGCTAATGTAAACACCGACCATATTACGTCCAAAACAGTCGGGCATTGTTTCTGATAGCAACGTTTCTGATAGGGCCGTGGGTCCACATTTCAGATATTACGTCATATCGGACGCAAATCTGGTTCAGCTCCTTTGCACCCCCGTTTTTAGAGATTTGGGTACGGAGGAAAAGAGAGAGGGTTTTATTTTCTGACGCTGCGTGAGTTCCCTGACACACCGGGGACACATGTTGATGTAGAAAAGACATCAAAAAGTGCATTTTGCATGATAGGTCCCCTTTAAAGGTGGTAAGTTTGAGAAACCGCTCGAGATACACTTGTTGTTATATTCCATGGAATGCTCTTAACATCCTGATAGCAATGAATATCTGAAGTGCTTTGACAACAAATCCATAAATAAATATCATCTGTGGAAGCCGTAGTACTGTAAAAAGTACGACCAATCATCTGAGCCGGCCCGGCTAAAGTAACTGGATGGCCTACCTGCCTGTCAGCCTTCCATCTGTGCACACACTTATCTCGTGCCCTCATTGGTCATGTGCGCGTGCGTGTGTGTTGGAGGAGGGGCTCTGTAAGGAAGTGGCAGATTTGTTCCGGCTGTGTATTTTCAAATTCTAGCGCACTCGAGCTGGTTTCTCCAAAATGACCTACCCTACCTTTAACTTTTTTACAGATTTTTTTCAGAATTCTTTCTTTCAGAATTTCCCACAGAAAAAGTTTTTCTTTTCAGAATTGCGACTTTTTTTCTCACATTTGAACTTTTTTCTCAGAATTTAAAAGTTAAAAGGAATAATGTCTGTCTTCTCCGAATTCAGATTGCTGACTTTAATCTCACAATTCTTTCCAGGGTTGAAGTCTCAGCAAAATGATGCGAACACGTACAGTATAAGTGTGTGTGTGTGTGTGTGTGTGTGTGTGTGTGTGTGTGTGTGTGTGTGTGTGTGTGTGTGTGTGTGTGTGTGTGTGTGTGTGTGTGTGTGTGTGTGTGTGTGTGTGTGTGTGTGTGTGTGTGTGTTAGTCTGGGTCCAGCCATGCTTGCAGTGTGTGGGCAGAGAGTGTCGGAGGAGATGAGGTGTTGGAGAAACATAAACACAGAGACAGAAGCAATAAGCTCCTTCTGAAGAGAAACAGATGTGCAGAGAAAAATCCGGAAAGTATTATTATTACTGGAAACAAAAAGTATTTTCTTTCTGTGGCCCGTCATACTGTAACTACCCAACATCTCACAGGGACATATTCTACTTTTCACTGCACCAGATGTATTAACAGTTTTAGTTTCTATACAATTTAGAAATATGATGTATTGTTATAATTAAACCCCAACAGTGTACAGCTGAAATTATGAATCGATATATAACCTTAACTTTTTATGGCACACTTATTCTTTAACTTATCTGATTTTTTATGTATTTAAAAGGATAACGTTGACATGTTTCTACTTCTACTACTTTGAAGTTCATTTACCTCATTATATATACTTTTTACTTAAAGGGGACCTATCATGCAAAATGCACTTTTGTACGTCTTTTCTACATGAATATGTGTCCCCGGTGTTCCAGGGAACTCACCAAGTGTCAGAAAACACAACCCTCTCTATTTTCCTCCATACCCAAATCTCTAAAAAAGGGGCTGCAACGGATCTGATAAAAACTGATCCAGATTTGAACACTGTCCTGACGTCAGGACGGTGGCGCTACGGCTATTGGGCCAACTCCACCAATCAGGAGGAGACAGCCACGGCCATTGCCGTTCGAAAGCGCTGGAGACGCTGTAGTACATATGCCAGGCCAGTAGGTGGTGCTGTTCTCACTGCTGTATTTTGAAAAGAAAAAAGTATAAATATGCCTTATATAGGTATGGTCCTACACTATATTATTCAAATATAGGTCCACTTTAAGTAACATTATGAATACAGACTTCTACTTTATCATATACTTGTAATAAAGTTAAGACCCAGCTTGAATTTTAATAACATTTTATTTATTCTTGTTTTATTCATTCCTGTGTTTATTGACTTCTGGTCGTATAAAGCGTTGTTTTAATCGTTTTTCTATTTGTTATAGGTTTATGAAGCACCTTTTGTGCATGAAAAGTAATATATAAATAAAGGTTTACTGATTGACTTTGATTCAAACTGTGTTTTTAAGTTCTTTTAACTCAAATGAATGACTTCAATAATTCCTCAGGCATTGTTTTACTTACTTTAATTTCAAATATTTGCAGTATCTCTTGGATGTGTTTGAGTGTCTGAGTATCTGATGTGTTTCAGACTGTGTGTGTGCGTGTGCGTGTGTGTGTGTGTGTGTGTGTGTGTGTGTGTGTGTGTGTGTGTGTGTGTGTGTGTGTGTGTGTGTTTCTCTCGGGGAGATAGAGTTTCGGTGAAAGCCTGAGCGAGTGTAAACTAATCCTAAAGCTCGCCAGCTGCTCTGCGATCCTCGGCATCTCCAGGAGAGTTTACCCTGCTGTTATTCTACATCAACATATATCATCGTTCACTGTCGAGACACTTTCAAAACCTCTCATAATCTTACTGTACACAGACCCTAAAATACTGTAAATACAAACATATTTTAAGAAACTTTAAAGAGGCCTTGTTCTGCATTTTTTTGTTCTCTTTCCTGAAGTGTGTTCTATATGTTTTGGTGCATGTAAATGGTCTGCAAAGGCTAAAATCCCAAAGTTCCTGAAGCGATATCACTGTTGAAAACTTGCGCTCTTGTTGGCTATCGCTCCAACACATTGTACGTGATAGGCTAAGGGGCGGGACATCTCTAAGCAGTTGACCAATCACAACAGAGCTGGCCAGCTAACCAATCAGAGCAGACTGGGCTCTGGTTTCAGACAGAGGGTGAAAAGAGGTGCTGCAGCACAGACAGTATGAGAAGAGCTTTTTGAACATTAAAGCATGGAGACATGTAGAGACACTACATACTGATATACACCTGAACATCAGCAGGAGAGGACTCTTTAAAGTAGAGACACTACATACTGATATACACCTGAACATCAGCAGGAGAGGACTCTTTAAAGTAGAGACACTACATACTGATATACACCTGAACATCAGCAGGAGAGGACTCTTTAAAGTAGAGACACTACATACTGATATACACCTGAACATCAGCAGGAGAGGACTCTTTAAAGTAGAGACACTACATACTGATATACACCTGAACATCAGCAGGAGAGGACTCTTTAAAGTAGAGACACTACATACTGATATACACCTGAACATCAGCAGGAGAGGACTCTTTAAAGTAGAGACACTACATACTGATATACACCTGAACATCAGCAGGAGAGGACTCTTTAAAGTAGAGACACTAGATACTGATATACACCTGAACATCAGCAGGAGAGGACTCTTTAAAGTAGAGACACTAGATACTGATATACACCTGAACATCAGCAGGAGAGGACTCTTTAAAGTAGAGACACTACATACTGATATACACCTGAACATCAGCAGGAGAGGACTCTTTAAAGTAGAGACATTACATACTGATATACACCTGAACATCAGCAGGAGAGGACTCTTTAAAGTAGAGACATTACATACTGATATACACCTGAACATCAGCAGGAGAGGACTCTTTAAAGTAGAGACACTACATACTGATATACACCTGAACATCAGCAGGATAATATGTCCTCTTTAATATAAATTATAATACTTTTAATTCATGAATGTGCAAAATAAAACGTATGAATAAATCGATGTAAAATCGTCATTAAATAAATAACACTAAGTAAAAATGCGAAACATTTAAAAAACGTCGCTCCTCTCCTGGTGGCCGTGCAGGTTGAGGTCACTCTGACAGCAGGGGTCAAGGGTCACGACCCCCACCTGGACACACACCATAAACTCTGACATCTTCCTCTCACAGTGTGTGAGTGTGTGTGTGTATCTCTTAATCCTCAGATACAGTTTCCTTATTATAACAGCCAATGAACTAAATACCTGTGTGCATTGTTTCTAAATGAAGGAAACAGGAGACACTTTAATTTCAAAATGCCGTCCCATATCTTCTGCCTCCAGTAACCAGCCCCTCCCTCGATGTTACCCCGTCTGACTGGGGGTCGGAGGGCAAGTGTTGTCACATGGTCTGCATGCCTCGCCTAATGACTGACAGCTGGACACAGACTCTGACAACACATGGGGGGAATGTGGGGAAGTACTCGAGTACAGTACTGAAAACCAATTCTTAATCTTTAATATTTTTGTATGCATGCTTCTTAGTCAACATTAAGCTGTCTTTGACGACTAAAGGTTTTCTGATTCTGATTCTGAGTAATATTCACACCTCTCTGTCTCTTATTAAATACTCTGTGGAGACTTTTCGGGCTCTTATTGTGGCGGGTGTCAGAGACTTTTTGGGCTCTTAATATTGCGGGTGTCAGAGACTTTTCGGGCTCTTATTGTGGCGGGTGTCAGAGACTTTTCGGGCTCTTATTGTGGCGGGTGTCAGAGACTTTCCGGGCTCTTATTGTGGCGGGTGTCAGAGACTTTTCGGGCTCTTATTGTGGCGGGTGTCAGAGACTTTCCGGGCTCTTATTGTGGCGGGTGTCAGAGACTTTTCGGGCTCTTATTGTGGCGGGTGTCCGAGACTTTTTGGGCTCTTATTGTGGCGGGTGTCCGAGACCTTTCGGGCTCTTATTGTGGCGGGTGTCCGAGACTTTTCGGGCTCTTAATGTGGCTGGTGTCCGAGACTTTTTGGGCTCTTATTGTGGCGGGTGTCCGAGACCTTTCGGGCTCTTATTGTGGCGGGTGTCAGAGTCTTTTTGGGCTCTTATTGTGGCGGGTATCAGAGACTTCTCGGGCTTTTAATGTGGTGTGTATCAGAGACTTTTTCGGGCTCTTATTGTGGCGGGTATCAGGGACTTCTCGGGCTTTTAATGTGGCGGGTATCAGAGACTTCTCTGGCTTTTAATGTGGCGGGTATCAGAGACTTCTCGGGCTTTTAATGTGGCGGGTATTAGAGACTTCTCGGGCTTTTAATGTGGCGGGTATCAGAGACTTTTTCGGGCTCTTAATGTTGCGGGTATCAGAGACTTTTTCGGGCTCTTAATGTGGCGGGTATCAGAGACTTCTCGGGATTTTAATGTGGCGGGTATCAGAGACTTCTCGGGCTTTTAATGTGGTGTGTATCAGAGACTTTTTCGGGCTCTTATTGTGGCGGGTATCAGGGACTTCTCGGGCTTTTAATGTGGCGGGTATCAGAGACTTCTCTGGCTTTTAATGTGGCGGGTATCAGAGACTTCTCGGGCTTTTAATGTGGCGGGTATCAGAGACTTCTCGGGCTTTTAATGTGGCGGGTATCAGAGACTTTTTCGGGCTCTTAATGTTGCGGGTATCAGAGACTTTTTCGGGCTCTTAATGTGGCGGGTATCAGAGACTTCTCGGGCTTTTAATGTGGCGGGTATCAGAGACTTCTCGGGCTTTTAATGTGGCTCTTTTCGGGCTCTTAATGTGGCTGGTGTCCGAGACTTTTTGGGCTCTTATTGTGGCGGGTATCAGAGACTTCTCGGGCTTTTAATGTGGCGGGTATCAGAGACTTCAAAGACTTTTCGGGATCTTATTGTGGCGGGAAGGTTGTAGATACAAACTATACAAAGTGTCCACAAAGCCCATGTAAAGCGATAAAACCACAGAGGTGGGAAGTGTATAAATACATTTACTGTATTCATATACTTTACTACGGCTGAACTTAAAGAGGAGATCTTCTGCTCATGTTCAGGTTGATATTAGTATTTAGTGGTGCAATGTGTTGGAGCGCTAGCCAATAGGAGCGCGAGTGCTACATAGTGATGTCACTTTGTTCCAGAAGTAAACAAAAGGGAAAACCCCAGAAAGCATATGAGCGCCTCTTATTTTATCTCTCTCAAAACATCTAGATGTGAAGCATTGGTAGCATTTATAGTTGTCTTATTAACACCCACAATTACCAGCAATACACAAGGTGTGTGTGTGTGTGGTGTGTGTGTGTGTGTGTGTGTGTGTGTGTGTGTGTGTGTGGTGTGTGTAGTGTGTGTGTGTGTGTGTATACGTACGTACAGTGTGAACCACAGGGGGGCGACTCTGAGGTTGTAACTGGGAAGGAACTGGTTTGGTCTATTTCTGGAAAGAGTGTATGCAGTGTGTGTGTTGCTCCAACAGCTGAGCATGTGCCGGAGCAAGGGCACGGCACAGTGTGTGTGTGTGTGTGTGTGTGTGTGTGTGTGTGTGTGTGTCTGATCTCAGACCAGAGTCAGAGTCTGATAATCAACAGAGGTACTTCTGACCTTCAGTCTGAGACACACAGCAAAATACTCCCTGCAGTTTGTGTCACTCATTATGTACTGTACTAAATTACTTTCACTACATTTTACTTTACAATATACACTAGCAATACTTTCACTTCTATTAAACTTAGAATAAATACTTCTACTTTCATTTTACTGCACAATCAACACAAGAGAAAAGTACTTTAAAGGTCCCATGTCATGGCCATTTCTACTGATCATAGTTCCATTGTTGAGGTCTACTAGAATAGATGTACATTGTTCAATGTTCCAAACTCACATTGGTTTCTCATACAGCATCTCTGTATAGTATGTGTATTCACTCTCTGTCCTAAACGGCTTGTTGGAGCTCCTGCCCCCCCCCTCCCTATGAGCCCACTGTGCTCTGATTGGTCAGCTCGCCCACTCTGTTCTGATGAGTCCACCACCGTTACAGCGGAACATCAGTGATTATGTTTTACAATGGTGTTTGTTAGCAACCAGGAAATGACACCAGTAATGACAAACAGATGAGAATGCTGCGTGGGGTCTGGGTGCCGTGTTGGCGAGCGGACAGCGTGAGCTGGGTTCATTTCCTGCTTTCTGCGTGGCGTCTGCGAGACATCGCGAATGGACGCGGGAAGGAGGGGATGCTGAGGGGGGCTGCAATACCCCCCATCTGCGAGGCTCCACTAGCACCCGCAACCCCAAACTGAATCGAATGTCGTTGGGGTGTCAAATAAAAAAAGTCATGAATAAAGTGTTTAAAAAAAGACTTCTTGGCAAAACGATTTATTTTCATACTAAATAAATAACACATTCAAACATTCACTTTATGAAAACTTCAAAAACAAGCAGTGAAAAAACCTCCAGAATGAAATGTGTGAAACTTAAAAGACTCAACAATACGTTTCTCCTACACAAATCATCACAAGTAAATCAACTAAACTAACACCGCACGTCTCTCAGTCTGAATTCTTTAAGGTTTGCTGAAGTTTTTATGAAGATATAATCGTGTAACAGTCAACAACACTTGGAGTAAATCTGAAATAAAGAGCAGCATGATGTCAACAGACCACTCCAGACACGCTTTAAAGTAATGAATGAAGTGTAACTCAAAAGGCCAAAGAGTCGTTTCAGTCCATAT
Organism: Trematomus bernacchii; assembly: GCF_902827165.1. NCBI lineage: Eukaryota > Metazoa > Chordata > Actinopteri > Perciformes > Nototheniidae > Trematomus > Trematomus bernacchii. The sequence goes on from NW_022987774.1 coordinate 266,867, forward strand.
CTGTGTTCCTCCACACACTCATGTTCCTCCACACACTCATGTTCCTCCACACACTCATGTTCCTCCACACACTCATGTTCCTCCACACACTCATGTTCCTCCACACACTCATGTTCCTCCACACACACTTTTCAGTCAGTCTGAAGACGACCAATCAGCTGCAGACGTCCTCAGCTTCTTTGAATCTCCTCAGGAGTCTCCGGTCATGATGGAGAGGAACTCCTCCTGATTTACTGAGGAATTAAAAGTTCATTTTTATATATTTCCTTACCTCTCATTTCATTGAATAGCTGTGTAATTATCCAAAGCATTTCATGGTTCAAGAAAAAAGAAAGGACACATTCAATAACGTGTGTCTCCCTCTAGAGGCCAGCAGGGGGCATTACACATCTGCAACACTTGATTTAAACAAGGCTGCTATAAAATACAGTGGAGTTTGGTTTAAAACTATATTGGGCTTTAGTCAGATATCTTTCACATTGAGAGTACATTTGAATGTCTAAGTTAAAGGTTCCCTATTAGACTGTCTTTCATCAGGTCTCAGATATATACAGAGCCTCTCTCTGATTGGCTGAAACACCAAACAGATCATTGCAGCTCGAGGAGGAGATTCAGGCGATAAGGTGGGGGGGGGGACATGTTGATGAAGAAGAGACATGAAGAAGAGGGGACACATGTTGATGAAGAAGAGACATGAAGAAGAGGGGACACATGTTGATGAAGAAGAGACATGAAGAAGAGGGGACACATGTTGATGTAGAAGAGACATGAAGAAGAGGGGACACATGTTGATGAAGAGAGACATGAAGAAGAGGGGACACATGTGAATGAAGAAGAGACATGAAGAAGAGGGGACACATGTTGATGAAGAAGAGACATGAAGAAGAGGGGACACATGTTGATGAAGAAGAGACATGAAGAAGAGGGGACACATGTTGATGTAGAAGAGACATGAAGAAGAGGGGACACATGTTGATGTAGAAGAGACATGAAGAAGAGGGGACACATGTTGATGAAGAAGAGACATGAAGAAGAGGGGACACATGTTGATGTAGAAGAGACATGAAGAAGAGGGACACGTGTTGATGTAGAAGAGACATGTAGAAGAGGGGACACATGTTGATGTAGAAGAGACATGAAGAAGAGGGGACACATGTTGATGTAGAAGAGACATGAAGAAGAGGGGACACATGTTTGATGAAGAAGAGACATGAAGAAGAGGGACACATGTTGATGAAGAAGAGACATGAAGAAGAGGGGGACACATGTTGATGTAGAAGAGACATGAAGAAGAGGGGACACATGTTGATGTAAGAAGAGACATGAAGAAGAGGGGACACATGTTGATGTAGAAGAGCATGAAGAAGAGGGGACACATGTTTGATGTAGAAGAGACATGAAGAAGAGGGGACACATGTTGATGAAGAAGAGACATGAAGAAGAGGGGACACATGTTGATGTAGAAGAGACATGAAGAAGAGGGGAACACATGTTGATGTAGAAGAGACATGAAGAAGAGGGGACACATGTTGATGTAGAAGAGACATGAAGAAGAGGGGACACATGTTGATGAAGAAGAGAACATGAAGAAGAGGGGACACATGTTGATGAAGAAGAGACATGAAGAAGAGGGGACACATGTTGATGTAGAAGAGACGTGAAGAAGAGGGGACACATGTTGATGTAGAAGAGACATGAAGAAGAGGGGACACATGTTGATGTAGAAGAGACATGAAGAAGAGGGGACACATGTTGATGTAGAAGAGACATGAAGAAGAGGGGACACATGTTGATGTAGAAGAGACATGAAGAAGAGGAGACACCATGTTGATGAAGAAGAGACATGAAGAAGAGGGGACACATGTTGATGTAGAAGAGACGTGAAGAAGAGGGGACACATGTTGATGTAGAAGAGACGTGAAGAAGAGGGGACACATGTTGATGTAGAAGAGACGTGAAGAAGAGGAGACACATGTTGATGTAGAAGAGACGTGAAGAAGAGGGGACACATGTTGATGTAGAAGAGACGTGAAGAAGAGGGGACACATGTTGATGTAGAAGAGACGTGAAGAAGAGGAGACACATGTTGATGAAGAAGAGACATGAAGAAGAGGGGACACATGTTGATGTAGAAGAGACGTGAAGAAGAGGGGACACATGTTGATGTAGAAGAGACGTGAAGAAGAGGGGACACATGTTGATGTAGAAGAGACGTGAAGAAGAGGAGACACATGTTGATGAAGAAGAGACATGAAGAAGAGGGGACACATGTTGATGTAGAAGAGACGTGAAGAAGAGGGGACACATGTTGATGTAGAAGAGACGTGAAGAAGAGGGGACACATGTTGATGTAGAAGAGACATGAAGAAGAGGGGACACATGTTGATGTAGAAGAGACATGAAGAAGAGGGGACACATGTTGATGTAGAAGAGACATGAAGAAGAGGGGACACATGTTGATGTAGAAGAGACATGAAGAAGAGGGGACACATGTTGATGTAGAAGAGACATGAAGAAGAGGGGACACATGTTGATGAAGAAGAGACATGAAGAAGAGGGGACACATGTTGATGAAGAAGAGACATGAGGAAGAGGATTTTGTATAATAGGTGACCTCTAAGAGCTCGGTAATGTTTACGTACTCTCTCCGTCTCCGTCCCCGTCGAACTCGTCGATCATGCCTCGCAGCTCATCGTCGCTGATGTTCTCCCCGAGTTCTCGAGCGACTCGCCTCAGGTTCCTCAGGCTGATCTTCCCCGACTCGTCATCATCGAACAGCTTGAAGGCCTTCAGGACCTCCTCTTTCGGGTCTCGCTCCAGGATCCGGTCTGTCACTGCGGAGAACCATAAACACAGAGAGGTCACATTCTGCTTTCTCTGGTCCTGTGTTCTCTATGTTTCTGTGGTCCTGTGTTCTCTATGTTTCTGTGGTCCTGTGTTCTCTATGTTTCTGTGGTCCTGTGTTCTCTATGTTTCTCTGGTCCTGTGTTCTCTATGTTTCTGTGGTCCTGTGTTCTATATGTTTCTGTGGTCCTGTGTTCTATGTTTCTGTGGTCCTGTGTTCTCTATGTTTCTGTGGTCCTGTGTTCTCTATGTTTCTGTGGTCCTGTGTTCTCTGTGTTTCTGTGGTCCTGTGTTCTATGTTTCTGTGGTCCTGTGTTCTATGTTTCTCTGGTCCTGTGTTCTCTGTGTTTCTGTGGTCCTGTGTTCTCTATGTTTCTGTGGTCCTGTGTTCTCTATGTTTCTGTGGTCCTGTGTTCTCTATGTTTCTGTGGTCCTGTGTTCTCTATGTTTCTCTGTGGTCCTGTGTTCTCTATGTTCTGTGGTCCTGTGTTCTCTATGTTTCTGTGGTCCTGTGTTCTCTATGTTGTCTGTGGTCCTGTGTTCTATATGTTTCTGTGGTCCTGTGTGCTCTATGTTTCTGTGGTCCTGTGTTCGCTATGTTCTGTGGTCCTGTGTTCTCTATGTTTCTGTGGGTCCTGTGTTCTACTATGTTTCTGTGGTCCTGTGTTCTATGTTTCTGTGGTCCTGTGTTCTCTATGTTTCTGTGGTCCCTGTGTTCTCTAGTGTTTCTGTGGTCCTGTGTTCTCTATGTTCTGTGGTCCTGTGTTCTCTATGTTTCTGTGGGTCCTGTGTTCTCTATGTTTCTGTGGTCCTGTGTTCTATATGTTTCTGTGGTCCTGTGTTCTATATGTTTCTGTGGTCCTGTGTTCTATGTTTCTGTGGTCCTGTGTTCTCTATGTTTCTGTGGTCCTGTGTTCTATGTTTCTGTGGTCCTGTGTTCTCTATGTTTCTTGTGGTCCTGTGTTCTGTGGTCCTGTGTTCTCTATGTTTCTGTGGTCCTGTGTTCTATGTTTCTGTGGTCCTGTGTTCTCTATGTTTCTGTGGTCCTGTGTTCTATATGTTTCTGTGGTCCTGTGTTCTCTATGTTTCTGTGGTCCTGTGTTCTCTATGTTTCTGTGGTCCTGTGTTCTCTATGTTTCTGTGGTCCTGTGTTCTATATGTTTCTGTGGTCCTGTGTTCTCTATGTTTCTGTGGTCCTGTGTTCTCTATGTTTCTGTGGTCCTGTGTTCTATATGTTTCTGTGGTCCTGTGTTCTCTATGTTTCTGTGGTCCTGTGTTCTCTATGTTTCTGTGGTCCTGTGTTCTCTATGTTTCTGTGGTCCTGTGTTCTCTATGTTTCTGTGGTCCTGTGTTCTATGTTTCTGTGGTCCTGTGTTCTCTATGTTTCTGTGGTCCTGTGTTCTCTATGTTTCTGTGGTCCTGTGTTCTCTATGTTTCTGTGGTCCTGTGTTCTCTATGTTTCTGTGGTCCTGTGTTCTCTGTTTCTGTGGTCCTGTGTTCTCTATGTTTCTGTGGTCCTGTGTTCTATATGTTTCTGTGGTCCTGTGTTCTATGTTTCTGTGGTCCTGTGTTCTCTATGTTTCTGTGGTCCTGTGTTCTCTATGTTTCTGTGGTCCTGTGTTCTCTATGTTTCTGTGGTCCTGTGTTCTATATGTTTCTGTGGTCCTGTGTTCTCTATGTTTCTGTGGTCCTGTGTTCTATATGTTTCTGTGGTCCTGTGTTCTATGTTTCTGTGGTCCTGTGTTCTATATGTTTCTGTGGTCCTGTGTTCTATATGTTTCTGTGGTCCTGTGTTCTATATGTTTCTGTGGTCCTGTGTTCTATATGTTTCTGTGGTCCTGTGTTCTCTATGTTTCTGTTCTGTGTCTCTGTGTTCTCTATGTTTCTCTGGTCCTGTGTTCTCTATGTTTCTGTGGTCCTGTGTTCTCTATGTTTCTGTGGTCCTGTGTTCTCTATGTTTCTGTGGTCCTGTGTTCTCTATGTTTCTGTGGTCCTGTGTTCTCTATGTTTTGGTCTGTGTTCTATATGTTTCTGTGGTCCTGTGTTCTATATGTTTCTGTGGTCCTGTGTTCTATATGTTTCTGTGGTCCTGTGTTCTATATGTTTCTGTGGTCCTGTGTTCTATGTTTCTGTGGTCCTGTGTTCTCTATGTTTCTGTGGTCCTGTGTTCTATATGTTTCTGTGGTCCTGTGTTCTATGTTTCTGTGGTCCTGTGTTCTCTATGTTTCTGTGCATGTCAACGTGTGTGTATTTAGAGACACTACAAACTGACTTACACCTGAACGATCTGAAAGATAGGGCCCCTTTAAGTGTCTGGCTCAAATCAAACTCACCGACTTCACTGAAATCCTCCAGAGTGATCTTCCCGTTCCCGTCTCTGTCATAATCTTTAAGGATCTTCAAAACGTCGACTTTCTTCAGCTCAAAACCGAGCGCACGCATCGCCACCTGTTGGGGTTTTAAAATGGGGTTATACGGTATATTCAAACTTTACAGATATTCTCAAGGTTCAAGGTTCTTTATTGTCAATCTGACATAGCTACAGAGTAATTATGTAGTTGAAAATCTTATGTCACAGGCTTCTCCAACAATGCAACATAATAACATAATAACAATAAGAGCAAGAGCAATACAAAAAGAATAATAGTTATAATAAAGTGATGATGTGGAATAGTGCAGTACAAGTCTATATACAAGTTATTGGAATGATATATATATCTTAGGTATTAGATACATATTATTGAGTAGCTGAAGAATGTTTTGAAGTTGTTTCAACAGTTCAATTTTCAATTTCAATTCTCATCTAACATCCTGGTTTTGATCTTCTTCAGGATATGACGTGTTTCATGAAACAGGTTATGATGATTACCACAAATGAATCTTTACGATACCCACAACATATACTCAGGGTCTTGAACTGTGAACTGCTTTAACCCTTAAGTTGTGTTGGGGTCTCCCATGACCCGTTTCAAGTTCAAATGATATAATAACTACGCTCTAGTTATTGTATGCGAACCAGGCTTCATGATATCCTCCACAACAGATATAGAAACACTACAAAACTGATGTTAACAGTTTTAGCCAAGTCTGAAGGTCTCTAAAAAAAAAAGTGTATCATTTGGTGTTGGGGTCTGGGGAGACCCAGCAGCTTGTTGTGGGTCACTCGGGGTCAAATTTGGCCCAATCAAGATTCATCTTTGACTTTAGACGCCCCTCCCCCCGCCCCTTCATCACTGTAACAATAATTGTTCGCAACATGCACCTGCTCTCCCCTCCCTCTGCCCCCCTCCCCCCACGGGAACTCCACCTTTCTCAAAGAATATGTACACTAACGGCCCGTCCACACAGCAGCGTTAAAAAAATCTTGAAACGCTTCTGCCCATTCACTTTGAATGGGGTGACGTCACTTTGCCTCACTTTTCGCCGAACTGCATTGTGGGAAAGCAGAGCGGAGATTTTCAGGATTTTCAGGATTCAAAGTTGAACAATGTTCAACTTTTGAAGCTGAGGTGGAAGCGTCAGCCAATCAAATCCCATGTATGCAAATCTGACAGTTCAAGCGCTAGCCAATCAAACGGCGTGTATGCTGGGAGAGACATACCGCAGGTCATTTCCTCATATTCCAAAACATGGAGGAGAAATTAGCAGTAGGGAATCACCCGGTGCTTTATGACCAGTCCCTATTTACCTACCGGGATACAAACCGGAGGAGCCAGGCATGGAGGGAGGTGGCAGAGACAGTGGTATGTTTTCGCCTGTTTGGGGAGTTTATATCCAGTTTACTTCGTATGTCGGGGGCGGGAGATTCATGTGATTGGTTGTTGGTGCCTTGCTCGCAAAAAATCCCCAAGCTTCAGATACGCCCACCTCCAAGATTTTTTTAACGCTGCTGTGTGGACGGGCCGTAACACTTGAACCTGCACTCACACATGCACGTGTGCAATATGTGGTGTGATGTGTTTTGGGGCCATAACATTAAATTACAACAGGATTGTACGGTTATGAATGCATTATAAGTTAGTTATGATGTTAAAACAATATTGGATGATAGTCATTCTTTTTGAGTGTTTTGGACTGAGATAAATCATGGGTCAAAACTGACCCGCGAGCACCATGAACGGTAACAGCTTTCGAACACAACACAAGGGTTAAAGCATGTCGAGTGTAATCTACTTAATAATGCAGATTGATATTTAGGTGTTGAGACATTTGATCAACAACATATTTACTATATTGTACAACTTTATAGTACCTCACTGTATCCGTCTCTTATCGTTCCTTGTTTACCTTGAGCTCGTGATAGTCGATTTCTTTGTCTTTGTCGGTGTCGAACAGCTCGAACGCTTCTTTGATTTCATGCTTCTGATCCTCGCTCAGCTCTCTCCTCTTCTTGCGTTTTGTTTTGTCCGCAGCAACATCAGTCCTGGGAGGAGACATGTCGGAGTTACACAGGAATCATTACATTACATGACATGTCACTTGTTAGACGCTTTTATCCAAAGCGACTTACATACTGAATACTGTGGACAATCCCCACAGGAGCACTTTGGGGTGAAGTGTCTCAGGGACACAACGACATGCTGACTGCAGTGGGGTTTGAACTTGTGACCCCCTGATCCCAACACCACGGCACTAACCCACTGCGCCACACGCCTCCTCTAATTAGCCTTATAAGGTGTGAAAAACATGTGCAGTGGTGAATGTAACGTAGCTGAAATTCCCAGTGGAGGAAGGAGTATTTATATCATTTACTCACGGTAAAAATACTCCACTGCAAGTAAAGTCTGTCAAAACCTAACTTCATACGTAGGAGTTGAAGCACTGACTGTGCAGAGAAATGTCTATACATTAGCATTACAATCATGTTTCATGTTACTATCGATCCTTGAGGCTTTTTTATTTATCATGAGAAGGAAGAGATTTGTTCTCGAGTTGTACAGGAAAGGACTTTAATAAGAAAGGTAGCTAGAAATGTACTGCAAAAAAAAGTACAATATTATAAATAAACACACCTGTTTACCTTTCATACCAACACATTCAAATCACCAATCAATACTCTTTTTATAACTGCCTTTAATCTGCAGTTAACGTTGTGTTTTATATATATTAAATGTGTGTTGTTTTAACTATGTCTTCATTCATTTTTACCGTGCAACAGTGTCTTTGGGTTTCTTAAAAAGCGCTCTATAAATAAAATGTATTATTATTATTATCAAATATTGGTAATGAATGTGTAATATTAAGCTATAAAAGAGGTGTAAATGAACGTTACACTAAACCGTGAGTCAGCTAAATAAGCTAGCTTGTTGGAAACATTAAAGTTATTAAACGTTAAACTGTAAACTAGCTTTTCAAACACTGATATTAAAGCCAAACATGCTAACACTAGCTAGCATGGAATAGCTAATGTTGGCTTTACGTACATTAAAATGACCAGTAGTGAATAAATAAACTAGAAGTACTTGAGATAGAGAGGTTTACCTTAAAGACAGACTCATTTCGGGTGGATTATAATACGTTAAAACGGTCAAAACAACACGTTTTTGTCGCTAAACTCACAGGTTTCTCTGCAACACAAAACCACAACAAACCGTGCGTGTATCCGCCGCGCGCTCAGACGGAGGCTTCCCATTGGTCGCTGGGGAAGAAGGTGCTCTCTGATTGGTTCACGTCAGAGCCATTCAATCTTCTTCTTCTTTGGTGTTTACCGGTAGCTAGAATGCTGAGTGTTGCTCTACTGCCATCGTGTGGAATCAACTAGTGATGAAATACTCTGTCGTTGACAATAATAATAATAATAATAATAATAATAATAATATATAAACAATTAAATGTATTATAGATAAGTGTGGATATGGGAAAATAAATCAACTAGTTTTAGAACACAGTTATTTTCATTATAATATAAAATAAATAATGAATATATTAGATTATATATACTTTATTGATCCAAAATAGAGAGACATTGCACATGTAAACACATATATACATAACAGTAGAACAGATATATATCTTTAAAATATACACTATAAAACCAACTGTAAAGGCCTGGCAAATGCAAATAAAAACAATATGTAAGCCTGTGAAAATATGTTATATTATATATATAAATACCTCCAGTTTTAAAGACCCTCTTTTTATTTAAATCTGACAGCCTTTATTTTCCAGCAAACTCTCTCAAGAGTCTTGCAGATTTTTAACTCATATTCCTGTTGTTATTTTTCTTCTTTACTTGCTTGTTAAGCGCCTTGAGAACAAGGAAAATCACTTTATAAATCACATGTATTGTTATTATTATTATTATTATATAAACTAATCCAGAGAGAGGATGAGGTAAGAGACAAAAGGGAGTCTCAGTGACGGAGCGATATCTTTCCTGGGATGAGATCGTCTTTCCTCCAAACCTCTATCACGAACACACACATGGGATACAGGACACACACACACCGTGAGACAGGACACACACACACACACACACACACACACACACCGTGAGACAGGACACACACATAGTAGACAGGACACACACTGAGATTAGCAGAGACCCGACGGCACCTTCACACACACACACACACACACACACACACACACACACACACACACACACACACACACACACACACACACACACACACACACACACACACACACACACACACACACACACACACACTGAGGGTGAGAACGCTGTGTGGGAAATACATGATAGAGATGAAGAGGAGGTCAGAGGTCAACAAGGGAGGAAGACTTTGAAGAGGATTTGCTGCAGAAAACATTACAAAAATAAGAAATTATGAATTTGAGTCATCTAACAGAGGATGTATCTACAGCTTACTGGAAGAAAACAGGGGGGAACATCTCACTTCAGTAAATATTGTAATAAATACATTTGATAGTAATATCTCTGACTAAATGACGCAATCCAATACTCCAATAATACCTGATGGCCTATACATGTAACTGAAGAACTGTCAAACCCTGCAGCTCTCCATCATCAACTTGTAATCCTGAAATAATAAATAGTGCAGGACTCCCGATACGACTTTGACCTCTGACAGGTCTCTCCAGAGAGGAAGCAACATGAGAGAAACAACAAACTCATCTGTGCAGCGCTCAGACACACCCAGGGTAACACGGCTCCCCAGAGACTGCTTTCTGTGGAGAAACAGCAGGGAGGGACTGGTTCAGCAAAAATATTATATATTTCTCCGAGCCTTCAAGATGAGGAAAAAGGGAAAAGTTGACCCAAATGTTGGTGCTGAAATGTGTTCAGAACAGTCTCTGATATGAAGAGTACATCCTGCAGAGGGTCATGTGATTGACAGAGACACAGTGACAGTTTTCAATAATCGTTTTGCTGAAATGCGATGGGATTTTACGGACAGACTTTGCAGCCCACATTCAGTGCTGCCTGAATGAAAATGTGTTTGTTTTTTTGGTTGCAATCCTGAAATTCCAAAAGCAAATGGCGAGTTTGGAGCTGAGTGGAGGGGAGAGGGAACTCATGCACTCCGACTGTTTGTTCATAGTTTAACTAATTTAATTTATTTAGCTATGTTGGATCTATAAGCTACCTTTCTGAATGCAGGACTTTTACTGTAACAGAGTATTCCTACACTCTGGTACTTCTACTTTTACTCAAGTACAAGATCTGAGTACTTCTACTTTTACTCAAGTACAAGATCTGAGTACTTCTACTTTTACTCAAGTACAAGATCTGAGTACTTCTACTTTTACTACAAAATCTGAGTACTTCTACTTTTACTCAAGTACAAAATCTGAGTACTTCTACTTTTACTCAAGTACAAGATCTGAGTACTTCTACTTTTACTCAAGCACAAAATCTGAGTACTTCTACTTTTACTCAAGTACAAGATCTGAGTACTTCTACTTTTACTCAAGCACAAAATCTGAGTACTTCTACTTTTACTCAAGTACAAAATCTGAGTACTTCTATTTTGACTCAAGTACAAAATCTGAGTACTTCTACTTTTACTCAAGTACAAGATCTGAGTACTTCTACTTTTACTCAAGTACAAGACCTGAGTACTTCTACTTTTACTCAAGTACAAGATCTGAGTACTTCTACTTTTACTCAAGTACAAGATCTGAGTACTTCTACTTTTACTCAAGTACAAGATGTGAGTACTTCTACTTTTACTCAAGTACAAGACCTGAGTACTTCTACTTTTACTCAAGTACAAGATCTGAGTACTTCTACTTTTACTCAAGCACAAAATCGGAGTACTTCTACTTTTACTCAATTACAAGATCTGAGTACTTCTACTTTTACTCAAGTACAAGATCTGAGTACTTCTACTTTTACTCAAGTACAAGATCTGAGTACTTCTACTTTTACTCAAGTACAAGATCTGAGTACTTCTACTTTTACTCAAGTACAAGACCTGAGTACTTCTACTTTGACTCAAGTACAAGATGTGAGTACTTCTACTTTTACTCAAGTACAAGATGTGAGTACTTCTACTCCCCTGGTTAACGTGTTTTTTTGTCATCCAGCAGGTTTTCACAGTGTTTTGTTTAAACTAATCACATATTGGCACATCTAAATCTTACTTAGAATAAATGTGCATGTCATTCGAAAGATTATTCAAACTGTTTCTTCGGCTAGTAAAGCTTAATAAAACTGCCGTTGCTAAGAAAGTAAGAGCACTATACTTTAACTGGAAGTAAACCACCACAATATCAATCACTATGCTAGTATTTTCCGTCATATCTTAAAGGTAACATTTGCATCTGAAAAGCGAGTTCCTATTTTGGCCCAAAGATGTGATATGAAGGCTTTGAGAGAGCTAATATGGGGTATGTGGCTTATGATTTGTACACATATAATAAAGTAATAGCAATGAGCTCTAACTGTTAGTAAACCATCAGTCACTAAGGACGCTCTCCGTCATATTTAAGGTGAAACAGGGTGAAGCTGTCCTGAGTTTGACCTTCGTCTCTCAGACAGAGGTCGAGCTTCAGACTCCTCTCCGGCCTTGAACTCACGTCTAGTTTCTGAGGTGAACATGATGAAGGGGGGGAGGGTAATGACTGGAGAATATTTACCTTATCCAGCACAGAGGCGGCTTTCTAAAGGAACCACATGTGAGCCAGGGGGGTAAACAGATTTGGGGGGGGGAGGGTGAGTGCAGAAAGCAGCTTCTGTTTGGCTCTGACTGACTTCGATTCAGACGCTCAGAGGAAGTTTATTGAAGTTCCAGATGCTCGGCAGGAGGCTGTTCTGCAGACGAGGATAAATGAGTTTTCATCGCCGACGTTCTGACACACAGCGAGCATTGTTCAGCTTCAAAGCTGGATTAAACTCTCGGTTTTAGGACTCGAACCTGCAGAACGTGCAGTTTACTCTCAGCTGGACGCAGAGTTTTATAGTGAAGCTCAGACAGGAAGGTGTTTCAGATCCCTTTCTTAATGAGAGGAGGATGTTAGATGAAAAGGTACAGCAGAAACCCATGAAATCTGCTGGTACTATTATAAGAATTGACTTTTATACACTTCATTTTGACCCTAATGAGTTAAATGCCTGTTTAAAACACAAAATAAAATACAAAATGCACGAGAGAAACTACAAGAAATAATCCAGGAAAACCGAAGCTTCAACTTTCCAGCTGTTTAAATATGAAATGATAGGGTTTTGTCATGTAAACACTTTGATAGGACATCACAAGACTATCCAAAATTGTGAATCCTGATTTAATGCCATGTGCGATTAACAATTCAGTTTGTATTTTAGTAAATTAGATTAGATTGTATTTTTCAATCTAATAGATTATGTATCGCTTCAATCCAAGTCCAATGTTATTTACGCACTCAAATATACCACCGCTAAGCTAAAGGTGGCTAATGTTGGGCTATAAAGGAACTACAGCACGGTCACATGACTTCACGTCACCACCGCTAAGCTAAAGGTGGCTAATGTTGGGCTATAAAGGAACTACAGCACGGTCACATGACTTCACGTCACCACCGCTAAGCTAAAGGTGGTTAATGTTGGGCTATAAAGGAACTACAGCACGGTCACATGACTTCACGTCACCACCGCTAAGCTAAAGGTGGCTAATGTTGGGCTATAAAGGAACTACAGCACGGTCACATGACTTCACGTCACCACCGCTAAGCTAAAGGAGGCTAATGTTGGGCTATAAAGGAACTACAGCACGGTCACATGACTTCACGTCACCACCGCTAAGCTAAAGGTGGCTAATGTTGGGCTATAAAGGAACTACAGCACGGTCACATGACTTCACGTCACCACCGCTAAGCTAAAGGTGGCTAATGTTGGGCTATAAAGGAACTACAGCACGGTCACATGACTTCACGTCTCCACCGCTAAGCTAAAGGTGGCTAATGTTGGGCTATAAAGGAACTACAGCACGGTCACATGACTTCACGTCTCCACCGCTAAGCTAAAGGTGGCTAATGTTGGGCTATAAAGGAACTACAGCACGGTCACATGACTTCACGTCACCACCGCTAAGCTAAAGGTGGCTAATGTTGGGCTATAAAGGAACTACAGCACGGTCACATGACTTCACGTCACCACCGCTAAGCTAAAGGTGGCTAATGTTGGGCTATAAAGGAACTACAGCACGGTCACATGACTTCACGTCACCACCGCTAAGCTAAAGGTGGCTAATGTTGGGCTATAAAGGAACTACAGCACGGTCACATGACTTCACGTCACCACCGCTAAGCTAAAGGAGGCTAATGTTGGGCTATAAAGGAACTACAGCACGGTCACATGACTTCACGTCTCCACCGCTAAGCTAAAGGTGGCTAATGTTGGGCTATAAAGGAACTACAGCACGGTCACATGACTTCACGTCACCACCGCTAAGCTAAAGGTGGCTAATGTTGGGCTATAAAGGAACTACAGCACGGTCACATGACTTCACGTCACCACCGCTAAGCTAAAGGAGGCTAATGTTGGGCTATAAAGGAACTACAGCACGGTCACATGACTTCACGTCTCCACCGCTAAGCTAAAGGTGGCTAATGTTGGGCTATAAAGGAACTACAGCACGGTCACATGACTTCTCGTCACCACCGCTAAGCTAAAGGAGGCTAATGTTGGGCTATAAAGGAACTACAGCACGGTCACATGACTTCACGTCACCACCGCTAAGCTAAAGGAGGCTAATGTTGGGCTATAAAGGAACTACAGCACGGTCACATGACTTCACGTCACCACCGCTAAGCTAAAGGAGGCTATATATATAAAACATAAACCCAGTTTTGTTCTTCTATTTCTCTTTTACTGAGTTATGATTTATATAAACAGTCAATCGTCTTGATCTCTTTACTCAAAGCTCACCTAAACTAAATAACCGTGTAAATTTATCATATTTATTTGCATGTTTTTTAAACAAAACATCCACTTTTGCTTGTTTTGATGAGTGTAAACACACAAATGTCTCCGTAATTTACCAACCTGTTCTCGTCTATATTCATATTTATATTAGTATTTTCCCTCATATCTTAAAGGTGGCATTTGCATCTGAAGAGGGAGTTCCTATTGTGCTCTCTCTGTGAAGTTGTGTTTAATAGGAACCAGCGAATGGAGACTTTTGCTCGTGTGCATTAAAGGTTTTTTGTCATAAAAACGGCTTGAATCCATTTTTTAAGACCTGTAAAATCCAGACTTGTGTTAAATAACTACAAAACAAATCAACAATGACACAAAGATATTATACGAAGGCTTTAAGAGACCTAATATGTGATATGTTGCTTATGATTTGTACACATGAGGGTGAAATACGAGGTGTAAACAATAAACTCTATGAATTGTGAATGGCTTTCAGTACAGGTCATGTTTTTGGGGAGGGGTGCAGCATGTTAAAGAATCAGTGTTTGGCGTGTGTGTGTTCGAGTCATTAAATCTAATTCCCCTGAACCCCACCCTGAAGGAGCACAAAGACCCCCTGTCCACTTTCTGAACTCCAGGTGAGGGGTGGGGGGACGTTAAATTACAGCTCTTAGTTTGAAGGACATTTGACTACCTCTATTACACGGAGTACTACGAAGTGTGTTTAGTGAGCAAAAATACACATTCATTTACTGCTGAACGACACAAATGTATGAGATGAGAAGGAATATAACGGGACTACAGCACGGTCACATGACTTCACCTCACCACCGCTAAGCTAAAGGTGGCTAATGTTGGGCTATAAAGGAACTACAGCACGGTCACATGACTTCACGTCACCACCGCTAAGCTAAAGGTGGCTAATGTTGGGCTATAAAGGAACTACAGCACGGTCACATGACTTCACCTCACCACCGCTAAGCTAAAGGTGGCTAATGTTGGGCTATAAAGGAACTACAGCACGGTCACATGACTTCACGTCACCACCACTAAGCTAAAGGTGGCTAATGTTGGGCTATAAAGGAACTACAGCACGGTCACATGACTTCACGTCACCACCGCTAAGCTAAAGGTGGCTAATGTTGGGCTATAAAGGAACTACAGCACGGTCACATGACTTCACGTCACCACCTCTAAGCTAAAGGTGGCTAATGTTGGGCTATAAAGGAACTACAGCACGGTCACATGACTTCATGTCACCACCGCTAAGCTAAAGGTGGCTAATGTTGGGCTATAAAGGAACTACAGCACGGTCACATGACTTCACGTCACCTCCGCTAAGCTAAAGGCGGCTAATGTTGGGCTATAAAGGAACTACAGCACGGTCACATGACTTCACGTCACCACCGCTAAGCTAAAGGAGGCTAATGTTGGGCGTGATGACGTTTAGTCGTCTCTTTTAGACACTTGTTAGCTACCTCTTTGTTTAAATCCACCAGTGGAGTATTTACTGACGTATTTTATGTCGTAGAACAAAACGTTAAAATCTCTTCAGCTCGTGATAACCACAGACCTTATTAGACCGCAGTCTTCCATAAACAACAGTTTATTCTGAATCTCATTATGTTGACGACATGATTGACTCTCTCTCAGTCTGACCTTTTCAACTCTTTATGACTTTAACCTTCTGCAGAAAGCTCGCTGACCGTTACAATGAAGAGTTAATGGAGCAGAGTGAGGGATTCGTGCAGGACCATCGCTCCTCTCCACAGTCCTGAACATCTTCACTAACAAGCAGCTTAAACATTCTTTAGTTTCAAGACGTTTGATCTGTATCTTTGAAGGGTAATGTATGTGAAAATGTCCAAAGGAATACGCGAGTACTTTTACTTTTACTCAAGTACAAGATCTAAGTACTTCTTCTCAAGTACAAGATCTGAGTACTTCTCCCCCCTCTGTTGATGAGTCCATTTCTCTATATAAAGTCTCCAGATGAAAACTAAAAGCTCATGTCTTCATTTATTTGTTTTATTATCAGTAATTGTTTTAGTTTCTGTGAGATTAAATAGTTTGACTCCTGGCTCTGATACTGTGACGGAGCGTCCACACGGCGGCGTGCGTTGAAGTTTGCCGGCGGGCGTGTCTGAAACTCGACCAACAACCAATCACATGAATCTCCCGCCCCGGACACACAAGCACGCGGTTTGATTGGCTAGAGCTTGTTCTGGCATGCGCTTCCGTTGAAGCTTCAAAAGTGGAACATTGCTCAACTTTTGAAGCGAGCAAAGCAAAGCGACGGAACCACAATGCAGTTCGGCAAAGCGTGACGTCACTCCATTCAAAGTGAATGGGCAGAAGTGTTGAAGCTTCCAGAATAAAGAAGACGATGAAGAGAGAATAAAGGCGATGAGATTTTGGGAACGAGGTGACTGTAAAGCAGAGGGGAGATAAGCAGAGCTGGATGGATAGGGGGGGGGGGGGGGGGGGGGGGGGGGGGGGGGGGGGATGTGGTGGTTAATTCATGGGTGGATGTTGTGTAAAGTTTGTGGTTCAGGAACTGTTCCCAATTATTCTGAAGACTCACAGATAAACTGAGGAGGGTCTTCCCATCGAGCCTCTAAATACAGAATATACTAAAACACACTCCTCTCAGACAGTTTAGATACAAACTGACAAATCTAAATGTTAATAAATAAATAATGTGTAGAAGTTCCAGAGGTCATTAAATACTGTCAGCCATCACAGTTGCATTGTGGGCAATGTAGGCGCTGTTTTTTTAACAAGGAAGAAAAAAGGCATCTCTGGTTCTGCTACATCGAATATGATGCTTTAACATTTCCATGGACAATGTTTTACGGTAGAAGTGCAAGTAACTAATTGATTTACTTTGCATAGCGTCGCCAGCTCTATCAACCAACCAGAGAAACAGTTTTTAAGCTTTTGAATGAACTGTTATGAAATATAATAGTTTTTCAGGCGAGAAAATAACCATTTAGATTACCATTATGAGATTACTCTACCCAACAAAACTATATTTATTCCGATGATCGAATATCATACAGTACTATACACGTATTAGTCTATTAGATTATAAAATCTCTGGTGTCCAATCCAATCTCCACCTGTCTCCAATCACCAGGTGCCCAACCCAACACCACCTTCGAAAAGGTAAAACAGCATAAAGAATGACTTGAATTAAAGGTGGGGTATGTAATTTATTTCAGATACACTTTTTGTTATATCCCATGGAATGCTCTTAACATCCCGATAGCAATGAATATCTGAAATGCTTTGACAAAAAATACATACAAATATTTCATCTGTGGAAGCTGTGGCGCTGTAAAAAGCACGACCAATCATCTGAGCCGGCCCGGCTAAAATAACTGGATGGCCTACCTGCCTGTCAGCCTTCCATCTGTGCACAAACTTATCTCGTGCCCTCATTGGTCA
>NW_022987774.1:289486-309486 GCF_902827165.1 Trematomus bernacchii
AGGTTGACGGGAAACAAGCTAACAGATGTTGTTGAACTGTGAGAGCGTGAAAGAAAGAGCACATAACCATTTGCATGAGGATAAACCAACATTATTTATCATAAAATAAATAATATTCTTCCTTTAACAACTATTTATCTGTATTTAATGTGTGTTTGTCGGAAAAATTAACTCAATTCAGTGAGTTTTTGGGTGTTTCATTGAGTCCATGTTGACTCAGTTTGACACTCATTTTCAGAATCAGAATTAAAATACTTAAAGGGGACCTATCATGCAAAATGCACTTTTGTACGTCTTGTATACATGAATATGTGTCCCCGGTGTTCCAGGGAACTCACCAAGTGTCAGAAAACACAACCCTCTCTATTTTCCTCCATACCCAAATCTCTAAAAAAGGGGCTGCAACAGATCTGATCAAAACTGATCCAGATTTGAACACTGTCCTGACGTCAGGACGGTGGCGCTACGGCTATTGGGCCAACTCCACCAATCAGGAGGAGACAGCCACGGCCATTGCCGTTCGAAATCGCTGGAGACGCTGTAGTACATATGCCAGGCCTGTAGGTGGTGCTGTTCTCACTGAATCTGCCCTTGCAAAAACAGAGCTAACATTCAAATTGAGTGAAATGAGGCATGGCTAAAATGCATGATCTGTTTGGTATTTTGAAAAAAAAAAAGTATAAATATGCCTTATATAGGTATGGTCCTACACTATATTATTATAATATAGCATGATAGGTCCACTTTAATTTATCTAAAAGGGGTAATTGGGTTTTGTGACAGTTGCTTTATTTAGAATAAAAACAATTAATTAAAGTGGACCTATTATGCTATATTGGAAACATATATTGTAGGGCCATACCTATACAAAACATGTCTGTGAAGTGTTTTGCTTAAAATACCAAACAGATCCCCCGTTGTAGCCATCCCTCATTCTGCTCAAACCCCTCTTTTGAAACCCTGTTAGAGAAACGCAGATTTTGGGTCCTTAGCTTGAAAAAAAAAAAAGAGGAGGCGGAGCTAATGCCTGATCAGAATTCTACCGGAGATAAAGTTAAATTCTGCTGTGATAAAACGCCATCCTGTTCTAAACCACATCAAGGATTATCTCTGAAACAGTATGGAGCTCAAATGCTTTTTCTCTCTCAGGTTTATCACAAGGTGAGTTCCTTTTTTTATTTCCTGCTTTTTAAACACACGTGCTCTCCAGTACAGGTTAGCTCTGAGTGTTAGCAAGGCTTGCTAATGTAAACAAAGACGAGATTACGTCCAAAACATGTCAGGCATTGTTTCTGATAGCGACTTTCTGTGGGTCCACCATCCGACATGACGTCGTATCGGCAGCAAATCTGTATCCGCTCGTTGCAGCCCCGTTTTTAGAAGATTTGGGTACAGAGGAAAAGAGAGAGGGTTTTATTTTCTGACGCTGCGTGAGTTCCCCGACGCACCGAGGACACACATTTATGGATAA
Organism: Trematomus bernacchii; assembly: GCF_902827165.1. Classification (NCBI taxonomy): domain Eukaryota; kingdom Metazoa; phylum Chordata; class Actinopteri; order Perciformes; family Nototheniidae; genus Trematomus; species Trematomus bernacchii. Next base: position 290,958 of record NW_022987774.1, read on the forward strand.
AAGACATTAAAAAAGTGCATTTTGCAAGATAGGTCCCCTTTAAATATAAGAAGTTGAAGTTAATTAAGATAATATAAAAAACAAATATTTATAAAAAGATAGGAAGTGAAAGTGAAATGTGCAAAATATGTAAAATAAAATCAAATGGAATAATTACAGTATGTATAAAAACACAAGGAGTAAAAGTAAGATAAAGAAAAATAGTAAAAAAAAAAAGTATAAACATACTCAAATAAAATATTAAATAAATACAAAATAAAATGTAAAAAATGACATAAACATACGAATTAAAAGTAAAAATGAAGTATGTGTACAAGTACAAATATTAACCCTAACCCTTATATTATACGGTACACTCAATTTGACCCCCCCTCACCCTCTAGACCTTGACCCTTGAAGAAGCAGCTTGTCTCTGCTCAGGGTCAAGGTGGCCATTTTACAGGGGGGGGGGGGGGGGGGGAAGAGCCGTAAATCACCCCCTCACAGTGGGAGGAAAGAGGGGAGAGAGGGGTGAAAAAAGTGTCCTTTAATCCTGAAGAGGTCTGAGAAGTTTAACGGTTTCATATCCAGGCGGTTAAACTGTCTCTGTGAACAAAATAAGATTTATTAGGAGTCATAGGAAGGTATATCAGGAAGGGAATTTGTTCTTGGTCAAGGTATTTTTATGTAAAACACTGAAATATATTAAATCAAAATTGTATCTATTTAAAATATTTAAATGTAGCACAAACATGCTAAATTGAATATAAGCAGATTAAGATAACGTTGTTTTAATATATACTAAAACAAAAGGACATTTTTCAACTTTTCAACCTTTGAACTTATCAAGACAGGATATTTTACTTTACTTTAACGAAGCAGCCCTAACTGTAGGTTGAAGCTACATGGCTGATATTCGTCAGACACGTGTATCACATATGGACTTAAAAAAAGGTTTCTTGGGGTCATTGTCTAAATCCAACAGGAAGTCCGCTGTTTTGAGTTTAGTGCGAAGTCATGTGACCGTGCTGTAGTTCCTTTACAGCCCAACATTAGCCGCCTTTAGCTTAGCGGTGGTGACGTGAAGTCATGTGACCGTGCTGTAGTTCCTTTATAGCCCAACATTAGCCGCATTTAGCTTAGCGGTGGTGACGTGAAGTCATGTGACCGTGCTGTAGTTCCTTTATAGCCCAACATTAGCCTCCTTTAGCTTAGCGGTGTTGACGTGAAGTCATGTGACCGTGCTGTAGTTCCTTTATAGCCCAACATTAGCTTATTTTTCTCTCATAAAATCACATGCAGAAGGGAGATGCTGCATTCATGGTCCAACACAGAAATACGACATCACACACCTCTCCCTGCTGCACACTGCCTCTCTTTGTGGCAGCGTGGTGACGTGTTGGCAGCTAGTTTGAACCCACAAGTTTAACCACGGAGGAAAATAAATGTAGTATTTGTGAATACCAGTAACAGTAAATACTCCACCCATCACTTCCTACTCCACCCACAAATACACAGGTTGTTTCACAGCTGCCATTACATCAGGCGCTGAATATAGATGCGTGACCGGAAATATCTGCAAACATAAAAAACACACTTTACTTCAGGTTCACCCAAAAAATAACGTCTGTGTTTGATCAGGGAGGAGGTTTACATGCCTGGAGAATTGTATGGAAGCCTGAAGGGGACTTTTTTACAATGTTAATTTGGAAATGAAAATCGAAAACTCCACATAGCTTCTACACTTTACAAATTAGTGCCTTATTTAAAGGTCTCCCATTATGCAAAATCCACTTTTTCATGTCTTTTCTACACACACATGTGTCCCCTCTGTTTTAAGATACTCAAAAAATCTCTTTTTGTCCTGATCCATCGTAATATATTGTTGAGAACGAGTCTAATAGGGGACCTTTAAGTAAATGAAAATTCAGTATTCCAAGATTCAGTTTCTCAAAGTCCAATTGACATTTTATGACCAAATTTAAAACAAAGAAAAAAGTTCTTATTTTTTATAATGATGAATAAATCGGTGGGACAAATCAAAAAATTAATAAAGCGTTTTTTTTCTTTCTACTTTGATGAACATTTTAAATGTCGTCCACAGTGAAAAATAAAAAAGAGAATAATAAAAAATGTAAATAATGTTATTTTTTTTGTTTTACTTAAAGGTATGGTAGGTAAGAATGGAGAAACCAGCTCGAGTGCGCTAGAATTTGAAAGTACGCAGCCGAAAAAAATCTGCCCCTTCCTTCAGATTTCCTTACAGAGCCCCTCCTCCAACACACACGAAATCGCACATGACCAATGAGGGCACGAGATAAGTTTGTGCACAGATGGAAGGCTGACAGGCAGGTAGGCCATCCAGTTATTTTAGCCGGGCCGGCTCAGATGATTGGTCGTGCTTTTTACAGTACTACGGCTTCCACAGATGATATTTTTGTATGTATTTATTGTCAAAGCACTTCAGATATTCATTGCTATCGGGATGTTAAAGGTGGGGTAGGTAAGTTTGAGAAACCGGCTCGAGATACACTTGTTGTTATATTCCATGGAATGCTCTTAACATCCCGATAGCAATGAATATCTGAAGTGCTTTGACAAAAAATCCATAAAGAAGTATCATCTGTGGAAGCCGTAGTACTGTAAAAAGCACGACCAATCATTTTACCCGGCCCGGCTAAAATAACTGGATGGCCTACCTGCCTGTCAGCCTTCCATCTGTGCACAAACTTATCTCGTGCCCTCATTGGTCATGTGCGCGTTCGTGTGTGTTGGAGGAGGGGCTCTGTAAGGAAGTGGCAGATTTTTTCCGGTTGTGTATTTTCAAATTCTAGCGATCTCGAGCCGGTTTCTCCAAAAGTACCTACCCCACCTTTAAGAGCATTCCATGGAATATAACAAAGTGTTTCTGAAGTGAATTACCTACCCCACCTTTAAACAGTGCTTACATAAATGGTTTTACATTTTTAAATTACATCTTTTTTATTTGAATTAACGTTTGAATATTGTCCATTGTGGAAATAATAATGCAATTGCGGTATTACATTTAAAATGTTAACAAGGCCCCCCCCTTTTTTTGGTGCTTTTTGACAGAATTGAACTGGTCTGTTTCACAATAACAGAAGTGTTGATTGGTTGATTGAGTGCAGTGACGTGTTATCTCTCTCCCAGTGACAGCTCTTATCTTCCCAGAGCTCAGAGCAGTGTTTTCGGAGGGAAGACGTGACGTAGATAGCGTCAAATGAAAGATTCTCCACCGTCTCTGCTGCCTTTTTACACCAGGAAACTGTCGACCCAGCAGAAAAAGCTCTCTGAGATTATTTAGATCTGTTAAGAGCGACGTCAAATGTATAGAATTTGCATCCTTCCTACGAACAAAGGGCTTGTCAGGTCTTCCAGGAAACCCTTCCCCCATCTTTCTGACGGTTCACGTTGGCTTTTGGGTAACTTTGAGAAGGTCGTGGTCATTTTTTAGGTCGCTTTTTTGGGTCAAATGTGGTCAGTTATCAATAGTTGTAAATAAATCTCAACAACTTTTGAAAGATTGTAATAAAAAGTGGTTCATAATTAAAATTCCCCTCACAATTAATCATGAAAACATTAACTGATAAACTGCACAACAAGATATTTAATATCGACATACAGACGTTAACAACTCGATTGTTACCTCGTATTTTGTTTTATTATTGTTATTTTTAATCAAAGAAATGCTGATTTTAAACCGTCGTACGCAAAAGGTCACCATTTTCTTTGGTTTGTTGGGAGCATTTTAGCATGCTAATGTTAGAAGTTAGCTTGGTGACAAAAACATGGTCATCAAAAGCAGAGGTGGGAAGTAGTGGAGTACAAATACTTCGTTACTGTACTTAAGTACATGTTTCTGGTATCAGTACTTTACTCCACTACTTATTTTTCTGACCACTTTTTACTTTGACTTCTTACATTTTGTATACAAATACCTGTACTTTCTACTTCTCACATTTTGAACCCAAATACCTGTACTTTCTACTTCTTACATGTTGAACACAAATACCTGTACTTTCTACTTCTTACATGTTGAACACAAATACCTGTACTTTCTACTTCTCACATGTTGAACACAAATACCTGTACTTTCTACTTCTTACATGTTGAACACAAATACCTATACTTTCTACTTCTTACATGTTGAACACAAATACCTGTACTTTCTACTTCTTACATTTTGAACACAAATACCTGTACTTTCTACTTCTTACATGTTGAACACAAATACCTGTACTTTCTACTTCTCACATGTTGAACACAAATACCTGTACTTTCTACTTCTTACATGTTGAACACAAATACCTGTACTTTCTACTTCTCACATGTTGAACACAAATACCTGTACTTTCTACTTCTTACATGTTGAACACAAATACCTGTACTTTCTACTTCTTACATGTTGAACACAAATACCTGTACTTTCTACTTCTTACATGTTGAACACAAATACCTGTACTTTCTACTTCTTACATGTTGAACACAAATACCTGTACTTTCTACTTCTTACATGTTGAACACAAATACCTGTACTTTCTACTTCTTACATGTTGAACACAAATACCTGTACTTTCTACTTCTTACATGTTGAACACAAATACCTGTACTTTCTACTTCTTACATGTTGAACACAAATACCTGTACTTTCTACTTCTTACATGTTGAACTCAAATACCTGTACTTTCTACTTCTTACATGTTGAACACAAATACCTGTACTTTCTACTTCTTACATGTTGAACCCAAATACCTGTACTTTCTACTTCTTACATGTTGAACCCAAATACCTGTACTTTCTACTTCTTACATGTTGAACCCAAATACCTGTACTTTCTACTTCTTACATGTTGAACCCAAATACCTGTACTTTCTACTTCTTACATGTTGAACACAAATACCTGTACTTTCTAGTTCTTACATGTTGAACACAAATACCTGTACTTTCTACTTCTTACATGTTGAACACAAATACCTGTACTTTCTACTTCTTACATGTTGAACCCAAATACCTGTACTTTCTACTTCTTACATGTTGAACACAAATACCTGTACTTTCTACTTCTTACATGTTGAACACAAATACCTGTACGTTCTACTTCTTACATGTTGAACACAAATACCTGTACTTTCTACTTCTTACATGTTGAACACAAATACCTGTACTTTCTACTTCTTACATGTTGAACACAAATACCTGTACTTTCTACTTCTTACATGTTGAACTCAAATACCTGTACTTTCTACTTCTTACATGTTGAACACAAATACCTGTACTTTCTACTTCTTACATGTTGAACCCAAATACCTGTACTTTCTACTTCTTACATGTTGAACACAAATACCTGTACTTTCTACTTCTCACATTTCCCAAACAGGCTGGTTCCTTTAGTTTGAATGTGTGTTTGGTGGCGTGATCATTGTTATTTAGAGTCATTGCGTGCCTATTGATTTGAACACGATCCGTGTATCCATCATTTCCTGGTCTTCTCTAAAGAAGAGGGACCAATGAAAACGTTGTCATGTTGCCGTTGTTCAGCATGGAAACATTCATTAGCTAACAATGACATTATTGTTCTATTAATATAAAGGGAGGTCAGGTACTCTTTAAAACAGCTGCTAGTTATGGGTACTTTTTACTGAAGTACATTTCAAAGCCCTCTTTACTTTGACTTGAGTAAAGAAGTTTAGTCAGTACTTCTACTTTCACCAGAGTATTTTTAAACACGAGTATCTGTACTTCTACTTGAGTAAAGGATGTGTGTACTTTTGCCCTCTGTGATCAAAACAAACACTGGGACTTCTTCCTCTTAAAGAATCAGTTTTTTGGTGGATTTAAAGTACTCTAACGTAGACCTCTGAAGAAACAGAGCTTAACATCATGTCCCTCAACATAAATCAGAGTTGACAGAGTTGTCAGTGAAACATGCGTGTAATGAAATCCATACGTTTCCTGAGGGTCTCCGGCCCCTCGCATCAGATAGAGTCCAGGGGGGAGAGTTCAGTCTCCAACGGACAGAAAACAGTGATGAGTTTCTCAATTCAGGAAGATAATGGCGTTACATTTGGGTAAGGGGGTTATTACCTTATTTAATCAAGAGACATTTCCATACGGACCCATGCCTATTTAAACAACTCATCATATCAACTCTGCACGCTCTGTTTCATTTATTAAATGACTGTTAAAACACATGTAATCTGATTAGTCGATTAAATGTCATCACAAGTTTCCAGACTCCAATGTGACAGCATTTAAACTAAGGAGGAAATATCAAAACGTCATCGTAATCCTGGTTTAAATAAAAGCATTGTTTTAAATCTGACTTTAATCTTTTTTTCTCAAAATGCATTTTTTATCCTCATAATTATTGTTTTCCCTCAAAATTTCACTATTTTCTCAAAATATTAGTTTTTTCTCAAAATTTCACTTTTTCTCAGAATAATATTCTTTGCTCAGAATTTGACTTTTTTTTCGCCATTTTGACTTTATACTCAAAATGTCCCTTTTCTCAAAGTTTAACTTTTTCACATTTGGTTTTTACTAAAAGTTTACACGTATTTTATAGTGATATTGTCACTTTGTCCGGCAGTGGCTCAGTCAGTAGGGACTGTGAGCCGTAGGGGTCGCCGGTTCAAGTTCCCGAACAGACCTAAATATGGAGTGTGGACTGCTACTTGGAGAGATCCCTGTTCACCTCCTGGGCCCTGCCGTGGTGCCCTTGAGCAAGGCACCGGACAACCCCCCACTCCCATTGCTCCCCGGGCGCTGTACAATAGCTGCTCCTAGTACTAGACTCCTTGACTAAATTCGAATCACTTAGACGTTAGAGTTAAGACCTACTTTCTTACGCCCAGCTGGTACACACAGCTTTGCAACATTAAAGTACTGAGAACACAATAATGCATCAATAATTATAACCCAGTAATATCATTATGAAATGGGCCATTCTGCATACGGATGATCTTCTGGTCAAACATGTATTTTCTGACATGTTTCTTCCATCAGTGAAGATGTCTTACTGCTCTCTTCTTCTCACTGTAATTGAACTCCTGTACGTCTTCAGAGTCCCTCGGGTCTTCATAAGACTTTAAGGCTTTCTGTGTTTCACACTTCATTTATTTCTCCTTCTGAAGGAGGTTCAGAGGGTCAAGTGATTTTACTCGTATCATAAATTTGTGTCGGCTTCAAACCAGCGGGATTTCTGCAGGGTTACGAGCAGAGACGAACACGAAGTCTCACGGGACAGATTACGTTTTATACTCCTGAAGAATACAGTTGCAAACAGAGGTGGAAGAAGTACTCAGATCTTTTACTGAAGTACAAGTAGAAATACCACTACAAGTCAAAGTCCTGAATTCAAAATGTTCAGTTCAGAGGTAAATGGTGTACTTTTACTTTACAGATTTGGATTAATGATGACAAATAATCATATATTCTGAAATGGACCAATCTGCACAATGACTACTTTTACTGTCGCTACTTTCACTATATTTTGATGAGAATACTTTTATACTTTCACTTGAGGAACATTTTGAATGCAGGACTTGTACTGTAACAGAGTATTCCTACACTCTGGTACTTCTACTTTTACTCAAGTACAAGACCTGAGTACTTCTACTTTTACTCAAGTACAAGATCTTAGTACTTCTACTTTTACTCAAGTACAAGATCTGTGTACTTCTACTTTTACTCAAGTACACGATCTGAGTACTTCTACTTTTACTGAAGTACAAGATCTTAGTACTTCTACTTTTACTCAAGTACAAAATCTGAGTACTTCTACTTTTACTCAAGTACAAGACCTGAGTACTTCTACTTTTACTCAAGTACACAATCTGAGTACTTCTACTTTTACTGAAGTACAAGATCTTAGTACTTCTACTTTTACTCAAGTACAAGATCTGAGTACTTCTACTTTTACTCAAGTACAAGATCTGAGTACTTCTACTTTTACTCAAGCACAAGATCTGAGTACTTCTACTTTTACTCAAGTACAAGATCTGAGTACTTCTACTTTTACTCAAGCACAAGATCTGAGTACTTCTACTTTTACTCAAGTACAAGATCTGAGTACTTCTACTTTTACTCAAGCACAAGATCTGAGTACTTCTACTTTTACTCAAGTACAAGATCTGAGTACTTCTACTTTTACTCAAGTACAAGATCTGAGTACTTCTACTTTTACTCAAGTACAAGATCTGAGTACTTCTACTTTTACTCAAGTACAAGACCTGAGTACTTCTACTTTTACTCAAGTTCACGATCTGAGTACTTCTACTTTTACTGAAGTACAAGATCTTAGTACTTCTACTTTTACTCAAGTACAAGATCTGAGTACTTCTACTTTTACTCAAGTACAAGACCTGAGTACTTCTACTTTTACTCAAGCACAAGATCTGAGTACTTCTACTTTTACTCAAGTACAAGATCTGAGTACTTCTACTTTTACTCAAGTACCAGATCTGAGTACTTCTAGTTTTACTCAAGTACAAGATCTGAGTACTTCTACTTTTACTCAAGTACCAGATCTGAGTACTTCTAGTTTTACTCAAGTACCAGATCTGAGTACTTCTACTTTTACTCAAGTACAAGATCTGAGTACTTCTACTTTTACTCAAGTACCAGATCTGAGTACTTCTACTTTTACTCAAGTACCAGATCTGAGTACTTCTACTTCTACAAAGGAGCTGTTCAATAAGGAATCATCTGTTAGAGAGGAGAGAGTTTGTGTTTCATAAAATACTTTGAGAGACAAATGAAACTTTGTGAAGCTGCACTTTAGAGGTAATGGAGCCATTAGATATCTTAACTCTCTAAAAGTGTTTATCATTTGGAGAGGAGGTTAAAGGTTGTATATAAACACGAGTCTAAAGAATCACTTTACTCTGCAGAATAGAAACTACATAAAAGAGAAGAACCAAACAAGGCATGGAAACTCTTCTTTGTACTCAGAGTATGGGTTACGACCCAGTTAAGCTCATGCACATCTTAAAATAAACGTGGAGAGTGAATATCTAAAGCGTTAGAAACCCCGTGAAGACAGCGGTTTATTCTACCTCAGTGCTGAGGCCTTTTTGTTTTCCTTTACCCCAGAGGCTGCTGGGAAAACATGCTTTTGTTGTTCTTCTGTTCTGCTAAAAGCTAAATGACATTACTTTTGGATAATTTGTGGACCATTTGACAAAACATCATGAGCTTATTATACCTATTCTGGGATTGCATTGTTGTGATAAACACTTTTTACGAATTGTGAGGCTGTACTAAAGCTAGCAACATTTCAAAGCTAAATACTAACATCAGGAGGTTTACAGTAAATGCTCACATGGTGCAGGGATGTCGTATTTATGTGATGGACCCTGAAGGCAGCATCTGGTCCAATGGGATTTCTCAACGTGATTTAATTTTTTGAGAATAATCTTTATGTCAGACAAACGTTTATGATACTTACACGTTCAGTTCAGCAGGATAATCTCCACATATTAACACCACTTTATGATTTCTGAAGTAAAAAGCTAATGTTGGGCTATGAAGGAACTACAGCACGGTCATAGGACTTCACATCACCACCGCTAAGCTAAAGGAGGCTAATATTGGGCTATAAAGGAACTTCAGCACGGTCACATGACTTCACGTCACCACCGCTAAGCTAAAAGTGGCTAATGTTGGGCTATAAAGGAACTACAGCACGGTCACATGACTTCACGTCACCACCGCTAAGCTAAAGGCTGCTAATGTTGGGCTATAAAGGAACTACAGCACGGTCACATGACTTCACGTCACCACCGCTAAGCTAAAGGCTGCTAATGTTGGGCTATAAAGGAACTACAGCACGGTCACATGACTTCACTTCACCACCGCTAAGCTAAAGGAGGCTAATGTTGGGCTATAAAGGAACTACAGCACGGTCACATGACTTCACGTCACCACCGCTAAGCTAAAGGTGGCTAATGTTGGGCTATAAAGGAACTACAGCACGGTCACATGACTTCACGTCACAAACGGCTAAGCTAAAGGTGGCTAATGTTGGGCTATAAAGGAACTACAGCACGGTCACATGACTTCACGTCACCACCGCTAAGCTAAAGGTGGCTAATGTTGGGCTATAAAGGAACTACAGCACGGTCACATGACTTCACGTCACCACCGCTAAGCTAAAGGTGGCTAATGTTGGGCTATAAAGCAACTAAGTCCAGCTGAGGCTAATGTGGACCGCTTTTGGTCGTAGAAAAAGTCACGAGGGTTTATCTCAAAGTGATCATAATGAAGGTTTAAAATGTGCTGACGATCCATCGTGATTCACACTGCTGACCTTTCAAAACCAAACTCTGTTTGTATGACTGCATGTGTTATTGTTGGCCTGTCGGACTGGGAGCGGTCCGCTGCTCTTACTGGGACAACAACTGATTTAATTACTAAAACAATCAGAGGGTCTGATCTCATCCCACGCACATGTTGTTTTGTAATTTTCTTTTTTTACTGCAAGGCTGAACATGAGACAGTAAGTGACAGAAGTGGACTGTTACGAAGCAGATTTAGTGTCTCTACTTTAAAGAGTCCTCTCCTGCTGATGTTCAGGTGTATATCAGTGTCTCTACTTTAAAGAGTCCTCTCCTGCTGATGTTCAGGTGTATATCAGTATGTAGTGTATCTACTTTAAAGAGTCCTCTCCTGCTGATGTTCAGGTGTATATCAGTATGTAGTGTCTCTACTTTAAAGAGTCCTCTCCTGCTGAAGTTCAGGTGTATATCAGTATGTAGTGTCTCTACTTTAAAGAGTCCTCTTCTGCTGATGTTCAGGTGTATATCAGTATGTAGTGTCTCTACTTTAAAGAGTCCTCTCCTGCTGATGTTCAGGTGTATATCAGTATGTAGTGTCTCTACTTTAAAGAGTCCTCTCCTGCTGATGTTCAGGTGTATATCAGTATGTAGTGTCTCTACTTTAAAGAGTCCTCTCCTGCTGATGTTCAGGTGTATATCAGTATGTAGTGTCTCTACTTTAAAGAGTCCTCTTCTGCTGATGTTCAGGTGTATATCAGTATGTAGTGTCTCTACTTTAAAGAGTCCTCTCCTGCTGATGTTCAGGTGTATATCAGTATGTAGTGTCTCTACTTTAAAGAGTCCTCTTCTGCTGATGTTCAGGTGTATATCAGTATGTAGTGTCTCTACTTTAAAGAGTCCTCTTCTGCTGATGTTCAGGTGTATATCAGTATGTAGTGTCTCTACTTTAAAGAGTCCTCTCCTGCTGATGTTCAGGTGTATATCAGTATGTAGTGTCTCTACTTTAAAGAGTCCTCTCCTGCTGATGTTCAGGTGTATATCAGTATGTAGTGTCTCTACTTTAAAGAGTCCCCTCCTGCTGATGTTCAGGTGTATATCAGCATGTAGTGTCTCTACTTTAAAGAGTCCCCTCCTGCTGATGTTCAGGTGTATATCAGCATGTAGTGTCTCTACTTTAAAGAGTCCTCTCCTGCTGATGTTCAGGTGTATATCAGTATGTAGTGTCTCTACTTTAAAGAGTCCTCTCCTGCTGATGTTCAAGTGTATATCAGTATGTAGTGTCTCTACTTTAAAGAGTCCTCTCCTGCTGATGTTCAAGTGTATATCAGTATGTAGTGTCTCTACTTTAAAGAGTCCTCTCCTGCTGATGTTCAGGTGTATATCAATATGTAGTGTCTCTACTTTAAAGAGTCCTCTCCTGCTGATGTTCAGGTGTATATCAGTATGTAGTGTCTCTACTTTAAAGAGTCCTCTCCTGCTGATGTTCAGGTGTATATCAATATGTAGTGTCTCTACTTTAAAGAGTCCTCTCCTGCTGACGTTCAGGTGTATATCAGTATGTAGTGTCTCTACTTTAAAGAGTCCTCTCCTGCTGATGTTCAGGTGTATATCAGTATGTAGTGTCTCTACTTTAAAGAGTCCTCTCCTGCTGATGTTCAGGTGTATATCAGTATGTAGTGTCTCTACTTTAAAGAGTCCTCTCCTGCTGATGTTCAGGTGTATATCAGTATGTAGTGTCTCTACTTTAAAGAGTCCTCTCCTGCTGATGTTCAGGTGTATATCAGTATATACTGTCTCTACTTTAAAGAGTCCTCTCCTGCTGATGTTCAGGTTTATATCAGTATATAGTGTCTCTACTTTAAAGAGTCCTCTCCTGAAACCAGAGCCCAGTCTGCTCCGATTGGTTAGCTGGCCGGCTATGTTGTGATTGGTCAACTGCTTAGAGATGTCCCGCCCCTTAACTGTAATTTTAATTGTTGTTGTCATTGAGAAAACAATTATAGCCTCACATGAACACACACACACACACACACACACACACACACACACACACACACACACACACACACACACACACACACACACACACACTTCAATACATGTCCTCATGCCTGTCTATGAGAGGAACCATCAGCATGTTTGAGGACAAACAGGTGACGCACATACACACACACACACACACACACACACACACACACACACACACACACACACACACACACACACACACACAGCTGGCCTATAAAGACTTTGCCTTGTTTACCCTTCGCACAGATGGAGGCTGAGGAATGCTGTCATTGTGGAGGACACACACACACACACAGACACAGACACACACACACACACACACGCACACACACACACACACACACACACACACACACACACACACACACACACACACACACACACACACCACTGATGATGTCTTGCCCACCTGTAAGCTTTCCGTCATAAACGTCTGAGTGTGTCTGCAGCTAACACCTGCTGACGCTGCTGCAGGAAGTATTCAGATCCTTATTTAAAGGCAGGGTAATTAGGACTCAAACACTCACATACAAGTTCAAAGTGTTACGTTTACTATAATATAGGAGCTAGAAACATGATAATAGATATGATATGTATATTGTATTATTGCTTGTTGATAGGAGGACATGCAGGATTGCTTCTATTATCAGAATTACCCAACAACCAACCAATTATCCAATCAACCATTTCACCTCCTATTTGGTTTGACCGGTACATTTTTTACAATACGACTTCCTTTTACAATTTGATCTGGTCCTTTATGTAAACTCTTAATATTTGAATAACTACTGCAGTCAGATAAATGTAGTTTAGTAAAAGTATGATAGTTCTCTCTGAAATCTAGCAGAGTATTAAGTCTCATGAATGGGTCTCCTCATGTAAAGTATACTTCAACTTCGTACTTCACTAAATGCTCTCGTTCCTCTCAGGTGGTTTTTGTCCTGCTGCATCACTTCAGCTGCTGCAGAGCCCCCCCCCCCCCCCCTCCTCGTCTTCTTCTTCTTCATCCTCTCATTTCACACTCAGCTGCTCTCACTCCTGCAGAGCACACAGAACACACACTCAAAGTTACTTTAAAGAGGACGTCTTCACACACACACACACACACACACACACACTCTGCCGACTTATCGCTGTCCCGTCCCGAGCTGCGTAACGATTATTCTCAGGCAGGCAGGGGTAAGAAGTGTGTGTGTGTGTGTGTGTGTGTGTGTGTGTGTGTGTGTGTGTGTGTGTGTGTGTGTGTGTGTGTGTGTGTGTGTGTGTGTGCGCGCTGCAGTTATTCTGCTGACTGCAGGAGCCGGCGCATCAGCAATTGGAAACAGTGAATGAAGATAAGGAAAGGGGGGGATCAATCCGAACTACTACACACACACACACACACACACACACACACACACACACACACACACACACACACACACACACACACACACACACATGCACACACACACACACACACACTTCCTGACACACACTTAAGCCTCAAAAGAAACGAAATAACTTTTCATCCCAAGGACATTCCTCTCTTTTTTTTGTATTAATACGAAGACCTGTGAAGAAACCCAGTTAGTTATATTTCTGATTTGAGTGTTTTACAGCTCAATGTATATGTATGGTATATTATGTTAGTATTTTTCCTTGTTTCTGTTACAAGTGGAGCAGCTGTGAGGCAAGAACCATGTCAGACTTGATCGAACAGTAAAGTATTATCACATCGTAAAAACACATTTGACCTGATTCAGTGATTTGAATTTCATTCTGGCAACCCTCGACTTCCATATGCAGTTTGGGAGGTGAGTTCCCTCCCTCTGCTGGGGGTGAGTGTGTAGAGGATGGGCTGCAGCGTGTGTGTGTGTGTGTGTGTGTGTGTGTGTGTGTGTGTGTGTGTGTGTGTGTGTGTGTGTGTGTGTGTGTGTTAATGGAGGGTGACGCTGCACTGTGGCTCAGTCTCTCTGAAGTTGTGGACTGTCAGTGTCAGCGGGACATGTTGGATGACGGGGAGCATTTCCTGCACAGTATGTACTGCATGTGTGTGTGTTATATGGTGTGTGTGTGTGTGTGTTATATGGTGTGTATGTGTCCTCTGTAGTGTGAAGTTCTCTCGGGACATTTGGCTCGTGCATCGAGGACGATTCAATGTGATCTTTGCAACATGCAGAGTTTTATTTTGAGTTCTGATTTGGGTTCTTAAGTACGTGTGTGTGTGTGTGTGCAGATTTGTGTGCACTGCAGACAGAAACACTGCTGCATGCAGATACATAACTTTCCTTTCTCTGCACCAATGCAACTAAAGTAAAGCTCTACCTCCTCTTCCTCCTCTCTGCAGTGATCAGAAGATGAAGATGATTCCTGTGCTGATCTGTGCGCTCCTCTCTCTGACTGTCGCCGAGAGCGACTTAGACAAACTGTACCCCGAACTGGAGCACTCCAGAACCATCTATGTCACAGGTGAGAGGGTATGTGTGTGTGTGTGTGTGTGTGTGTGTGTGTGTGTGTGTGTGTGTGTGTGTGTGTGTGTGTGTGTGTGTGTGTGTGTGTGTGTGTGTGTGTGTGTGTGTGTTGCGTTCCCGACACTCTGCAGAGTTTATCTGCGGCTCCTCTGAGATAACGCTGCTATGTGGGGGATTATCTGCTCACAGAGATTAGTGTTATCTCTTCACACAGATGAAACTTTGTCAAGATTTTAAACTTTGAGAGGAAGCTGAGGTACAGATGTTTGTTTGTGTGTGTGTGTGTGTGTGTGTGTGTTGTGTACCATTTATCTAGGAATCTAAAATCTTTGTGAGTCAGGGTTACATCTGGTATTTGACCCATTAGTGTTGAAACAGGCAGCCCTATTCTCCTGGTCTACAAAGGCTAAAATCATTGTGTTCCCTCCAGAGGAAGTTTCTCTCCCACACACTAACATTAATCATTTAAGAATTAACACCTGACAATATCTGATAGCAACCTCTTACTAATCACTATCTAAAAAAGTTATTAAAAAGTAAAAAATAACTAACTACAAATAAAGCTTTTAAAACACTAATTTGCCCACTAATGAATAAACAATAAAATCATTTTTTACAAACTTATAACTACCTTCTGCCAGAGTCATATTGCCTTAAACGCAAATGTCAACCTCCCTTTGACACAGAATCAATTAGCTGTTTGATCACTTACATTGACACACACACACACACACACACACACACACACACACACACACACACACACACACACACACACACACACACACACACACGCTTACACAGCATACAAAGTGCTGCGGTGGTTAAACAGCCAATCAGAGAGCCTGTTAGTGATGGAGGCTGAAGGTCAGAGATGCTAACGTTAGCGCTCTGTGTGCTGAGACACAGCTGGAGGTATCTACAGTGTGTGTACTCTGCAGCAGGACATTATTTCATGTGTACAGGTATGGATTCATCTCACCTTGGTGAAGCTGCACACATGAGAACAAGCAGCTGAGAGTTACTGGGTGTTTACACATCGAAAGAAATAAGCCTATTTGCTTTTTCATTCATGAATGCCAATAATGTCTAAAAGATAGGAAGCTAGCATCATTAGCTAAAGTTGAGCTGCTAATGATGAACGTATTAAAGTGTCAACGCTTTGAGCACTAGGAAAATAATAGAAATAACATGTATTATTATTATTAAAGTGCTGTACTCTCTTTCGACTATCTCAGTCAGTACAGCTTTTTAGCAACAGCACGTTAGCATTGTCACCGTTAGCACGTTAGCTACCTTACGGAGCCACGAACTTGGCTGCTGACCTAAAATCTTTTTTAGATGTTGACGGAGAAAGGCTAGCTGTTTCCTACTGCTTTCCGTCTTTGTGCTAAGCTAGGTACTTCACATAGACGTCAGATTGATATCCATCCTCTAATCTCACTCTTGGAAAAGCTGCAAATGCATTCATTTCTCTCAATGCTGTAATCATGTTGCTGTGTTTCAGAAAACGGGCCTCAGCTGTCGGTGGCGGCAGAACAAATGAAGGTGGTTTCGCGGCGCGGAGGAAACGCTACGTTACCGTGCAAGATCCAAATGGACCAATCAATGACGCCCAGCCGCAAGATGAGGATCAAATGGACCAAGATGACGTCTGACTACCTGAAAGAGGTACCATTTACTTTATAAATTATAGGCTATCTGGGTTTATCTTGTAGATCAAACGAACATTTTAATATTTGTGTTATTTGAAAGGTGGGTCTCTGTTTTGATGGTATTTTGAGCTCAGCATGCACAAATGAAGACCAATGAAGACCACAATGCAAATGCTTAGTGCATTAATAGACAGTCGGTGGTAGTTATGCACCCCAAAACGTACCAATACACCTATATGAAGAAGAAATAAGAGCATTTAGAAATGGATAAACAATGGACGTTGCAAAATATTGAAAATAATCAGAATTGTCAATTTTACATCTTGTTTTTTGTACGAATGAAACCAGAAATATCTGACATGTTAGATAACGTTAGCTTTCATCAGATCCAGGCTACCCTTGTTTCATTTTTTATGCTAAGCTAAGCTAATGGGATTCAGTTTGTAGCCTAATCATTTACACAGAGATTTGAGAGAGGTGTCACATCTGCTCATCCAATTTTCCACCAAATAGCAAACTTCCCAAATTGTCAAATTTCTAGTTTGAGATTTGTTTTTTGAAAACGTGGAATTTGCCTCTATACTGTAGGTTTAATCTAATAAACAAACAAGAACGCCAAGGTGTTTCCATAAGTGAAAAAGGATTTGAATCAGATCCAAAACGAAACAGCTTATTTCTTGGCTCAAGCTTCACCTTTACGCCAAGTTTCGTGAAAATTGAACCAGAAGTTTTCCCTTAATCTTGCCGAAAAACAGGTAAGGATGTTGGAATAACTGTTGGGAAAATCCTGAGTGTCCTCTTCCAATATGAGAGTACATAATAACAAAGGTATCCCAACTGTAGCTGTGAACATGACAGGATGTATGATTACCTAGAAGAGCATCAGGACTGTTTGAGGCATATGATAGCTATGTGATTAACATGATGATTCAGCCTCTATGGAGATAGACATATGACAAGCATGCTCATTTCTGACGTGGAGCTAATCTGAAGTAAACATTGAATACTGCTTTCTATTCCTCCATCTTGTGACTGTGTAACTCCCTCTCTTGGATATCAGCATGTGAAGGACACTGTTCAGGAACTAGTTGATGCTCTGTATGTGATGACTACTTCCATTCTGGAGAGGATCACAGATACATGGATCCTGAGATTGAAGCTCAAGCCGGGGACCAGGGATTATTAACATTTTCAAGTGTTCAGAAAAAGTCAGATTTTTTGAGATTTTGAGAAAAAGTCCGAATTTTGAGAAAAAGTCCGAATTTTGAGAAAAAGTCAGAATTTTGAGAGAAAGTCAGAATTTTTGAGAAAAAGTCAGAATTTTGAGAAAGTCAGAATTTTTGAGAAAAAGTCAGAATTTTTGAGAAAAAGTCAGAATTTTTTAGAAAAAGTCAGAATTTTTGAGAAAAAGTCAGAATTTTGAGAAAAAGTCAGAATTTTTGAGAAAAAGTCAGAATTTTGAGAAAAACTCAGTATTTTGTACATGACAGGATGATTACCTATAGCCGGTATTCCTCCATCTTGTGACTGTGTAACTCCCTCTCTTGGATATCAGCATGTGAAGGACACTGTTCAGGAACTAGTTGATGCTCTGTATGTGATGACTACTTCCATTCTGGAGAGGATCAGAAATACATGGATCCTGAGATTGAAGCTCAAGCCGGGGACCAGGGAGATTATTCTAACAATATCACTCACTGATGTTTCTCCATCCATTGCAGGTGGATGTTTTCGTGGCCATGGATTACCACAAGAGGAGTTACGGGAGTTTCCACGGTCGCGTCCACCTGCAGAGCTCGTCCCCGATGGACGCCTCTCTGGTCATCACCGAGATCACCCTGGAGGATTATGGGAGATATAAATGTGAAGTGATCGACGGGCTGGAGGACGGGACCGTGGTGGTGTCTCTGGATCTGGAAGGTAGACATAAAATACGAGTTTTAAACGTAAAAATATCAATAAGATGTTTTTTACTTGAGTGTATTATGTGAGACAGCAGGACTCAACTTTCTGTCAATCTATCCAGAATACAAAAATATATATAAGAATATGTATATCCTATATATCAACGGACACATTTATACATATGCACACATTAAGACAACAATCAATATAT
>NW_022987774.1:314486-453671 GCF_902827165.1 Trematomus bernacchii
ATTCAAGTAATGTTTTAATCAACACTTTCATAAATAAAACAACCTTCTTGGTGTTTTTATATTTGTTTCACCACAGCTTTGGTGTCCCATAGCTTTGGGGCATAATTGACGAAGGCTTCATCACCAAACGTCTTCTTTCTTTTAAGTTAAAACTAAGTTATGTGTCATTGTGTTTACGAGCCCTTGTCTTTTTGCAGGGCGGTTCTACTACCTGATCCACCCGTCTAAACTGACCTACGACGAGGCGGTCCAAGCGTGTCAGAAAGACGACGCTCAGATCGCCAAAGTGGGCCAGATGTACGCCGCCTGGAAGCTTCTGGGTTTCGACCGCTGTGATGCGGGATGGCTTGCTGACGGCAGCGTTCGATACCCGATCTCTAACCCCCGGCGCCGCTGCAGCCCAACGGAGGCCGCCGTACGATTCAGCGGCTTCCCAGACAAAAAGCACAAGCTGTACGGAGTGTACTGCTTCAAGGGCCAAAACTGAGCTGCAAACACACACGCACACACACAACACACACACACACACACACACACACACACACACACACACACACACACACACACACACACACACACACACACACACACACACACACACACACACACACACACACACACACACACACACACACAGAGAGAGAGAGAGAGGAGGAATTTCGAACAAACTGTGATGCTTTATTTCAGTGGTTCCCAACCTAGGGGTAGTTGAGGGGATTGCAGGGGGTCCGTAAAACGATTAGGGATTGCAATATATAGTATTTCCACGCATAAAACATTAAAAAAATACAATTTCGTAAGCCTGGTGTCCGCGGTAACAGTTCCTCCCTGGTGTTTAATGTAACCAGTGTTGGGGTAGTTACTCAAAAGAAGTAATGCATTACACATTATTAGTAACTCTGGATCACTCTTGAACCTGAGATGCACCATGAATAGCAATATACAGTTAAACCTCATTTATGCTCAGATCAGCACAAATCCTTAATCTAATGATGCTGTACACTCTGCTCTTTATTTGCATGGTCAGGTAGAGGCAAACTGCATCTACCGGTACCGTGGCTGCAGAACTGCTTTAGGAGAGACACGTGAAAGAAAACGGCTAACGGCTAACACTGAAACACCGGCAAATACATTTCTCATGGTTTAGATCTGGTGATCCACCGCAGCCACAATGGGTTTTGTTATCCTTGCAAATAATTGTCTGAAGCCAGCCTACCTGCAGCGGCACCAGAGCTCCAAACACGGGATAAAAGGTTGGGTAAAATACAATAACAAAGGGTTTAATACAACAAAAATGTAAGATTGGCGACTAGCTCAAGGGATTCACGAATCAAAAAAAGGTTGGGAACCACTGCTTTAGTTCATGGAAACCTTGCATTGTAATGTGGGATCAACACATAGTTTACACATATTTAATGTTCTTATTATTTAATCAAGGCGAGGGTGGGAAGATATCACAGCTAACTGTAAAACAACGGACAATCGAAAAGGAAAGGAAAGGACACGTCTGAAATGCAGCAACTCCATGTCCGACGGAAACTTTGGGCACTTATCTTGTTCTGTTCAAGACCTACACAAAGAATCAAATCCTGAGATCATCAGGTAGGAAATCAAGTCACAACTACAAAAATGATCTTCTCCGTCCCTACGTAACAAGGTGCTACTACTGGTACTTTGTACTTCATCACACCGTCCAGTATTTTATGTTTTTATACAACCGTGTTGGACCAAACATCGTCACCTAAATAAGGAAAGAATCCAACATTTGTTTATGTTTTTTCTAAGTATGTAGGATGTTAGTATCTAGAAATGTACTTCTGTTTATGACTATTTTTTGATATACTGTAGACATTATTATTTTTCTTGTCTTATCGGCCAAACTATCCAAGTCTCTTTGGTTTACATAACATAACGACAGTGGTCAAAATAAAAATAAAGTATGAATTTTGCACTGAAGACGATGTAGACAACCAGTCGCTGTGCAGAAATAGAAAACGCCTGGCATGATTAGAAACAGTTCTGCTGAGTGTGGCTTCATCTTAGCATGACTTAGCACCAAGCAGCCGTCAGTGCAGATATACACACGATATATATCTATCTAGCGCCTTGAAAACTGCTATTTTTGATACAAATACTGTAGTTTCTTATAGTGAAAGAGCATTAGTGACCTCAGCACTCGGTACCTAACTCCATATGAATGTTTCTGTGCAGGAATCACTTGTTATATCTTCTGATTGGAAAGTTTTGCTGCCAAAACTTGAAGTGGCTGCAACACTCATTACTACATATTCAAAGTAAAATGTTCAAATTGCATGAATGTTGCTTCTTTCCATTCACGTTGTACGATATCGTGCCACCTTTAACATTTGCTAGATGCACAATCAAGTGTCCAGAAGACATTTGAGTCTCAACCATAACTCATAAAGTTTGGACTCAACATATTTTGTTTGATAACACTACCCATTAATGACCACGTGATGCAAAGATCTTTATGCAAAGACTAAACAAAAGGGAACACTGTATTTGCTCCAACAGTAGATTAAGATTCACCTCTTCTGAATAACTCATGCAGATTTTCCTCGTGAGGTTTTTGCTGTACACACATTGTTGTCACAGAGTTACGTAGGGAGAGCTGAGGTCACGGATGGGATCGGGCCAGATGCTGAGTGTTCGGCTCATTGATCGCTATCTGAGCTCTGCAGAGACCCAGCGGGCCTGCAGCCAACCTGCAAACTGTTAGAAACACATTGGAAAAAAAAACAAAGGGTTCTTCCATGTAAGGGTATCAGAGAAGTGCACATTGATCACGAATTAGCTCACTGTACGCAGTCCGGACAGGTCATCATCTCTGCTTGGCTTCAAATTTGACAAGCCACTGGACTATCGGACACTCTTATCTCTGCAGAACTGCTGCACACGTTATGTAATGATTAGACACAGTGGGAAATGAAAAGGTGATTTTACAGAACAGGATTGCAAAACTAAGAGATGTTTCCTTTTACTTGTGTTATTGGAAGTTTGAACAGTTTGCAAACAGTGTCAAGTGTCAGTTTGTTTAACGGATAGTTTGACATTTTTAAGAGTGCAACCTCACTGCAAAAGACGTGAGAAAATTCCTGCTTTTGCCTGAGAAAAAAGTTGATTCTTCTTACTCCCTGTAAAGATAGAACATTTTGTTTTTACTTGTGTACAGATTAAAGAAATGGACAATAAGTACAATTCAGAAAGACAGATTGACACCAAAGTTGATTCTGTCTGTGTTAAATATGAGGCTAAAACCAGCAGCTGATTAGCTAGCCTAGCTCTTTCCAACGGTAACAATATCCACATATCAGTAGCTCTAATGTCTACAAATTACATTGGGAAGAAAAATGTTAGTTGATAGGCTTTAGAAGTGCTGGTCGGGGCATTTTTAAAACGTTTGGCTAGCTGTTTCTCCTTGTTTCCAGTCTCTTTGCTAAGCTAAGCTAACCACCTACTGGATCCAGCTTCATAATTAAGCCAACACAGTCTCACGGCATTTCGTGTTATAGTCACGAAATTAATCTATTGATTCGTGTTCACCAACACGATTTCGCCATTTTTTTCGTGTCACACAGAACGATAAAAGCAATGTATTTCTATTGGTAGTATGTTTCGTGCCGTGCCCATAAAATACAGATGTCAGTATTCTGAGGCTCTGAGCCATTTCTTTTCCTCACTGACGGCAAAAAAACTCCGACATTATACAATTTAAAATAAAAGGGATAGGGTTAGGCTTAGGGTAAGATATTGAGTAAGAACATGTTTTTATGAACCACACAGCTTCTGGTCTTCCAAGACCCGACCGGACAAAAAGACGTGTTGCAGGCACGAAACATACTACCAATAGAAATACATTGCATTTAAAATCGTTCTGTGACACACAAAAAAGGTGAAAATCGTGTTGGTGAACACGAATCAATAGATTAAATTAATTTCGTGACTATAACACGAAATGCCGTGAGACTGGGTTGCATCAGCATACACATGAGAGTATATTTACGTTCAGTGATTGTATGTATTTCTTATAATGTCAAGCTATTCCTTAAAAGCTTAAAAATAATCTGTTGCCTGTTTTTTTCCTGTACAATCTGACCGATGCTTATACCTGCAGCTTACAAGAAAAACCTTAGGGACCCAGAGACAAAAGGACAATAAAACCGATCATAAAACATGACTCTGCCTCCGCCTCTTTACTCATGGCTCATTGAGTTCGCCTATTATCACAAAACACGACATCTTATGAGCAATCACTCTGCAGCTACGCTAAAAGTGAAGTCAGCAGAGTTGATGTAATGGACTTTAGCTCTGGTGTAGTTCCTGGGTAATGCAGTAATGTTTCCAAAGGGAGGGGCGCTGCTGCCGGCACACACACACGAATGTTTTCCTGTAGAAACACCAAGGCCATTCATGGTGCTGATTCGCTAACGGGAAAACAACCGTATTGCCAAAGCACGGGACTGTTTTAGGAGCCGAGTGACGGCATGTTGGTGACGTCTGGGTTTTTTATGTTGGATCGTGTTCACACGCTGGTTTCTAGGGAGGCCGTTTGTTTTAACGGTAAGATACACAGGTCAGCATTCATGCACACTTCTAAATACGCATGTAAACATTTTCTACAATAATACAAAGGTGAAACAAAAAAACAAACTCATAGTGTATACTTCTTTAGCAAATTCTTTACTATTTAATAATAATGTACTGTAGTGATCACTGATTCATACACTGGGTTACATAATCCAATCATGGAACTACAGGTTGGGGATACTGTTTCCACACGGACATATATGTTGTTGGTACTTACTGCGTGCCCTCCCTTTCGCTTTCTCTTCTCTTCCCGGGCTGCGACCCGACAACATGTCCGTTTCTGCTGCTCATTAAAGTTCCCATTTGCACCTTCGATGCACCGCCTCCAACTCCTATCTCTCGGCACTACAGTACCACCTTTAAAAAGTAGTTTTCAGCCAATAACACTCTAAAAACATAGTTGGAAGCAAGAAAATCCCTAATAAATAATGTTTATTGACCTTACATTAATACATTTCAATTACCTTATCATAGTATATTTATTGTCT
Organism: Trematomus bernacchii; assembly: GCF_902827165.1. NCBI lineage: Eukaryota > Metazoa > Chordata > Actinopteri > Perciformes > Nototheniidae > Trematomus > Trematomus bernacchii. The sequence continues at coordinate 319,583 of NW_022987774.1, forward strand.
GACTTTCGCAGTAAAATGAACATCCAAAAGATGTATGCTCATGTGAGGAATATTGCACCAATTCTGGAAATGTGGATCAGTTCACCCCTAAAAGTGCCATACAAATGCAATACAAAAACGGTAACTTCACACATGCCGGATGAACACCGTGTTTTTACTGACCTTCAGTGTTTTAACTTTAACTCACTTTGTTGCAGTGTTGTTCAGGTGTCCAGGACTCTGTGATAGAAGTGAGTCTGGGTGTTCTGTTGGAGCAGAACACCTATGGGCGGTGGCTGATAGCCCCCCCTCTGCTACGCGCCGTTCGTTGGATGAGGCTGATCTCTATTTAATAAAGAAAGGAATTGAAAACACCGGAATCAAAAGTTATAACAATTATCTGAGTTTACTCTAGTAGGAAACAAAACACGTATACAAGTTTTACAGAGTACTCCGGACTTCAGGATTGTGATGCTGTTTACAGGTAGACAGACCAGCAAGTCAGAAAACGAGAAGTACGGACTTCAGGTTTGTGATGCGGTTTACCGTCTCTAGACCAGCTTTCAGCAAACCAGAAGTATTTTTACATACAAAAACAACAGTATTCATATCCATATTTTGGGGCGGAGATGGGTCGACTCTTCCTTCCTATTTTACTCCGAAGCGAATCAGAGAGTCCGTGGGGAGGAGCTGTGTGAGCTGCTCACATCCCCCAGGTGTCCTTACTGGTTGGATCCACCTCTGGCCGGGTTCAATACAGCGAATCAGAGTTCTGACCAGAACGTGAGATTCTAAGGTTCCACAAGGTCAAAGTCAATCTTATCTCTGCCCCGATATCCACTCCCTTATTTTCCCATGGAATATTTCACATAAACTGTTACTCTCAGACAATTAAACATTGTATACAGATATAATGAGCCCAGAAAGAACATAATGATACCCAGAAAGAACCTTGAAAAGAACATGTGTGTGTGCTCTGGTGAAAAGGGAGGTGTATGTGTGTGTAACAGGATCTCTGGGTCAGTGAGTTGTAAGTGAGAAGACATTATATATGGGATTACTTAAAACAGTTCAAACAATACATGTTCACTTCAATACAGTTTAGAATCATATCTTTTTACTTCAGTTCATACGTGAAACATGGATTAAAGTAAAACAAATCTCACATAGAGAGACACCTTCTCACAGATAAAGAGAAGTTAATAGAGTTCTGGTTACAGACTATAGCAGTTTGCTGGTACCGGTGGTAAAAAAAAAGGTAATATTGATAATATTAAACATGTTTGATGTAACAACAACAACAGGCTTAGATCACAGGATCGCGCCATAGTTAGCAATCTAGTGATTTTATTCCGAAAATTGGACATTTCTAATTACTAGTTTAAAATATTCTTCCAAACAGCATGATGTTACAGTATAGCATGGTCCCATTTAGAGTCAAATAGACAACCAAGCTAGTTTGCTTGTGCCGGCATTAGCCGGTCACTTAGGTGACTTAGCATTAGCATGTGACTTAGCATTAGCTGGTGACTGAGCATTAGCAGGTGACTTAGCATTAGCTGGTGACTGAGCGTTATCTGGTGACTTAGCAATAGCGAGTGATTTTGCACCAGATGGTGATTTAGCATAAGCCGATGACTTAGCACTAGCAGGTGACTGAGCGTTATCTGGTGACTTAGCAATAGCCAGTGATTTTAGCACTAGTTGGTGACTTAGCATTGTGTTATAATAATAATAATAATACATTTAATTTCTAAGCGCTGTTTCAGGTGCTCATAGACACTTTACAGTGGTATTAAAAAGGAAATAAATATAAAAAGTTGAATTAAAATATTAAAACAACAACACACTATTATCACACATTAAAAAGCCATTCTGAAGAGGTGTGTTTTGGACAGTTATGGTATGCTAACGGTATGCTAACGGTACTTAGCCTGCGTGGTACGTCGTTCCTCTTCATCTCCACTTTCCCATCCAAATACTGTAAGGCCATGGCCACGTTTATGTCACACAGGCATTTGATCCGTTGTAGATGCAACAATAACGGTAAGTTACACATTGTTGGTTGTGTGAAATAAAAGACGACACAAACACAGGCCGTGTTATGATAATTCCTATTATTGCACACACAGCTGACAATGACACTGAAACCATGATGAAGGACATCTTTTTTTACAGTTACTCAAAATGGAGAAAGAAACAATGATTACATACAAATACGCTCTTGTGCCAAAGATACAGTAAACCACATGGAGTAGAAGTACATTTAAAAAAAGCATTTACACTGACAGACAATATATAAAAAGGAAAACGTATGAAGAGGAGAAGGTAAAAACTGTCTCTATGATGGGGTATCAGGACTATTGTAGGTTTAAAAAACAAAAAAAAGACATCCATATTTCAAGGAACAATTCAAGAGATTAAAGTCGTATATGTACACAAAAACTTCGATACATTCTCTGAGGTTATAACACCAGACATTTGCAGGAAAAACGCTGCAATAAAACACAGCATATTACAGTTGGTGTCAAATCTGCATTTATTTTAGTTTCAAGTTGCGCAAAAGCCAAAAAACTATAGAAAATTCCCCCAAATGTACTTTTTAATGTATTAAAGATTATGTTTATACTTCTTATATAACAAAATCCAATTATTTAATTTCATCTATGTATTTTGTATATACCATTAGATCTTTATCGCACATTTTGGACTTTATGTCAGAGAATTTTTTTTTTATTGAACATTTTGTGAGTTTTTTTTCAACTTGAATTAAAGTTAATCTGAATGAATATCAGAGTTTTATCCTTTTTAAATGTCATTTTAAAAACGTTTTTCTTGGATTATCGTCCCCTTCTATGGCTCCTTATTTGTATTTGTTTTAACCTACAATGGTCCTAATACACTCGTATTTTCACATTCCTATTTTTAAAACACAGATTCCAGATCTGTAGCAAAACGCAACATCGTTAAGCTCAAAACCCAACACATATTCGTAGAAAAGGAGAATTTGGAGGTGAATTTGAGTCAATAAAAAGCATCTCGACAAATGCTATCAGATCTGTAAACAGCAAGACCTTTATTTAACATCACAGTCCATTCATAGTTTTTAAAGTATACAATAACTTAATTTCTTATGGCTTCGTATAGTATCTATATTATATATCCTATGATTAATAGCACACACACATTCATAATAATCTCCTCTTCAGATTCATGTGCCGCTCTTTAAATCTCCCTCTCCCTTTTATTTAAAAAAACTTTTCTCAAGCTGAAATATTTTGTACAAAAATCTACACGTGGAAATCAGCTGGTGGAAACGGGTCTTAATGAGCAGCAACGAACGGAGACTGGACACGTTGGGAAATGTTCTTAATAATAATAATTTAAAGTGATGAATTCATGCTTTTTCAAAACTACTGGAGTGGTTCTTATAAAAATAAACCATTCAAGTATTTTAATATTGTGCTCTAAGTTCCCGACGTTAAATTAAAGGCACCTTGTGCAGTTTATGGCACTTTTAATCAATGTTTTTAAGAGTTGGTCCCTTTTTTCCGTATCACAAACTAAAATAACCTCCACAGCGTACCTTTAAAACAGATTGAAAGATGTGTTCGGGTCCTAAACTAAAGAAAGGAAACACAAGACTTGTTTCCGCTGCACGGCTCGACTCAACTCAACTTTCTTTTGGTTTCCCATCAGCAAAATGTGTGGATAGTACCTGGTACTTTCTTCTTTTAAAAAGCCAAGCTACCACCAATAGCTACCGAGATATCACGGCTAGCTTTATTGGATCCTAACACGTCCGGTATGGATTTATTCTGCAGATACTCCGGGTAAAAACAGACATTTTGATCTACGTCAAAGTCCAAAATGTGGCTTGTAACGGATAAGGTAAGGCTTGGTTTTAGCTTTAAAAAGAGTGAGGAGACAGCACGATATAAAGCAGACAGTAAAATACGTTTTTCCAAAAATGGTGAAGCGCAGCCAACACTAGAGGTGCTTGAAACATACATTCACCGAAAGAAAATAACATTAGTGGTGGTATGCAAGATCAGCTGAGGTCATAGAGAAAGAAACTATTTTGCATGCAGGAGTTGCGGAAATAAAAATGGCAACCTGCAAAACCACTTTAGGTAATTTGAAGTGCGTACGCGCGACTGTTTGGTTCTTGATAAAAGGATCCAAAGAGAGTCCCGTCAACATTGGAAAACTTATTCTAGAAAAGCACCAGGTACCAAAATTGAGTCGAGTCGAGCTGGATCGTGCAGAGGAAACCTGACGTCTTGTGTGATAATGACCATTTAAAGTCTTCCCGTTCGGAGCGTTGTGACTCGATATAATCTGTGAAGAATTAAGATATGAAACTTCTCACTAGTGTTACGGTTCAGATCCTGGAGTGTTTCTGGGGCACAATGTACCGGTGAAGCACCATTAACAGACAGTTCATTGCATCCCTCTGTCTAAAGATGCTTCTGGACCAAACAGAACTGTGTTCGGCTGATTTACAAACGCTCCGATCAGTGCCTCATCTCTTCCTCGTCGTGCGTTTGCTGCTGTTGCCTCTTCTCCCTCTGGAAAGGGTTCCAGATGTTCTGAAAGAAGCTGAAACTCTGCTTCTGCTCCACGTTTTCGTTCAGTTTCTGGGGACTCTTGGTATGGTGGATGTGCTGGATTTCCTGCTCGTTGTTCTGGTTGTTGCGGCGCCGGAGAGTCATTAACTTGTGGTAAGTTGCGGCTGGGAAAAGGCAGAAAAAACAGCGTTAAAAAGTGAAACATTTCTAAACGTTCATGGAGCCTTAGCCTATGCTAGTAATAGAGACATACACAGGATAGCAATACATAGCCATCTCTGCTTATCTTATTATCTTGTCTCAGACTGTGGAGATCTCAGATTTGGTGAATGACTCACGGCTCGTGCAGGTGACTTTCGGGGCGTCCCATTGGCCGTTGGCCCGGCAGCGGATGGTGGGGGCGTGTCTCTGGATGAAGCCCTGTTCACAGTGATATCGCAGCAGCGTGTTGATCTCGTAGCGAGGCTTCATCGCCCCGAACACCCGAGCATCCTTCACCATGGGGGGCTGCTCACAGGAGACTGAGGGGGGGGGGGGGGAAATGGAGGATTACACTTCAAGAAATATATTTTAAAGACACTAGAGGAATCAAATGTAACCCTTCCTATGACTTCCATTCTTGCAAGGATTAATAAATACATGGATCCTGATATTGAAGCTCAAGCCGGTGACAACTAAAAAAGTGTCTCTGCAGTCTGATATTTGACAAAACTCTCCCACAGTTTTTCTGAGGCTCTTTGCCGTGTTTATCAGTGTCTGGATGTACCTGTTCCCTTCTTGCAGGTGAAGGTCAGTTGTGTTAGTGTTTGGATGTACCTGTTCCCTTCTTGCAGGTGAAGGTCAGGTGATAGTTGCAGGGAACGTCGTTCCACTGCCCCCCCTCGTGCCAGATCATCACCACACAGTCCTCTCCCGACTGGAAGAAGCTGTCGGGCTGGTTCGGCCTCCAGTGGTCGTATTGCTGAGGGAACACACATAAATACACTCTTTAAAATGCATCATCACAAAGCTGCAAACAGAGGTGTTGTTCAGAGAAAAATAATTTGTTGAGGCACTTGGTTCTCACAGGACAAAGATACCAACACCAGTAAAATGCTGAGTAAATAGTAAAAAATATTACCTGAAGGATCTCTGAATTAAAGGTGGGGTAGGTAAGTTTGAGAAACCGGCTCGAGTGCGCTAGAATTTGAAAATACACAACCGGAGAAAATCTGCCACTTCCTTACAGAGCCCCTCCTCCAACACACACGAACGTGCACATGACCAATGAGGGCACGAGATAAGTTTGTGCACAGATGGAAGGCTGACAGGCAGGTAGGCCATCCAGTTATTTTAGCCGGGCCGGCTCAGATGATTGGTCGTGCTTTTTACAGTACTACAGCTTCCACAGATGATATTTATTTATGGATTTTTTGTCAAAGCACTTCAGATATTCATTGCTATCGGGATGTTAAGAGCATTCCATGGAATATAACAACAAGTGTATCTCGAGCCGGTTTCTCAAACTTACCTACCCCACCTTTAAGTATGAAATATAACATTTAAATGTATACAAATGAACTGTCACTAAAGAGCACATTTTGAAAAATATGTCCAAAAACAAATGTGAACCGTGTCTCAACACTTTGGATAATTATGTGCAAAAAGTCCAAATGCATGTGTAAAAATGTACAAGGAGACATGTCCAAAATGCATTCAAAAAAATTACGAACAACTAACAAGCAATGATCTTTTAGAATATGATGCTTTGCTGCAGATTAAACTAGCCAACAGTATATAAAGAAGGGGGAAGAGCATAACCTTACCAACAGAAAAATGCAAAAAGAAAGTTTCAAAAACACTCAAACAGATGTATGAAAACATTTCTCAAATATGTAAAAAAATTCATCATGATAAAATTGTTTCCTGAAGGCTGGAATATTGCAGTGTTGACTTCATATGAACTCAACAAAACAAGAGGCGTTGGTCTAAAGCATAGTTTCATTCATCATTCATCATCGTGTGTCAAATGTCTGAAGAATTCTAAAACAATTACGTGAAAAATGTTTTGTTAGAAATTTCAAAAGGTTATAAGAAATAAAAAAAATAAAAAACATCTCATAGACAACAACAAGAGCTCTTTAACACATGTGACTGGATGTAGTTCCCAGAGAGAGCAGGCAGTGGTGCTGCAGGCCGGGAAACCAAAACCATGGGCTCTAATCTACAATCTGCAGGAGGAACTAATCTGCTTTAGTTTAACACAGGAAAAATGAACATGTTAGCGTCATACAACATGCACTTTAAGTTAAACTCCAGTCAGGGTGTGCCTGTGTTCTGGATGAAAACACCGTCTCAGGTTTCAGACCTTCAGAGAGTTTCCACATGTTCAACAGCTGACGCACAAAACTGTGTCTTCACGACTGAAAAACTCCAGAGTGCAGCGGCTGGTCAGGAGGTTACACACTGCGTCACTAACACACACTGCGTCACTAACACACAGGGAGAGGTGTGAAGTTGTAATAAAATATAATAAAATCAATTTTTATTCAAATAAACTGATGTCTAACCCTTCAATCTTCAATAGAAAAGTTAATCTGTGGTCGCTAAATAACAGAAATGGATATGATAGTCATGATGAAGTCATTAAAACACCATCATGGGAGGCGTGTGGTGCAGTGGGTTGTGCGTTGGTGTTCGGATCAGGTGGTCACAGGTTCAAACCCCACTGCAGTCAGCATGTCGTTGTGTCCCTGAGACACTTCACCCCAAAATTGCTCCTGTGTGGATTGTCCACAGTATTGAGAATGTAAGTCGCTAACAAGTGACATGTAATGTAATGTAATCATTGCAATATACTTTCCAAATACAATCTTTTACGTTTTGAAAACCTTGTTCTGTGTTCAAGAGTTCGATTGGTGTCCAGGATCATTTACAATGCGACCACACCACCATGGAGGGAGCTTTTTTCAGTGGGAGAAACTCAAGATTTGTACTAAACACAGATATAACCGTCCCTCTGTGTCTTTGAACAATCTGCATTTTCATTTACGGCCATCAAACACTGGAATATTCTTCCAGCTGATCTTAAAACCTGCACTGACTCTCACTCTATCTGATGGTGCAAATAAAATGATATTAAGCTAACATGAATTACACTTTCATCTGAGTTTTTCAATTGTAATTGTATTGTAGTATTGTATTGACCTGTACTTCAATCTGTTTTATAACTGTTTGTGTGATAGAGAGGATGACATGTTTGTAGTGTGTGTTGATTGTGATGTACCTGCCTCAGGACTGCAGATGGAAATGAGCTCAAATCTGGCATCAAAAAATCTGTTCTCTTTTCTGAGATGAATGTATTTGTATGCATGGTCTTTGTTCAAATATCTATCATGCTATATTTGAATAATATAGTGTAGGACCATACCTATATAAGGCATATTTATACTTTTTTTTTTTTCAAAATACCAAACAGACCATGCATTTTAGCCATGCCTCATTTTGCTCAATTTGACATTTTTTAGCTCTGTTTTAGCAAGGGCAGATTCTGTGAGAACAGCACCACCTACAGGCCTGGCATATGTACTACAGCCTCTCCAGCGCTTTCGAACGGCAATGGCCGTGGCTGTCTCCTCCTGATTGGTGGAGTTGGCCCAATAGCCGTAGCGCCACCGTCCTGACGTCAGGACAGTGTTCAAATCTGGATCAGTTTTTATCAGATCCGTTGCAGCCCCTTTTTTAGAGATTTGGGTATGGAGGAAAATAGAGAGGGTTGTGTTTTCTGACACTTGGTGAGTTCCCTGGAACACCGGGGACACATATTCATGTATAAAAGACGTACAAAAGTGCATTTTGCATGATAGGTCCCCTTTAAATAAACTTTTTGATGATGAGACTTCTTGTTTACCTCCCATGTCATGAACAAATATACTTTTTAATATCTGTTTATATGATTCAAGTTTAAATAAGTAGGTGCATGCTTCCTCCTGTATGGTGACTCTAGTCTCTGGATTATCTTCAGTAGCCGGGTCAGGATTCTTAGAAAGAAAACTTCCTGTTGGGTGTTTTAAATGTATTTTTAAAGAGCCTAGTGTTCAATACTTGGCGACTCACCCAAAACACTAGATCTAGATTGAGTAATAACTCTACAGTTTAGAGGAATAATACCTATTTAAAGATGACTTGTCTGTGAATATGAGACTCAAAACCACCGTCTACAGTCAAGCCTCCTGATGACGCATCCTGAGAGGAACGTGGACTTTTTAATCTCCAGAACGATGCATTTACAGGCAAAAATGCAAGCCCTTTTTCTAATCCCATAGATAAAACACTTCCACAGACTGATAAATATATCACATCTCCTCACCATCGGCCTCCCGTCGGTCCATCTGAAGTCTCTCTCAAACATCTTGTCGCTCAGACCGAGCCACTGGTAGTCACTGCCCATACCTGAGAGAGAAACACACCACAGTCTTTTTATCACTGTTTCATTACAAGCACATTAACACACTACAGCCACAAAAAACAAGGGAAGTAAAAACAAAAATGACAAACAATTCCTGTCAATAATTAATACAGCTCTTCTTCTACAAATCAATAATAATATACCTTACATTGTATATTTACATACCCTACAAAGTACATTTCTAGATAATGAACCCTTGTTTCGTACACCATGACTAATTTCAATTACAGTTTCTGAAACCAAGATATTGTTTTAACAAAAGTTGGAACCAGTGTTTGGTGTTCTCCAAAGCAAACACTTCTCCAGGACTTTATAAAAGAGGGTTTGATGATTTACGAGGCTGTGGTTTGTGTGCTAGCTGTGGTGAATAACCAGGAGAGAAATCAGAGGAAACGTTCAAGACTGAGCTGTGATTTAAGGACTGGCTCGAGTCCATTTCATCTCCGTCTCCCAGATAAACGGAGACACGGTTTACATGTTGCTCAAGCTTTGATTGTGTATGGAAACTCTGTGTTTATCTGACTAACACTCATCACTGGATCAGAGCGCAGATTGAGTGGCTGCTTTCCAAACACTCTTCTCAAAGTGCTCTTTCCTGTAAAACATCAGCAACACTTTAGAGGATAAGTGCTTTTAAATATAGACATTTACTCTCTTATAGAGTTCAGTGTATCAATGGCAGGCACCAAATGGACAAAATGGAAGTCATTAGAGACAGTTCTTCAACTATTTGGGTCCCATACTGGGAGTTTAGGCACTCGAGCATCATGGGAGGTATTGCAAAGATGTCTTTCATTATTGACCCACTGTACGCACGGAAGGTAGGAATGATAGAGAAAGCTTCGAGCTATATGCTAAAGTACCATATTGGATACAATCTTAGTTTAGCTCGTTAGCTACTAACATTGGCTAATTATCAGTAAACTCAAAGTTACATTTGAGGCTAATGGGAATGTCATAAGTTCTTTTTTTTGTCTGCTAATGAACTCTTAAGGATCTATCAAAGGTATTACAATTCATAGTGGAGCTAAAATGAGGGTCTGAACCACATTTCGACCCGTTTCATCCCATGGTTGTTGAGATATTTCACAGAAAGCTATAACCGTAAATCTAACGGTCGGGCTGCAGTAAGAGTCAGAGCTTCACCAAAGTAAGAAGGACTCATCCTCTGGGGAACATGAACGTCTGAACCAAATTTCATGGAAATCTATCCCATAGTTGATGAGATATTTTGGTTTGAACCAAAGTGATTGAGTGTTGGACCCTAAAGATGGACATAGTGTGAATATTAACACACACACATATAATAACAAATGAGAAACATTTACCGTGTGCGCCTCTTGAACCCTGTGTAGATTATTTTACTGCCGACACCAACGTTATACGTGCACGTGATTGAGTGTTGGACCCTAAAGATGGACATTGCCATTCAGCCAAGCCACTACTAAGGCTACAAATGTCCGTCTGATGCATTGGATGTTAAACAGGGTTTTACTGAGTCTTCATTTCTTGGGATTAGAGACTGAATTAAAAGGTAGAGCGTTTAGCCTACATGCTAACATCGAGAGACGGTGTTTAAATGCCTCCTCGTGGACTTACGGTTGACGTAGATCTGCTCCTCTGAGGACAGGATGCTGGTCAGGTGGGCTCCGTGCAGACGGCACTCTCTCTCTGCTGCGTCCCACGTCCGCCGGTGAGTGAAGTATTTATAGCAGTGAGACTGAAACTTCTGCCAGCCGAACCCACACAGCTCAGTGTCTGCAGAGAGGGGAAACATACAGAGTTAGAGAACTGGGAATGCATTGATTATAACTGGTTATTTTGGTAGCAACTATATTATATCTATTGAAGCCAGATGAAGCCAGATGAAGCCAATCAGCGTACATGACAGAATAGCATTTCTTGACATGACTTTCTACAACCTATAAGAATGAAAGACCTTTCAAACATGTAGAGTAGTCCTCTTAAAACGTCTGGCTGCACACAATCCCACTTTGTGGCAGATTAAAGACCTTTCTAAAGTATATATATATGGAAATATAAAAGTAACAGGCAACGACAACAGAGATTCTACATCTTGTAGGTCAGGTTTGAATGCACCTAGAATAACCAGCTAGAAAGCGCTCAATAACCAGCTAGAAAGCGATCAATAACCAGCTAGAAAACGCTCAATAACCAGCTAGAAAGCGATCAATAACCAGCTAGAAAGCGATCAATAACCAGCTAGAAAACGCCCAATAACCAGCTAGAAAGCGATCAATAACCAGCTAGAAAGCGATCAATAACCAGCTAGAAAACGCTCAATAACCAGCTAGAAAGCGCTCAATAACCAGCTAGTAAACGCTCAATAACCACGTAGTAAACGCTCAATAACCAGCTAGAAAGCGCTCAATAACCAGCTAGTAAACGCTCAATAACCAGCTAGAAAGCGCTCAATAACCAGCTAGAAAACACTCAATAACCAGCTAGTAAACGCTCAATAACCAGCTAGAAAACACTCAATAACCAGCTAGTAAACGCTCAATAACCAGCTAGAAAGCGCTCAATAACCAGCTAGAAAACACTCAATAACCAGCTAGTAAACGCTCAATAACCAGCTAGAAAGCGCTCAATAACCACGTAGTAAACGCTCAATAACCAGCTAGAAAACACTCAATAACCACGTAGTAAACGCTCAATAACCAGCTAGAAAACGCTCAATAACCACGTAGTAAACGCTCAATAACCAGCTAGAAAACGCTCAATAACCAGCTAGAAAGCGCTCAATAACCAGCTAGAAAACGCTCAATAACCACGTAGTAAACGCTCAATAACCAGCTAGAAAGCGCTCAATAACCACGTAGTAAACGCTCAATAACCAGCTAGAAAGCGCTCAATAACCACGTAGTAAACGCTCAATAACCACGTAGAAAACGCTCAATAACCAGCTAGTAAACGCTCAATAACCACGTAGTAAACGCTCAATAACCAGCTAGAAAACGCCCAATAACCAGCTAGAAAACGCTCAATAACCAGCTAGAAAACGCTCAATAACCAGCTAGAAAACGCTCAATAACCAGCTAGTAAACGCTCAATAACCATGTAGTAAACGCCCAATAACCAGCTAGAAAACGCTCAATAACCAGCTAGTAAACGCTCAATAACCACGTAGTAAACGCTCAATAACCAGCTAGTAAACGCTCAATAACCACGTAGTAAACGCTCAATAACCAGCTAGAAAACGCCCAATAACCAGCTAGAAAACGCTCAATAACCAGCTAGAAAACGCTCAATAACCACGTAGTAAACGCCCAATAACCACGTAGTAAACGCTCAATAACCAGCTAGAAAACGCCCAATAACCAGCTAGAAAATGCTCAATAACCAGCTAGTAAACGCTCAATAACCACGTAGTAAACGCCCAATAACCAGCTAGAAAACGCTCAATAACCAGCTAGAAAACGCTCAATAACCAGCTAGTAAACGCTCAATAACCACGTAGTAAACGCTCAATAACCAGCTAGTAAACGCTCAATAACCAGCTAGAAAACGCTCAATAACCAGCTAGTAAACGCTCAATAACCACGTAGTAAACGCTCAATAACCACGTAGTAAACGCTCAATAACCAGCTAGTAAACGCTCAATAACCAGCTAGAAAATGCTCAATAACCAGCTAGTAAACGCTCAATAACCAGCTAGAAAACGCTCAATAACCAGCTAGTAAACGCTCAATAACCACGTAGTAAACGCTCAATAACCAGCTAGTAAACGCTCAATAACCAGCTAGAAAACGCCCAATAACCAGCTAGAAAATGCTCAATAACCAGCTAGTAAACGCTCAATAACCACGTAGTAAACGCCCAATAACCAGCTAGAAAACGCTCAATAACCAGCTAGAAAACGCTCAATAACCAGCTAGTAAACGCTCAATAACCACGTAGTAAACGCTCAATAACCAGCTAGTAAACGCTCAATAACCAGCTAGAAAACGCTCAATAACCAGCTAGTAAACGCTCAATAACCACGTAGTAAACGCTCAATAACCACGTAGTAAACGCTCAATAACCACGTAGTAAACGCTCAATAACCAGCTAGAAAACGCCCAATAACCAGCTAGAAAACGCTCAATAACCACGTAGTAAACGCTCAATAACCACGTAGTAAACGCTCAATAACCAGCTAGAAAACGCTCAATAACCAGCTAGAAAACGCTCAATAACCACGTAGTAAACGCCCAATAACCAGCTAGAAAACGCTCAATAACCACGTAGTAAACGCTCAATAACCAGCTAGAAAACACTCAATAACCAGCTAGTAAACGCTCAATAACCAGCTAGAAAACACTCAATAACCAGCTAGTAAACGCTCAATAACCAGCTAGAAAGCGCTCAATAACCAGCTAGAAAACACTCAATAACCAGCTAGTAAACGCTCAATAACCAGCTAGAAAGCGCTCAATAACCACGTAGTAAACGCTCAATAACCAGCTAGAAAACACTCAATAACCACGTAGTAAACGCTCAATAACCAGCTAGAAAACGCTCAATAACCACGTAGTAAACGCTCAATAACCAGCTAGAAAACGCTCAATAACCAGCTAGAAAGCGCTCAATAACCAGCTAGAAAACGCTCAATAACCACGTAGTAAACGCTCAATAACCAGCTAGAAAGCGCTCAATAACCACGTAGTAAACGCTCAATAACCAGCTAGAAAGCGCTCAATAACCACGTAGTAAACGCTCAATAACCACGTAGAAAACGCTCAATAACCAGCTAGTAAACGCTCAATAACCACGTAGTAAACGCTCAATAACCAGCTAGAAAACGCCCAATAACCAGCTAGAAAACGCTCAATAACCAGCTAGAAAACGCTCAATAACCAGCTAGAAAACGCTCAATAACCAGCTAGTAAACGCTCAATAACCATGTAGTAAACGCCCAATAACCAGCTAGAAAACGCTCAATAACCAGCTAGTAAACGCTCAATAACCACGTAGTAAACGCTCAATAACCAGCTAGTAAACGCTCAATAACCACGTAGTAAACGCTCAATAACCAGCTAGAAAACGCCCAATAACCAGCTAGAAAACGCTCAATAACCAGCTAGAAAACGCTCAATAACCACGTAGTAAACGCCCAATAACCACGTAGTAAACGCTCAATAACCAGCTAGAAAACGCCCAATAACCAGCTAGAAAATGCTCAATAACCAGCTAGTAAACGCTCAATAACCACGTAGTAAAACGCCCAATAACCAGCTAGAAAACGCTCAATAACCAGCTAGAAAACGCTCAATAACCAGCTAGTAAACGCTCAATAACCACGTAGTAAACGCTCAATAACCAGCTAGTAAACGCTCAATAACCAGCTAGAAAACGCTCAATAACCAGCTAGTAAACGCTCAATAACCACGTAGTAAACGCTCAATAACCACGTAGTAAACGCTCAATAACCAGCTAGTAAACGCTCAATAACCAGCTAGAAAATGCTCAATAACCAGCTAGTAAACGCTCAATAACCAGCTAGAAAACGCTCAATAACCAGCTAGTAAACGCTCAATAACCACGTAGTAAACGCTCAATAACCAGCTAGTAAACGCTCAATAACCAGCTAGAAAACGCCCAATAACCAGCTAGAAAATGCTCAATAACCAGCTAGTAAACGCTCAATAACCACGTAGTAAACGCCCAATAACCAGCTAGAAAACGCTCAATAACCAGCTAGAAAACGCTCAATAACCAGCTAGTAAACGCTCAATAACCACGTAGTAAACGCTCAATAACCAGCTAGTAAACGCTCAATAACCAGCTAGAAAACGCTCAATAACCAGCTAGTAAACGCTCAATAACCACGTAGTAAACGCTCAATAACCACGTAGTAAACGCTCAATAACCAGCTAGAAAACGCCCAATAACCAGCTAGAAAACGCTCAATAACCACGTAGTAAACGCTCAATAACCACGTAGTAAACGCTCAATAACCACGTAGTAAACGCTCAATAACCAGCTAGAAAACGCTCAATAACCAGCTAGAAAACGCTCAATAACCACGTAGTAAACGCCCAATAACCAGCTAGAAAACGCTCAATAACCAGCTAGAAAACGCTCAATAACCACGTAGTAAACGCCCAATAACCACGTAGTAAAGGCCCAATAACCAGCTAGTAAACGCTCAATAACCACGAAGTAAACGCTCAATAACCAGCTAGTAAACGCTCAATAACCAGCTAGAAAACGCTCAATAACCAGCTAGAAAACGCTCAATAACCACGTAGAAAACGCTCAATAACCAGCTAGAAAATGCTCAAAAAGAGTCCATATCAAGGTCCAAATAGATCCACTAGTCCATAAGTTATAGTACAGTTCAGAGTCTTTAACTAGATTCCATATCTCCAACTTGATAATGTATAAAATATGCGCAAAAAATGTAATAAGTGCAAACAATCAAGACGGCAAGAAGAGCCAGAATCCTGGGAGTGCGTTAGCATCAAATAAACCAAACCTTTTTAAATGCGAAACACAGAAATATGCTTTTTTTCCTTCCTGCTTTTGCAGCTTCACAACATTTATTTATTTACTTCTCATCAAACTCTGTTGTTCTCAGAAAAACAGAGAAACAGAGATGAGGTCCAGCTGTGGGACAATGAGCTCAGTAACACACAGTTGGACTTCATCAACCTCCACAAACCTCCAGTTGTCTGCAGGTCACACACATGCACACACTCTAACACACACATTTGGTTTAATATACAATGACTGTAAGCCATACAATCAGTTCAGTGCTTTGTGGGACTCGGTGGTAAACAATGGAGGTTTTGTATCAGCGGCTTCTGTGCCAATGAAGACGTGATGGAAAGTTGCCGTTGGGTTTTAGCTATCGTCAACCCGCCATTTCTAATTAAGTCCTCTGTGAAGCACCTGGAGGGTCAGGTGAGGTCTGCACACATTTAATTTGGGACTCTGCTTTTGGCAAAGTACAGAATAAGTTGAGGACATGAATAGCAGGAGAGTCCGATGGCTGTATTTAGCAGAGTTCACTGATTCAATGCCACACAGCTGCAAGAGCTCTCTGGCAAAAATAATGGAGCAATTCTCTGTTTTATACTTTCCACTGGCAGGAAGCGACTGAAGGACAGCTGTGTGTGTGTGTGTGTGTGTGTGTGTGTGTGTGTGTGTGTGTGTGTGTGTGTGTGTGTGTGTGTCTGCATCAGGGTGGATAACAAACACAGAGCTCCTCTCAATAATGCACATTGAATTCCTGTTGGATACAAGACGCTGGATGTATGGAAACACCCTGTAGGTCAGGGGATTTCCACTTTCTACTCACTCCGCCCTCGTACCATGCAATGAACTCAGAGGAAAAACACTGCAATAAAGGGTTCAAAATAAAACATATATCTTTTGTTGTGCATATTTTTCAATGTTGGTCAAGTCATCGTTATAAAAGTTATTCAGGAAGAATGTTTTGCAAAAAGGTGTACATTTGATTTACCAATAAAGAGGATAATTATATGTACATTTGTTAGAATTAACATCTATTTTAGGGCATCAGTAATGATTATGTACATATGAAATATACATAACATATAAACTCTAACAAAGGCCATGTGTTGCATCCATCCATCCATCCATCCATCCATCCATCCACCCATCCATCCATCCATCATCCATCCATCCATCCATCCATCCATCTATCCATCCATCCATCCATCCATCCATCCATCCATCCATCCACCCATCCATCCATCCATCCATCTATCCATCATCCATCCATCCACCCATCCATCCATCCATCATCCATCATCCATCCATCCATCATCCATCCATCCATCATGCATCCATCCACCCATCCATCCATCCATCATCCATCCATCCATCCATCCATCATCCATCCATCCATCCACCCATCCATCCATCCATCATCCATCCATCCATCCATCCATCCATCTATCCATCCATCCATCCATCCATCCATCCATCCATCCATCCACCCATCCATCCATCCATCCATCTATCCATCATCCATCCATCCACCCATCCATCCATCCATCATCCATCATCCATCCATCCATCATCCATCCATCCATCATGCATCCATCCACCCATCCATCCATCCATCATCCATCCATCCATCCATCCATCATCCATCCATCCATCCACCCATCCATCTATCCATCCATCCATCCATCCATCCACCCATCCATCCGCTTGTATCCGTGTTGCATGCATCGCTGCAGGGATTTGTTTTTTACTTGTAAATGTTAAACACTTTAAAACTTTAAGAAAATGTATTTTATCGGTAAAGAAATATTTAAGTACTTCTAATAAAAGTTACTAAAAGTCAGATAAATAATCATAAGCAACTGATAAGCTGATTTAAAGTTAAAGTGCTACACTTATTATAAAGATTGTAACATGACTTTTAATCCAGTTGATGCTAAAACAGCCATTTCTTCAACGTGAGGAACCAACCCTCGCTGTAAAGAAAGAATGTGACCTTATCATTTCTCTTTCTTAGACGTCGACAAATCGTATTTATCTTTAAAGAATATTAGGAGAGACATCCACTTGGTCTTTTTCTTGGAAAATATGAATCCTAGGAGCATGGGTGAGCCTTGATTAGTTGCTGAGCAATGACAGAGGAATTGGACGAGAAGCTGGAACTAATCTGCAGAGGAGCCAACGCCCTGCGTCCGAAAACAGCTGGGAGCGAGGACTGCAGACTGCATTAAGATGCACCTGTGAGAGTTATACAGAGATGGCAAAAGTACACACATCCTTTCCTCAAGTAGAAGTACACACATCCTTTCCTCAAGTAGAAGTACAGATACTCGTGTTTAAAAATACTCTGGTAAAAGTAGAAGTACTGACTAAACTTCTTTACTCAAGTAAAAGTAAAGAGGCTTTGAAATGTACTTCAGTAAAAAGTACCCATAACTAGCAGCTGTTTTAAAGAGTACCTGACCTCCCTTTATATTAATAGAACAATAATGTCATTGTTAGCTAATGAATGTTTCCATGCTGAACAACGGCAACATGACAACGTTTTCATTGGTCCCTCTTCTTTAGAGAAGACCAGGAAATGATGGATACACGGATCGTGTTCAAATCAATAGGCACGCAATGACTCTAAATAATAATGATCACGCCACCAAACACACATTCAAACTAAAGGAACCAGCCTGTTTGGAAAATGAGAGAAGTAGAAAGTACAGGTATTTGGGTTCAACATGTAAGAAGTAGAAAGTACAGGTATTTGGGTTCAACATGTAAGAAGTAGAAAGTACAGGTATTTGTGTTCAACATGTAAGAAGTAGAAAGTACAGGTATTTGGGTTCAACATGTAAGAAGTAGAAAGTACAGGTATTTGTGTTCAACATGTAAGAAGTAGAAAGTACAGGTATTTGTGTTCAACATGTGAGAAGTAGAAAGTACAGGTATTTGTGTTCAACATGTAAGAAGTAGAAAGTACAGGTATTTGGGTTCAACATGTAAGAAGTAGAAAGTACAGGTATTTGTGTTCAACATGTAAGAAGTAGAAAGTACAGGTATTTGTGTTCAACATGTAAGAAGTAGAAAGTACAGGTATTTGGGTTCAACATGTAAGAAGTAGAAAGTACAGGTATTTGTGTTCAACATGTAAGAAGTAGAAAGTACAGGTATTTGTGTTCAACATGTGAGAAGTAGAAAGTACAGGTATTTGGGTTCAACATGTAAGAAGTAGAAAGTACAGGTATTTGTGTTCAACATGTAAGAAGTAGAAAGTACAGGTATTTGTGTTCAACATGTGAGAAGTAGAAAGTACAGGTATTTGGGTTCAACATGTAAGAAGTAGAAAGTACAGGTATTTGTGTTCAACATGTGAGAAGTAGAAAGTACAGGTATTTGTGTTAAAAATGTAAGAAGTAGAAAGTACAGGTATTTGTGTTCAACATGTGAGAAGTAGAAAGTACAGGTATTTGTGTTAAAAATGTAAGAAGTAGAAAGTACAGGTATTTGTGTTCAACATGTAAGAAGTAGAAAGTACAGGTATTTGAGTTCAACATGTAAGAAGTAGAAAGTACAGGTATTTGTGTTCAACATGTAAGAAGTCAAAGTTAAAAGTCGTCAGAAAAATAAGCAGTGGAGTAAAGTACTGATACCAGAAACATGTACTTGAGTACAGTAACGGAGTATTTGTCCTCCACTACTTCCCACCTCTGGGTGGAAATGTATCGAGACCCACTAACTGTGATGGAAACTTCTGAAGCAATGGAGACTCAGAGAGGCACCTTTGCATCAACAAAGACCACTCTAACTCGGGGCCAAAGCTACAAAAACAAGACGAAAATCTCCAAAAAAGGTGGGATTTTACTCTCATTATTGGAGTTTGTTGAACTTTAGTGTGACCGCAGCTCTGTAAGGTTTCTCAGGTGAGGCTCACCTTGTTGGCAGAGCTCTCCGGAGTAGCTGGGCAGACAGAGGCAGGTGAACGAGGCGACTCCATCCAGACAGGTGGCTCCGTTCAGACAGGGGTTCGACTGGCACTCATCGACATCTGCAGACACACAACACCAGCCGTTACCATCCGTCTGTCAGCGTGGGGTCAATGTGGGTAGTTAAAAGAAAAAAGCATGGCTCTGTGTGTGTAAATACCTGTTTCACAGAGCTGCCCGGTGAATCCAGGTGCACACACACACATATTCTGTGTGTTTCTTCTGTAGCAGCTGCCGTCGTTCTGACACACATTGGTCGTGCATGGCAGGAGATCTACACGGATACAGAAAAAGTCCAAGAAAGACAGTTTTTCGATCAACTCATGAACTTATATTTTGATGCCAACACAGATAGCTGTTGGAGGAGCTCAGGTCAGAAGAATTTCATTGCCATTTCTCCACTGTAGCTGATGTGCATATGACAATAAAGCCTTTGAATTTGAATTGAAATGAGCTGCTGTAAAGTTAACAACACTGAAGCTACAAAACACTAATAAGTAGGTCCATGTACCTCTGACGTCCACGGTGCTGACCTCCACAGGGTGAGCGTTCTCCGGCTGCTCCGTGGTCCGGATCTCTTCTGCTTTCGGGGGCCGAACCTCCAGCAGAACAGGGGCCAACTCTTTATCGTAATCCACAAAATCATCATCTGGTAGAGGGGTGGCAGCGGGGTCAGGGGTCAGAGCCCACTGAGGGACGGAGTGGGTGTGACGATCGAAAGTGTACAAGGGCTGCGTGGAGCTCGTGGTGGTCTGCTTCGTCTGGGAAAACTTGGTGGTGGTTGGGTCGTGGTCTTCAGGGGTTGTGGATGAAGACTTGGACGTAAGATCTGGATGTTTCTTATCATTTGTGGTGGTCTTCGTCTGGGAATCGAGAATCAGAATAAGAATCAGAATCAGGTTTAGTAGCAGGTAGGTTGACACGTACGAGGAATTTGACTTGATTGACAATAAAATACAATACAAAGGCGCTTTATTGGTGTGTGTGTGTGTGTGTGTGTGTGTGTGTGTGTGTGTGTGTGTGTGTGTGTGTGGTCACTCACTGCTCCTGAGGTTGTGGCAGGTACAAAAGTATTCTGCTGCTTGGTGGTGGTTGGGGTTTGGTTTTCAGGCGTTGTGGATGAAGACTTTGAGGTAAGATCTGGATGTTTCTTATCATTTGTGGTGGTCTTCGTCTGGAAATCGAGAATCAGAATCAGAATCAGAATCAGATTCAGGTTTAGTACCAGGTAGGTTGACACGTACGAGGAGTTTGACTTGATTGACAATAAAATACAATACAAAGGCGCTTTATTGGCATGAGCACATTTTAAACATAGTATTGCCAAAGCATAACACAAAACATACTGTATATGCCAGTATATATTAGTATATAAATAAAAGGTGTGTGTGTGTGTGTGTGTGTGTGTGTGTGTGTGTGTGTGTGTGTGTGTGTGTGTGTGTGTGTGTGTGTGTGTGTGTGTGTGTGTGTGTGTGTGTGTGTGTGTGTGTGTGGTCACTCACTGCTCCTGAGGTTGTGGCAGGTACAAAAGCATTCTGCTGCTTGGTGGTGGTTGGGGTTTGGTTTTCAGGCGTTGTGGATGCAGACTTTGAGGTAAGATCTGGATGTTTGTTATCGTTTGTGGTGGACTGTTTCGGGGTGGTAACTTCTGAGGTCGTGTCCTTTCTGTTTGTGGTTTGGTCTGCAAAAGTCACGGCTGCAACATGTGGTAAAACAGTAACTGTGACCTCTGAAAGGGGGTCAAACGGACCACCCTTTTCCCCGGAAACTTCCCCCTCTCCGGACATCTGTTCTGCACCTGATCCTGCATCTGTCACCACGTCTACAGCCGGTAAAACCAAAGGAACTTCTACGTCCACAGGTTGAAGTTTCTGGGTAGAATAAATCTCCGGTGGGTCTTGTCCTGAAGTTTCGTCTTCTCCCGATGCGGACCCTTCGGAGTCCTCGATGTCGGTCTTTGTGGTTGTCGTTTTCTGTGATTGTGCCTCTGGGATTGAAGTAGTAGGAGGCTCCGTCCCGCCGATTTCCGTCTCATCGGTCACGCCTCGAGATTGGCTTCCCAATGACGAAACGTCGTCCGTGGATCCTTCCTGAGACTCGTCATCGGTGCCGCGACTTGCCGATCCTTCTGTATCGTCGAAGGTTGAAACACCTTTAGTGGGAGGCTGCGGAACAGAAAAGGCGGAAGATGGTGTTGAGGTTGCTGGAGATGAGACGGGGAGTTTCTGTTTGAACGTGGAGGTGGATCTTGTTGCCGTCTGATCGCCTGGTTCTTGGGTTTTGACGTCAGAATCCACGGATGCATCGCTGCTGTCCTTTGTTGGTGTCTCTTCACTTGGGGTCTCCTCTGTTGGTGTCTCTTCACTTGGTGTCTCCTCTGTTGGTGTCTCTTCACTTGGGGTCTCCTCTGTTGGTGTCTCTTCACTTGGGGTCTCCTCTGTTGGTGTCTCTTCACTTGGTGTCTCCTCTGTTGGTGTCTCTTCACTTGGTGTCTCCTCCTCTGTTGGTGTCTCTTCACTTGGGGTCTCCTCTGTTGGTGTCTCTTCACTTGGGGTCTCCTCTGTTGGTGTCTCTTCACTTGGTGTCTCCTCTGTTGGTGTCTCTTCACTTGGTGTCTCCTCCTCTGTTGGTGTCTCTTCACTTGGGGTCTCCTCTGTTGGTGTTTCTTCACTTGGTGTCTCCTCCTCTGTTGGTGTCTCTTCACTTGGTGTCTCCTCTGTTGGTGTCTCTTCACTTGGGGTCTCCTCTGTTGGTGTTTCTTCACTTGGGGTCTCCTCTGTTGGTGTCTCTTCACTTGGGGTCTCCTCCTCTGTTGGTGTTTCTTCACTTGGTATTTCTATGGTGTAGTCAAAAGGAGACAAGTTCTCGTTCTCTGTCCCTTCTTCATGGTCCACCTCGTTTACCTGAACAGGTGTGGCCGTCTCGAACTGATCTCCTCTGGCTTCCTCTGGCAGCTCAGAGTCAAATTTCACCTGAAAGCATCCGAAAATACAGATGATTAAAAACATGGGTCTTAGTACTCTAATGTACCGACGGTAGCAGTGCTGTAAAGTAACTAAAAACATTTACTTGTACTTTTCTTGAGTATTTCCATGTTATGCGACTCTGTACTTCTACTCCACTACAGTTCAGAGGTGTACTTTTCCTCCACTACATGTATTTAATCCCTTTAGTTACTTCACAGATGTGGATGAATGATGTGAAATATAATCAAGTGTTAAATCAGACTTTAGTTCCACCTGGAGTAAATTCACAAGCTACCCTGCAGTATACAAAGTCATTCAAACTAGCTGCACCTTTACCAGCTTTGAGAACACTTTCATGATCAATCATTATAAAACATATCATATATATTATTCTGAAATGGACCAATCTGCACAATGACTACTTTTACTCTCGCTACTTTCACTATATTTTGATGAGAATACTTTTATACTTTCACTTGAGGAACATTTTGAATGCAGGACTTTTACTGTAACAGAGTATTCCTACACTCTGGTACTTCTACTTTTACTCAAGTACAAGACCTGAGTACTTCTACTTTGACTCAAGTACAAGATCTGAGTACGTCTACTTTTACTCAAGTACAATATCTGAGTACTTCTACTTTTACTCAAGTACAAGACCTGAGTACTTCTACTTTTACTCAAGTACAAGACCTGAGTACTTCTACTTTTACTCAAGCACAACATCTGAGTACTTCTACTTTTACTCAAGTACAAGACCTGAGTACTTCTACTTTTACTCAAGTACAAGATCTGAGTACTTTACTTTTACTCAAGTACAAGACCTGAGTACTTCTACTTTTACTCAAGAACAAGATCTGAGTACTTCTACTTTTACTCAAGTACCAGATCTGAGTACTTCTACTTTTACTCAAGTACAAGATCTGAGTACTTCTACTTTTACTCAAGTACCAGATCTGAGTACTTCTACTTTTACTCAAGTACCAGACCTGAGTACTTCTACTTTTACTCAAGTACCAGATCTGAGTACTTCTACTTTTACTCAAGTACCAGATCTGAGTACTTCTACTTTTACTCAAGTACCAGATCTGAGTACTTCTACTTTTACTCAAGTACCAGATCTGAGTACTTCTACTTTTACTCAAGTACCAGATCTGAGTACTTCTACTTTTACTCAAGTACCAGACCTGAGTACTTCTACTTTTACTCAAGTACCAGATCTGAGTACTTCTACTTTTACTCAAGTACCAGATCTGAGTACTTCTACTTTTACTCAAGTACCAGAACTGAGTACTTCTACTTTTACTCAAGTACCAGATCTGAGTACTTCCTCCTCTGGACGGTACCTGATGTTTTCCGTTGATGAATCTGACGGTTGGAGGCAGGTTGATGGGAGAAACGTCGAAGGGATGGGAGTCTCCGCTGCCCTGCACACCTTCACCGCTCATCTGAGAGAAGTGTGTGATCTGATTTAACTGAGACTGAGGCCGGTTCAGGAATTTCAGGATGTCCTCCACTGGAAAACAACAGGACACGGACATATTAGTACAACATGCAGATAATTAAGAGGTATTTCTTGCTCTAGTAGCGAAACAAAGAGTCGACTCAGAGATAATTCATGTACCAACATTTTCTGTAACTTTTTTATCGAATGCACCAACGTTTGTGTGGCTTTATAATCTCCATTGACAGGGTTTGACACTTTTCCATAATTTATATTATGTCAACTGAAACACTTTGAGTGTTGATCGACCGAAAAACAAGTCACGCTTAGTTTTGGACATTTTAGAGACAACAACGGTTCATTACAAAGATCAGCAGACTGAACAATAGTGACAATAGTCATTGGGTGCAGCACTAAACTCAACCAAAGCAGCTGTATCTTAACTTGGCCAAACTAAATGAATAATATCATGATTTTAATCGTAAAAATCCAATTAAAAAGTGACAAGTTTCCTAGATTCAAGAAATGTTTCTGAACAAGCCAATACAGTTTTCGGCTTCCAGAGACTAAAACATTTCTTTCTCTAGAGCGAAACAATGACTGGACTGACAGATCATTTATTTATCTATACTTTCTGTAATCTTTAAAGCAAAGGTACCAAGGTTTAAGAACAGTAACAGCCACCTCTCTCAGACATTATGGCCCCCTGTGACCCCTGTGACCCCTGTGACCCCTGTCACCCCTGGTCCCATGCCTGTTGCATCCATGGAGGTAATAAAACAAATACAGACAAATGTAGGGACTGTGTTTGAGAAGTTGTTAGTTACGGCTATTCAGGCAGCTCCCTGGAGAAAAGACAATTAGGGTCAAACATTTGTGGTTTGTTTGGCTCTTTGTACACAACACAAAGCCCTTTAGAGGAGGCTAATCACCCCATGGGACCACCAGTGTGTCTTTGTGAGAAAGAGAAAGAAGGTGAAGTGAAAGAGTATTTGCTCTGATATATCTGACTATTCATGAGGCTGCTTCTCCCGCCCTGTGACTCTGGGATGTGTTTACAATACGCTGAGCGGGGGGATGACTGACTTCATAGGTCTTTCCACATCTGGCTCTGCTAAGTGTGTGTGTTTGTGTGTGTGAGAGTCTGTCAGCATGCAAGACCTGTAGCTGTTTCCTAAGAAGACAACAAACAAAACCAAATCCGAAGCAGCAGCATAAGTCCTCAACAGAACAGAAACAAAAATTGAGGTCGAGCAGAAAGATAAATACTCTCCATGACAGATGAATCTGTCAAATGGGAAAGTATAAGTGGGGGAGGGGAACTACGTCAAAGTAAACGTGATGGAAATATTAAGAGAGAGTAGTTTTGGAAAGACATGTCAAACAGAAGACTCTTAGGGTTAGGGTTAGGGTTGGACTGTTGGGAAAAACTGGTTACTGTCCACCATATTTCTACATGAATGACACTACGTCTGAGAATCCCACAGCATCTATACTGATGTGTAAAGAATCTGTATTAACGTCATGGTCAATGTGTTACACCAGTGGGTAATTAACTGTCAATCATAACAGAAATTGGCCATACCATTTACCACTTTGTTAGCCAAGAAGAAGCATTTGCTTTTACAGTATAAAATACACAGTACAAAAACAACATTGGTGACAATCAGCAGTTATACCTTTGGTGAAAACGTGAAGGAATTGAGGAATACACTTCCAGAACTGAGTGGAAAACTTTAAGAAGTTTTTATTGTACAATGCCATGTCTCTTATGCTGCTGCTGGAACACAACCATTTCCCAAGTCAATAAAGTACTATCTTGTCTTATCTCTTATCTTAAGTATGACAGTATTTTAGTGGATTGAGTTTTCCTTTAACTCACCTGATTGGTTTCTGTCCTTCATGTTCACAACGATGAATTGGATGGGCTTATTGCCTGAAGAGGACTCCCTGTCCACAGGAATGGCCAGCGAATGGTCGAGCTCAAACGTGGATGAAGTTCCTGGGGTAACGTCCTCTTTAAAAACAACAGCGGGTTGCTGACCCCCCTCTCTGGTGCTGGCTGGTACGCTTGGTTCAGGGCTGGGGGTCTCTGGAAGAAGATGCAATGGTCTCTGTGTGGTTTCTGGGGTGATTTCTGGAGGAGAACTTGGTCTTGATGTGATGCCTGGAAGAGAACTTGGTCTTGATGTGATGCCTGGAAGAGAACTTGGTCTTGATGTGATGTCTGGAAGAGAACTTGGTCTTGATGTGATGTCTGGAAGAGAACTTGGTCTTGATGTGATGTCTGGAAGAGAACTTGGTCTGGATGTGATGTCTGGAAGAGAACTTGGTCTTGATGTGGTTTCTGGAAGAGAACTTGGTCTTGATGTGATGTCTGGAAGAGAACTTGGTCTTGATGTGATGCCTGGAAGAGAACTTGGTCTTGATGTGATGCCTGGAAGAGAACTTGGTCTCGTTGTGGTTTCTGGGGTGATTTCCAGAAGGGAACTTGGTCTCGTTGTGGTTTCCTCCCACGCTTGTCCCGGGGTCACCATCGCCCCACTGTAGCTTCCCTCGCTGCTTCCTCCCTCCCCACTTCCACTGCCGGACCCCACTCTGCCTCCCTCCTCCCCCCCGTGGGAGATATCGAGTTGTGGAGGCTGCAAGCGGGTGGTCGGTAACGGAGGCAGCTTCATGGGGGGCAAAGTGTCTCCTCTACCTGGTAACGCCTCTAATACGTTGGGGTTGAAAAGTGGAACGTCGTAGTCTACGAACATTGGAGTGGGGGTCCCGGGGGCCAGAGTCTGAGCGGAGGTGTGTTTGGAATATGTAACGGGATCTTTGGTTTGGATTTCAGCTCTTTCTGGCATGAAGACTGGTCCGGGTGTTGGAGTGTCAGTTGTAGATTCAGTGGGCATCATCGGAGGACTTGTAGTCGTTGGCTCGGGTAGTTTAGCTGCAAGAAAAGGAAACAGAGAAGAAGAAAGAGGGTTTAAAACCTCAGCAGTTTTCACCTTTTTCAAATTCAGACTTCTGTTTCAACACGAAGACTGTAATGCTTGATTTGTAATGATGTTTCTGAACTTGAATGCCTGAAGAGTTCCCGCATTTGTGGTTGCTAAGACTCATGGTTATTGTAGTATTCTCATTTTTATATGAATTTAGTATTAAAGACTATTTCATTTTGCTATTCTATTGACTTTAAAGGATGTCACCTCTTCTGTATTAAAGTAAATCTTGTTTTTACACCTACTGAGGTTTATTCCATTTGGGTAGTTTCTATTTTCACTGTTAGCTCTCTTTGAAATCCATCCCAATTGTACTATGGGACAAATATCTGATGTCCTCGAGAGGTTTCTGCCATTACTACATGTCACTTAAAGATAGCTGCCTTAAAAGGTAAGAACTACGCCTAAAACTTGTGGTACGCTTTGGAAAATTCCTCAAAACAAAGTAACCTCATTCTCCACCGGTTGGCTGAAATACTGGTCCAGGAAAAGCATCCAAACATATCCAAAACAACATGCTTTCAGAATGAATCAGTATTGTTGTGACTCATTAAGAAAAGAAACCAGCACTATCTGGAAAATGCTAATCATGGAGCCGTCAGACTGCAGACTTTAAAAGGAAATGAAGCTTCATTTTAGAAACATGAAGTCACCATGGTTTCAGAATAAAAACAGTTACTAATAAAAGGTCTCAGTGTGGCTGGACTCGTGTTATACGTTCAGTGTAGTTGTGCATTTCACTTATTGGTCATTATTTGTATGTTAATAGAAGAGAATTGGAGGATGAAACCCTGTTTATTTTGTCACACAGCGATGTTAACCCATCATAGTACTGGGAGCAGTGGGCAGTTATTGTACAATGGTGGGGGTTCGGTTCCTTGCTCAAGGGCACCTTGGCAGTGACCAGTCCACACTGGTCCAATCGGGACGTGAACCCAAGTTGAAAGTCCCTACAGACGGTAGTGCAATTGGGCCAACAAAAACACAACAAGTATACATTTAAAAAATATATATTTAAAAATATTTCTAAACATATTTTTGTATGAATTCATGTATTATGTTTTTAATAATTTATATATATATATGTTTTTTTAAATTAAAATTTAAATAACTATATATTTTGTATTTATTAATGCATTTAACTAATGAGGTACAGTAGTGGTTTCATCTGGTCTCCATGCCACATGTTTCGAGAGATCTGTCTAATTTAATCCTCTCTTCTATTCTAAGTGATATCTTATTGTATTTCTGGATGAAGTTGAATTCACAGTCGTCTTCCTAAATCCTGAATGCATCTTTCTCCTCCTAACACGTTATTTACAGCAGACCATAAGGCTTTCGTTTCTGCAGCCACAGATTTACATCTCGTTATGATGGGATACATATGAGAGGAAGCTGAACAAACAGAGCTCTCAGTGTGCAGCTGACCTCATGAAGTCCTGGGGGACAAAATGCTTCAATAAACGCCACGTAACTCCCTCCCTACGTACGGTGCCGTTAGGCGGGGTTCCCTTTTCTGTTTCCCCCTCCTCAGTACGAGCATTTCTGCTGACTTCATACTTATCTCCACTTCATCTCAGGAACACATATTGGACTTTGACAGATACAGGACAAGACAAAACTATGATTAAGCATACAAATACTTCGACTTCGGTTTTCCAATCGTTTTGACTTGCAACCTAAACCTGCTACATTAAAATGCGACACAGAAACAAAAATCAACTTTTAAATGAAGCAAGAGGTAGTACTTTAGACATTAGTTGGACATAAATAAGCCCATTCATATATCATGTATCAACATTTAATTATTATTATTATTTAATATAAATAATATTTTTACTTTTTCGAAAGATTTTATTTATTTTTATTTTTATTTATGTTTAAATGTTTAGTCCATTTGGATTTAAGGAACATGATAAGCCATGTTTTTTGGTTTTCTTTATCCACTCTTTAGCTAAAAACGACATTAAGTCAACACATAAAACCATATTTGATGTTACCACTTTCCCCCCTCTCTCTGGAGGTGTTTCCAGGCTCGGTCTCTGGGGGTTTCTTCTCCTGCAGACCCTGCCCAGAAGTGAGCTCATGTGTTTGTGGAGCTGTGGGTCCTCAGACTGTCACTAACTGTACATTAACCAAGTTAACCTCTTGAGTAAAAGTAGAAGTGCTCAGATGTTGTTCTTGAGTAAAAGTAGAAGTACTTAGGTCTTGTACTTGAGTAAAAGTAGAAGTACTCAGATGTTGTTCTTGAGTAAAAGTAGAAGTACTCAGGTCTTGTACTTGAGTAAAAGTAGAAGTACTCAGATCTTGTACTTGAGTAAAAGTAGAAGTACTCAGATCTTGTACTTGAGTAAAAGTAGAAGTACTCAGATGTTGTTCTTGAGTAAAAGTAGAAGTACTCAGGTCTTGTACTTGAGTAAAAGTAGAAGTACTCAGATCTTGTACTTGAGTAAAAGTAGAAGTACTCAGATCTTGTACTTGAGTAAAAGTAGAAGTACTCAGATGTTGTTCTTGAGTAAAAGTAGAAGTACTCAGGTCTTGTACTTGAGTAAAAGTAGAAGTACTCAGATGTTGTTCTTGAGTAAAAGTAGAAGTACTCAGGTCTTGTTCTTGAGTAAAAGTAGAAGTACTCAGATCTTGTACTTGAGTAAAAGTAGAAGTACTCAGATGTTGTTCTTGAGTAAAAGTAGAAGTACTCAGGTCTTGTACTTGAGTAAAAGTAGAAGTACTCAGATCTTGTACTTGAGTAAAAGTAGAAGTACTTGTACTTGTGTTTTTTATTTTCTGTATGCTTGTTAACTTAGGAAAACAATGTACCTAGTGACTTTACACCAGTGTTAATGATGACGTCTGTGTGTGTTTGGTTTGTCTCCAGCTGTGCAGCGTTAGGGAGTCTCTCTCTCTCTCTCTCTCTCTCTCTCTCTCTCTCTCTCCTCTCTCTCTCCTCTCTCTCTCATCTCTCTCTCCTCTCTCTCTCTCCTCTCTCTCTCTCTCTCTCTCTCTCTCTCTCTCTCTCTCTCTCTCTCTCTCTCTCTCTCTCTCTCTCTCTCTCTCTCTCTCGCAATTTAACCTATTTTCTGTGTGTATGAATTGGATGTTTTACTGTTTATATTGAGGGTGATTTGATCTTTTTTGCCACTGCCAAACACACATTTCCATGATATGTTTTAATACAATCTGAATCTGAATCTTGTGACTTCATGAGTTAAATGTCTCAGGGATTTGGACTTTTGGAAATGGGTGAGCCTGCAGAAAGGTGGAGCACTAAACTAAGATAGAAACAGCTAAATGTGTAGCTACAAAAAGCACCTAAAAACAAAACAAAATCTGTTTGTTTTTGTTCTAAATTCACATTTTTCTATACTAGATTTACGGAACACTTGCACTCCTATTGGCTATAGCGCTGCAACACATTGTACCTCAAAGTATAAAATACAAGTTATGGAGTTGGCCATTGACATCCAGACCAGGAGAATGCTGACTCATCACCAGGTTTGGGACTCATTCCTGCCCCTCTATCTCACCTGTGTCCGTCTCACCTTTAAAGCAGTAGAGTCCGTGCTTGTCTTCGGGCTCTGGGAAACCCGTTTGGTTTTGGTGTTGACCAATCACAACAGAGTCTCATTTAGACACTTGTTAGCAACCTCACAGGAGCAGCGAATTTCTACTACAAAGCCTTCCACGCCCATTTGTACGACTAAGGCGGACTTAGTCGTACGAAAATGACGTGTGATAGACAGGGATGTTCCACAAATGGGCGTGGAAGGCTTTGTAGTAGAAATTCGCTGCTCCTGTGAGGTTGCTCTGTGAGGGAAAGTAATAGGTTCATCTGAGTGCGTATCCAAATTCTGCAGTTAGTGATTTGATAGTGTCTTAGTAACTCTTATCTAAAATGTAAATCAGACTGTCCATAGACTATCCATTTGTCTTTGGTGATGATGATCTGTCTGGTACGCCTGGATTCATTGAAACCAAGCTCATTCAGTGAATGCCCTTATACTCTAGCAGTTTGACTATTTGACTCTTCTGACAAATTATAAACTTTAAACTCTGCCTCTGTTATGACTCATTACCAGGTATGTGTTTCCGTCTCACCTTTAAAGCAGTAGAGTCCGTGCTTGTCCTGGGGGTCTGGGAAACCCGTCTGGTTCTGGTGTTTGTAGAGCGTGCGGACCCCCAGCTGGCCCCCCCCACACTGAGGCAGCGGCACGGTGACCGGGTGCCGAACGCTGCCGTCCGACAGCCAGCCGTAATCACAGCGGTTGAATCCGGATCTCCAGGCGGCGAACAGCTGACCTGGAGACGCCAGAACAGAACCGAGAGAGAGGCAGTGGAGTCTGGACTCCTGGAGAGAGAGTTTCTGACTGAGGGAGGCGGGGAAGAAGAGCTCGCCTGAGGGGGGAGAGAGAGGAAGGGTTAGGACGTGAGATTTAGTGAGTTAGAGATGTAACAGAGACAGGATGTTTTGAGAGGTTGGTATATTTTTGGAATATTGCATTTGAAAAAAGTTTAAATATTAAAAGAAAAAAAATATATTTTGAGGAAAAAGTCGGAACATTTAGGAATGTTTTGAAAAAGAATTTGAAATATTTATTTAAAGAAACAATATTTGGAAAAGAGTGTGAACATTTTGAAAAAGATTTGACATATATATTAAAAAATATATGTATTTTGATTAAAGGGTTGAAATATTCCGGGATATTTTGAAAAACTAAATTGAAAAACAAAAAAAAGGGAATGTTTTGAGAACTATTTTTGAATAGTTTAAAATAAAAATAAATACTTTGAGAAAAAAGTTGTAACATTTCAGAATATTTAGAAATAGCAAGATTGTAAAAAAAAAGCACTTCTTCCATCTCTACTTGTACTTGTACTCTTTACCGTGTAGTTTTTCCACGTAGCAGTACACGTCGTATTTCTCCTCCGGCTCTCTCAGGCCGTATGTTCTGACTCCGGGTCGATTCAGAAGATTTCCTGCACAGCCGGGACGAGGCGTGACGATGGGGTAACTGGGGAGTAAACAAACAAACAATAAACAGATAAACAACACATAAAACCTCCAGTCTATTATTGAGTAACTTCTGACTGGGTTTAAATCCTAAAAACCTTAAATAAACAAGACAGAATTATAAAGGTGCTCTCAGCGGAATCAAGAAGGAAATATAATCTTTAAAACAAATACCTTAATCAAGTTGATGCGCTTTGAAAACAGGTTGTTTTTTTATTTTAAATGTTTTTACTTGATGAAAATCAAAGTTTAAGAAAAAAACCCAATACAAAATAACACATAAGTAATTTAGGTCAATATTCGAGTCCTAAAAACCTTATTTAGACTTTAATCATGTCTTTATTTAAACCGGTACACAATGTCTAAAGTGCAATGATCATTTTTAAACAAAGATTCTAAATAATTATTGTTTTTAAGCATTTTCTAGAAAGTGAAAAAGTGAAATTCTGAAGAAAAAAGTCAAATTTTGAGAAAAATGTCAAAACTGTGAAAAAAAGTCAAATTCTGAAAAAAAAGTCAAAATTGAAGAAAAAAAGTCAAATCTGAAGAAAAAAAGTCAAATTTTGTGGAAAAAGTCAAATTTTGTGAAAAAAAGTCAAATTCTGAGAAAAAAATCACATTTTGAGGAAAAAGTCAAATTTTGTGGAAAAAGTCACATTTTGTGTCAGAATAAAAACTATTCACCTTTATATTATAAAATACTTAAAACAAGTGTTTGTGTATTGGAAACAGATTGAGATTTCTTAATTTCAGATCATTTTCATTCACAAAAACAGTAAAAATCTCATAAAACATGTAAAAAAAGACTTGCAGAGACACAGATTTCTGGTGTTTATGTAAAGTAGTTTAGTGCACGCACCTGACGGTCTGGTCGGAGAGCCAGCCGGCGTCACATTGGTCGAATCCGTCCTCGAACGCAGCCTGCAGTTGACCCGGTGAAGCGATGGTGGCGCCGGCGTGTTCGCAAGCCTCCACGGCTGAAAGGAAGTCCAGCGTGTAGCGGCTGCTCTTCGCCCGGTAGTGGAAAACAACGCCTGCAGAGACACCAAGAAATCATCCGTCAGAGAGAGAAGCTGGGAGAAAGGTTTGAAGTCCAAAGATTCATGAAGGAACTCTAAAAGTAGACCCAAAGATTCAGGGGATAATCTTAAAGGCATATATTACAGGTCTCAGATATATACAAATCATGTCTATGAAAGTGTTTTGCTCAAAATACCAAACAGATCATGCATTTTAGAGATCCATCATATCCCTCTATTTCAGCCCTGTTACTACAGTGCTGATTCTGGGTCATCTGCGGACTTTTGCAGCAGCTTTTAGGTGGCTATGATATGAAGAAAGCTGAAGATAACGTGGAAGAAATGAATAAATACTGTCCTTTTCTTCGTCCTGCTCGACCTGCATTACACAGATATAATTATTACAGATTCCTGAATGAACCGGAGACCTCCAGTTAACAAACGGAGCAGAAACTCGGGTCATTTATCCGTCATCGCCCTCAGAAACACAAAGCTGTCATTAGCCCCTTTATTCTCCTCTGGACGGACGGAGGAGTTTTATTATCATCCTGGCAGAGGAAGTGAATGGAAGTGAAATAGAGAGTTGTGTGTCTGTTATAATGAGTCTTTGTGTGTTTGTGATACACAAAGAGTCCTGTCAGAGTTAATGTGGAATCTGTGGAAATATGTGGGAGAGATCCGGGGTTTCCACTGGAAGAAGAACCCGGAAAATACTTGATATTCACTACTGTTTCATATGTGTCGAAAAAACAGGAAATCAAGATCATATTGTTTGAATCCACCCGTGGGGCATTAAGTGACGGGGTGTTTTCACGGTGCGTCTGTTTCCCTCACCAGTGACGCTGAGGCTGACGGTGTGCTGCGTCTCCTCCAGGCCGCGCGTCACCTGGCAGCGGAACAGCCCGGCGTCGCTGGCCCGCAGCCTCACCAGCTGCAGGGAGGCGTCGCCCACCGAGAGCGGGTGAGACGCCACAGACACCCTCCCCATGTAGGCCTGCCCCACCTTCACCCCCCCGCCCTGCGCCACCAGCACCAAATGCTCCCCGGACGCTTCCAGCTTCGTCCACTTGATCCTCAGCTCCTCCTGGGGGCCGGGGGTGGAGGTGAGGGGGGAAGCAGGGAGGAGAGGGGGAGACGTGGGAGACTCAGTGGTGTGGGGGGGGATGGAGAAGAGGCAGGGAAGCACCACCTGACCCGCCAGAGAGCCGGAGGCGTGCATCTGCACCGAGGGTGGGGGCACTGCAACACAATGTTTACATTTTAAAATGTTTATTTCAAGTCTTTTCATTTGTATTGTACAATGCCACGTCTTTTTATGTTGCTGCAACGCAAACATTTCATCTTACAACAGCAGCCTTCAGTGGGTGAAGATGTTACAGGAAGACTAATTGATTAATTGGCAATGATGATTCGATGATGATGATGATGATGATGCACGACTGCTTCATGGACCGGCTCATAGTGAAACCCCATAGTCAGTCCTCTGATCACCTGCGTTATCCAGGTGAGAATCACGCTCTGTTCTACAGTACACCGTAACAGCTCACCTGTGACAATACTTCTTAAGACCCTTAACCCCTGCTGCTGGGCCCCGGAGACCCCGTTCACAGAGATTTTGGGCTGAAGCAGCAGATCTGTCAAGAGAGAGAGAAAGAGAAGACACATTCATCTTCAATAAACACATGATGACACAGATTATTTCAAAAAGTCAAATTGTCAAAAATCAA
This sequence comes from Trematomus bernacchii, assembly GCF_902827165.1. NCBI lineage: Eukaryota > Metazoa > Chordata > Actinopteri > Perciformes > Nototheniidae > Trematomus > Trematomus bernacchii. Next base: position 354,188 of record NW_022987774.1, read on the forward strand.
ACTCTCAAAAAAAGTTACATTTGGAGGAAAAAGCCTACATTTCTATAGATCTGTGAAATGGGTTCCGGAACTTTGTGTAAAAAAATTGCGTAGGCCACGCCCACTTCCGTTTTGAACGTAAACTCCCCCCACTTTCACTTTAACGTAAACGAAGGAAAATCGCTACGTATATCTAAAGGCCCTGACACACCAAACTGACACCAAAGAACACGTCCCGACGGACCCGACTGTTGTGTCGCCTCACGTCTCCTGCGTCATCGACGGCCAGACATCTATCGACGGCCGAAATCGGCTTGGTGTGTCAGGGCCTTAAGGTGCGGAGACGAAAACAAAAAGCCTCTTGGAGGTGTATAAAAAAAACGTACAGGAAGTCGGCCATTTTGAATTTGGCAATGGAAAAACGCGATTTATCACGTTTTCGCCCGCCGTACTTTAGTAAACTCCTCCTAGGGATTTTATCCGATCGACTCCATGCCTCAACAACTCTACGCCAAATCTGAGATCTCACCATATGCCGTTTCCATGGCAACGCATCCCTCGCCATAAAACACGATGTTGTCAGAACTCTTAAGAAAATCGTCCAAATGGCACCAGACCTCAGATCATTGCTAATGGTCCAGCCCTCAACATGTCTATATGACAATTGTGAGATTCGCTAAAACGCCGTTGCCATGACAACACATTACTCGCCATGAAACACGTTTTTGCTATAACTCCTATGAAAATGGTCAAAAAGTAGTCAAACTTCACCCGCTCATCGCTAACCCTTTAATCATTATTATTTTATTTTTTATATTTACTATTTTATTTTATTTTTTTAATTTGTATTGTATTTTATTCTTTATCTTTTATTTCAATTTTCTTATTTGTATTTTATTTTAAATTATTATAATTTTTATTTTTTACCATTTATTTCCAAAATGGTCATAAATTACCCCTGATTCTGATTGCTCTGCATGTCTCCTTATTACACAAGCATCTCTAACATGTGTGTGACAATATGCCTGCACTTCACCTCCAAGGTGTGCAATCAAATATTGCACAATCTATGCCTGTGAGCGTGCTGCGCGAGCCCGAAGAAGAAACGTAGTTGAACCTTTTCATATTTAAGTTTGTAGCAAGTAGTGGGCTGCTGCTAGTGTGTGTGTGTGTGTGTGTGTGTGTGTGTGTGTGTGTGTGTGTGTGTGTGCGTGTGTGTGTGTGTGTGTGTGTGTGTGTGTGTGTGCGTGTGTGTGTATGTGTGTGCGTGTGTGTGTGCGTGCGTGTGTGCGTATGTGCGTGTGTGTGTGTGTGCGTGTGTGTGTGTGTGTGTTGGAGTAATAATCACTTTCCACTTGGAGCTGAATGTGTGTGTGATGTGTTTTAAAATCTACGTCACAGAGAGAGAGAGAGAGAGAGAGAGAGAGAGAGAGAGAGAGAGAGAGAGAGAGAGAGAGAGAGAGAGAGAGAGAGAGAGAGGAGGGGAGAGGAGGGTGATGTAATGTTTTGGATGGATGCAGGATGGACTCACCTTGAGCGAAACTCAGACTGAGCCAGCAGAGCAGGAGGAGAGGAATCATCTCAACAACCTGCACAGAAACAGAGAAGAAGAAGTGATATCGTTTATAAAAGGAGAAATATATCAACTTCTGATCGGTGTTGTGCAAACACAGGAAGAGAATTAAGTACTTTGAACCAATTCTGATATTCAAGCTTTAAAAGGTCAACTATAATGCTAAATTGTCTTTTCTACATAAACATGTAGATTCTGAAAGTGTCAGGAACAAAGACCCCTCTCTTTCTGTCCTGATCCATCTCTATAAAAACGGAAAATCAGCTGATCAGATGTTGGTCACTTTGTGATGTCACAATGTCATGTTTTTTTCAGTTGAGTAACCATTAGCCAATCACCAACCAAGGTAACCCCCCCCCCCATCTTATCACCTGAATCTCCTCCTAGAGCACCATTGTGTTTTTTTAAACCAATCATCTCTCAGAGGGGCGTGGCCAGCAGTAGCTCATTAGCATTTAAAGCTACAGACACAGAATCAGCACTTTTGAAACAGGGCTGAAACAGAGGGGATTATGGGATGCTGCAATGATCTGTTTGGTATTTCAGCCAATCAGAGACAGGCTCTGGATATATCTGAGACCTGGAATGTATTGTTGAAAAAGAGTATAATAGGGGACCTTTAAGGGAATCTAAGTATTTGTTTACATGTTGTGCTTCTAGACAATTTTGACATTTCAATAGTTTCCTCTTTTCTTCCCCTCCATTATTATCCAAATATTTTCCATGTCAGAAATGTCCCATTTGTTCAGAGACGCCTCCTGCCTCTCTGAACAGCTGTTTCTCTCAGGCTGCAACTTTCCTTACGCTGCGTCCTGATTGGCTGCACACCAGCTGTGATGTCACAGATCCTGCAGGTATACATCCAGGTGTTGAACTGAGATTCAAAGGTCGGAGAAACGTACTACTTCTGCAGATTGGTATCTAATTTAGTTACTTTTAAATCAAATTAATTCATAGTAATTTAACTACATTTTACTGATAATTTTTCTACACTTTTACTGAAAATTTCACAAAATTATTTTTTTAACATTATGTATATTATTTTATATTATGGTAAAAAAAAATTACACAGTAACACATCTATACAAATAATGTAATATTATAATATCTAATACACTGACCGAGATAAAGGTCTTTAAGAACATTTTACTGACATTTTATGCATTTTTACTCAAAAGTTACAGGAAAAATAAATATGTTTTTATTATTTAATCTATATTTTTTACACGGTAAGAAATGTGTAAACATTTTTTAAAGTTGCAGAAAATAACCCCCCTTTCGTTTATCTGTGGATTATTTCGTCATTAATCAATAAAATGTCTTATATTAACATATAAACTGCTTCTTACTAAAGTCAAAGCAAACAAATACATGATTTCATCTGACTGAAAGCGCAACAATTGAAATATTGAATACAATAAGTCAAAGAACAGACATAAGGGAAGCAGAGAATACATGATAATTGACAAAAGACTAATTAAAAATATTAATGTTCAACACATCTGCTCATTAAATTCCTCGTAGTAGTTATTAAAGCTTTACATCTGAGTAATTCTGTCATTGTGATCGTTTGTCAGTGCTGTATGTTTTTGCATATATGTAGATATTTTATATTTACGTATTTAAGGAGTATATTGTTGCTCTAGCGCTCTTTTTATGCATTAACAAGGTTTTATCGTGTTTCAAAAGACGTGTTATTAAAGTGTTATTAGAGCCCAGCTGCAGCAGATCAGCAGCTGGGCTGATAAAGATTATCAGCTGATCAGGAGGTTAAACTGCCAGTGGATTTAAATGGATGTAAATGGTCCCAACTGTCACTTTTATCAATGGGAGTCTTATCGTTTAGTTTTATCACTGTGGGAACATTCCTGACCCCCAAAAGACGGCTCCTCCGGAGGTAACACACATGCAGAGAACAACATGCGAATAAAGTGCAAACACATTCTACAAGAAAACATTTTGACACAATTTTAAAGTTTCAGAGACAGGAACAAAAGCCACATCTTACCTTGTAAAGAGAAAAAACAGAAAGGAAATCCAGCTGCTCCTGTTGCGTTATCACTTGAAAACTTTTCCGAAAAAAGAGAGATCTCCAGACAGAAGTCCCCGATGTTTGAGACTCTCAGCGTGTTTCAGCTGCTCCTCTTCCTCAGCTCTGCAGCAAGTTCAAATCCACCGCAGATCCTATGTGTCCCCGACATACTGTAAGAGAGGACACCTCCCCCGAAAATACACCGCCCAGTGCGGGGAGAGAGAGAGGGGGAGAGGGGGAGGGCTGGAGGAAGTGAGACTGGGGAAAGCCTGAGAGAGAGACATTCAAGGGGAACTCCTCCGATTAAAGAGGGCATATTATCCTACTTTAAAGAGTCCTCTCCTGCTGATGTTCAGGTGTATATCAGTATGTAGTGTCTCTACTTTAAAGAGTCCTCTCCTGCTGATGTTCAGGTGTATATCAGTATGTAGTGTCTCTACTTTAAAGAGTCCTCTCCTGCTGATGTTCAGGTGTATATCAGTATGTAGTGTCTCTACTTTAAAGAGTCCTCTCCTGCTGATGTTCAGGTGTATATCAGTATGTAGTGTCTCTACTTTAAAGAGTCCTCTCCTGCTGATGTTCAGGTGTATATCAGTATGTAGTGTCTCTACTTTAAAGAGTCCTCTCCTGCTGATGTTCAGGTGTATATCAGTATGTAGTGCCTCTACTTTAAAGAGTCCTCTCCTGCTGATGTTCAGGTGTATATCAGTATGTAGTGTCTCTACTTTAAAGAGTCCTCTCCTGCTGATGTTCAGGTGTATATCAGTATGTAGTGTCTCTACTTTAAAGAGTCCTCTCCTGCTGATGTTCAGGTGTATATCAGTATGTAGTGTCTCTACTGGGACATGTCTCCATGCTTTAATGTTAAAAATATTCTGCAATCAAGGCGAGAGCATCCGTCATGTGACGAGGAACAACCAATCACAGCCAAGATAAATCTTTACTTCTGTAAACATTAGTGTATGCCTCGCATCCTCGAAAACAACAAATGAGCCAATCAGAGATGAGTTCACAGTCACCTCACAGATGGGTTTAGACAGCAGAGATCACACATAAAAAGTACTTGATTAATAATAATAACTTTCAACACACAAACAACACATTCACTGTTTATTGGTTCAAAAATTACAATCACAAGTTTTTTTTAATTGTAGAAATCACAATTCACTTCCAGTTCATGAAGGTTATGGAAAATGGTTTACGTTTCCCGATTTATAAAAATATAATTTAAGACATTTGAGTGGTTCCTAAGGGTGATTGCAGCGAGGATTAGAAAGATTGTTAATGTTTATTTATATATTTTAACATTGAGGTTTGTATGTTTCTGCTTTTTTTTACATCAAATGAGAAAATCTAAATCGTAAAATACAAAATGTGTTCTCAAAACATCGTCAGATGATCATTACAAATCAGGTGAAAGTTTATTATCTGTACAGCAAAAGAGTCTCCAAGAAGGAGACCAAAACCGACCTGCCGTTTCACCTTCATCCCCCATTCTTTATGTTGTAACAGGAACAATCCCTTTTAAATAATTTAACTAACCCTTTAACACATACATCCAGTATACAAACAATCCACCATATCCATAACACCCAGTGTCGTCTCTCTGTGCAGTCCTGAGGAAAAAGAGTGGAAGTCAACGGGTCAAAAGTCATCAAACAGGTCCTCTACTGCTGCAGCCTCTGTAGAGCGGCGGGGGGGCGGCTGCTGCTTACTGGATCCTGCCGGGGGGTCGCTCCTAAACACACACACACACACACACACACACACACACACACACACACACACACACACACACACACACACACACACACACACACACACACACACACACACACACACACACACACACACACACACACACACACACACACACACACACACACACACACACACACACACACACACACACACACACACACACACACACACACACACACACACACACACACACACACACACACACACACACACACACACACACTAATGAGGCTGGTTTACAGGAGAGTTTTCCTGTTGAGACGGGAAGTGTATCATGTGGCCCATAAGGAACAAGACTAGAAACACATGGGCGGCTTTTATACCTGTGTGTAGGTCGGTAGAGAGTATGTGTGTGTGTGTGTGTGTGTGTGTGTGTGTGTGTGTGTGCGTGTGTGTGTTTACATGTATGTAGTTGTGGCCCGGCAGCTCCCCCACCTTAATGGGTCTACATCAAATGCTGGACATGACTACATGTAGTCTCATGTTCTTGTTGAATTATGTGACGCTGTGATGTTTAAGAGTCAGGAAACTAGATGTCAGAGGACGGAGGAAGGATTAGCGTCGGTAGCAAAAGAAAAAAAAGGCAATAAGGGATGAAGGGAGAAGTCAGAAGTACTCTGTCCTCAGGCGCTGCAGCTTTGAAGGACTTACATTGTCAGTATTAAAGAGAAACGTTGACATTTATGGACAATGTGGAATCTGGAATGGTAACTTCCAAAGTGCTTCACTGTGCTTCGAGTCACAAATGGATCCTTCAAGAAGTTCAGGAAACAAGAACTAAGGTTGCATTGCGTTAATACACGTCATTACGTCTCTAGAGAAAGGATAGTTCCTCTTCTGTTTTATGCAACATGGAGTACGTCTCCCTGACTGACAGACCTAAATCCCAGATGACCTGAGGACAAGAATCCAGAGACACATTTAGTCAAAAATGTGTCTTTCAAGAACTCAAAAAGTTCAGGAAACAAAAACAGAAACGAGAAACGAATGTTGCATGAAGTCGATAAACGTCATAAAGTCACTAGAGACAGAAAAGTGCCCCTTCTGTTTTATGTAACATGGAGTATGTCTCCCTGACTGACAGACCTACATCCCAGATGACCTGAGGACAAGAATCTAGAGACACAAACTGATATTTCAAGAACTCCTAAAGTTCAGGGAACAGAAACAAAACACAGATAAACCAGAAAAACGAAGGTTAAATAAAGTCAACAAACGTCATAACCTCTCTAGAGACAGGAGAGTGCCTCGACCAAGAAACATGGAGCGAGTCCACCTGACTGACAAACATTAATAAATAAATAAATAAATAAACAATATCTAGTAACAACTTGATCTTTCCAGAACTCAACAAGTTCAGGAAACAAGAACAGAAACTAAAAACTAATGTTGCATGAACTCGATAAGCGTCATGAAGTCTCTAGAGATAGAAAAGTGCCTCTTCTGTTTTAAATCATGCAACATGGAGTACGTCTCCCTGACTGACAGACCCTAAATCCCAAAAGATTTGAGTACCAAAATCCAGACACACATCTAGTCACAAATGTATATTTAAAGAACTCAAGAACTTCAGGAAACCCAAATAGACGAATCAGCAAAGGACCAAAATCCAGAGAATCATCTCGAGTTGGTTTTTCAAGAAGTCAACAAGTTCAGGAAACTAAAACATAAACAACATAGGGAAACAATGAAGGTATCAAAAGGTCATTATAAAACGGATAAGTCAAATCAAGCAATCTGATTGGTTCTTAGCCGTGATATAATGAGCGTATATCACGGGTAGAATTTACTTTTCACAAGTCAGTATCCCTCCGCGTCTGAGAAACAGCTACAACCGTTACAACTGTTACATTACGTCCGTTACGAAACTAACTAACTAACAAAGCTTAAGATGGAAACATGTAAGGTTAACTTGGACCTCCGGGGTGGCCTCGCTATGGAGGAGTGGATTGAGCAGTGCCTATCTCCAGAAAGCACCTAAACGACGACATGCAGAGCTACGTGAAGAGCAGGTAGACCAACTGATCGGAGAAAGTGGAGCAATATTCTCTCCACGCCAAGCAACAGCCTCGAACAACCTCAGCCTATACAAGTAACCTCGTAAGCCATGCTACTGATGCTGGACAGGTTTTCAGTGGCTGCACAATAAACTGCAACATACAAATTAATGTAAATAAATAGCCAAATAATGGATCAACGCTCTCTGTCTGATATGTTCGCTAGCTGTTAGTGTTGTTGCATAGCAACCACCTCGCACTGTGTTTCGTGCAGAAGGCAACGGAGGGACTATTTTATTTTGAACGTCATTATTTACTAATAAAAACTATTTAAATTAGAGTGTGTATTTTTCTTTCATATTGCCACACTTGGTAACCGTTTTATAAAAGCAATATAAATATACGTCTCTAGAGACAGGATAGTGCCTCTTCTGTTTTAAACCATGTCTCCCTGACTGATAGAGATACATCCGAATGATTTCAGGATCAGAATACAGAAAGCCTTGAGTCACACATTGATTTCCCAAGAACTCAAAACGTTCAGGAAACAATAAGATAAATAAAAAAAAGGAATAAACAAAAATGGGTTATTCAAGAACTCAAGAAGTACAGAAACCAAAAACATAAACAAAATAGGAATAAACAATCAACTAAGGTTGCATGAAGTCAAAGTACGTCATCACTTCTCTAGAGACAGATGAGAGGACAGAAATCTAGAGAGTCACAAATCCATTTTCGAAGAACTTCAAGACCTTCTTTTATGCTCTTAAGCTTTTTTATATAACCATCTTTTGTTCAATATGCTCTGAGATAACTTTTTATTCTATTGTATGTTCTCCTCATAGCATTGGGAAGCACCTTGAGATGACGTGGTTTTTAAAGTGTGCCATATAAATGAAATGTATTATTATTATTATTCGTATGTGTTTTTATATATTTCTAGTTATTGTGCTTTTTTATCTTGTTTTTAATTATTATTTGATATTGCATTTGTTCTCTGTTCAGCACTTTGGTCATCTGAGGTTGTTTTAAATGTGCTATATATATATATATAAATAAAGATTGACATTGAGATTATTCAGAAAGCAGAACACGTCTTCCTGAATGAGAAGAGAGAGACTTAAGGAGAGCAGAGGCCCTGATCTTTCTGTAAATCATTACCAACTGTACGACAAACTCTGCCTCGCTGCTGGAACCGGTTAACAGGAAACCAGAGACGTGTCCTCTGCCACGGAGCAGGACCACCGCAGACCTGAGCCCCCCCACGGAGCTGCAGCAGGGCCACCAATTATGTTGCTGTTTCGTAGCTAAAAAGGTCTCCTATCATGCAAAATGCACTTTTATAATGTGTTGTATACATACATATGTGTCCCCGGTGTGTCAGGAGACTCAACACCTGAACTTTTGAAAGAACATACATAACATTCATCTGTTTGACTATTCTGCACAGTTTCTATCATATTCTGTTTCTATTATATTATATTTACTTGTACTATTTTATCAGTTTTATTGTGTTGCACTGTTGGAGGAGCCTGTGACCTCAGATTGTCATTGTCATAACTACACTGTAGCTACGCACACATGACAATAAAAGCCTTGAATCCTTGAAACCTTGAAACAAAGTGTCAGAAAACAAAACCCTCTCTTTTCGTAATATCTGAAATGTAGACGGGCTTTACACCCAAAGGCCAATCAGAAACATCGCTATCAGAAACAATGCCTGACGTGTTTTGGACGTAATATGGTATTTGTTTACATTAGCATCGCTAACACTCAGAGCTAACCTGTAATGGAGAGCATGTGTGTAAAGAAGCAGGAAATAAAAAGGAACTCACCTTGTGGTAAACCTGAGAGAGAGAAAGAGTTTGAGCTCCATACTGTTTCAGAGATAATCCTCTTTTTTTTATAGGAGATCTTTAAGAAACTAAACAGAGGTTCAGTTTGGAGACGAGACGGATTGGTTTTGTCTAACTGAGTAACTCCACTTTGAGGTTCAGCGCACCAATTTACCCAAAAAACAACAGGATTTATTTGAACTATTGTGGGATGTCCATGCAGACCGTGTTGCCTTTGCAATTTCTACTCAACCACAGTACTAAGAAATGTGTAAAACGTATTAAATATATTCATGAACAATCTCTCTGTCCAGATACAGAATCCCTGTTAAGAAAACTGAACACAGTCTGGATTTAGTTTTTGTAATTGCATTTAAAATCAATACAAAACTCAACACAAACTAAACCCCAAAATTAGAATAAGCAGCAGTATTACTCCAATACCATAACAATTGAGTTTTTGGAGAGCCCTTCCAATAACAACGGTTCAGTTTTTAAGTTATTAGCAAGCTATAGTTGAACAAATTGACAAAAAATAAAATCCAACGGTCAAATTCAGGCAAATAAAAATAACTTTTCGTATGTAAAAACCCCATTTTATATTAATATTGCCTCTATTATTGAGCTGTTTTTTATTTTGAAAAGTCCTGATTCCTTTTAATAACATGTCATGTGACTCTGTTAAACCAATGCAGCATTGTATTTCTACATTGGACACACCTGTCTTTATTATATTTGAGTACTTGTCCTAATTAAAAGGAATATTTTTATGAAAATGCAGCTGATTTGTTCCAATAGTTTCCATGTCATGTGACCCAGTGACTCCAAATCAATGCAGCATTGTATTTACTATACTGGACAAGTAGGGCAGACTTCTTTTTATTGGATTGCCCTTCTTTCCTGTGACAGAAACACATGAGCAGCATCTTTAATAAACGTCACATGTTCTACAAATGTTGCACCATGTTAGAGCGACGCAGCTCCAACAGAAACAGTAAAAACTCTTGAGTGTAACACGTAGTAAAGCAGGAGGCGCTTCATGTCTTGTAGTGATTATCCGTGTTGGCCAAGAGCGATGTTTGATAGTTTACAGAAGGAGAGAGTGTGTGTGTGTGTGTGTGTGTGTGTGTGTGTGTGTGTGTGTGTGTGTGTGTGTGTGTGTGTGTGTGTGTGTGTGTTTCACCATGAGTTTGGTTTCATGGGAAAGCTGTCTGAACAGTACACAAACACTTACATCTCAATGACACTAACTGCAGTGAGACAAAATGTGAAATTCCCCCTTAAAAAAACAGCTGTTCATGGTCTGGAGGTCTGTGGTTAACACAAGCTGAAAATATGTTAGCGCTTTGTTCTACGACATAAAACACGTCAGTAAATACCCCACTGGTGGATAAAAAAACGGAGGTTACTAACAAGTGTGTGAATGAGACGACTAAGCGTCATCAGGCCCAACATTAGCCACCTTTAGCTTAGCGGTGGTGACGTGAAGTCATGTGACCGTGCTGTAGTTCCTTTATAGCCCAACATTAGCCACCTTTAGCTTAGCGGTGGAGACGTGAAGTCATGTGACCGTGCTGTAGTTCCTCTATAGCCCAACATTAGCCACCTTTAGCTTAGCGGTGGTGACGTGAAGTCATGTGACCGTGCTGTAGTTCCTTTATAGCCCAACATTAGCCACCTTTAGCTTAGCGGTGGAGACGTGAAGTCATGTGACCGTGCTGTAGTTCCTTTATAGCCCAACATTAGCCTCCTTTAGCTTAGCGGTGGTGACGTGAAGTCATGTGACCGTGCTGTAGTTTCTTTATAGCTAAATATTAGCTTTTTATTTCAGAAATCATAAAGTAAGTGGTGTTAATATGTGGAGATTGTAAAAGGTGAATGGGTTTAGAGGATAAACAATAGCTCAGCCCCCCTGAGACAAAGGCCTCTGTTCTGCAGCTCAGAGGGAGGCATCAAACCTCCACAGCTGCTGCTCACTGAGGCTACTTCTAGCTGCTAATAAGCTCCAGAAATGGGCACTAGACCTCCTCCAGCTGGGGGTGGATTGCACCACCATCTGCACTCGGCACAGTTTACAGTCGCTGGCACTCCGAGGACAGTTCATTCACCAAACAATGGAGGATTGAGACGAGTCTTAGGAGTCATTTCTAAAACAGCCAAAAGAGAAACTGGCACACTGGAGATACGGGAGCTAAAGCAGTGGTATTGTGAGGTTTTCTGGATTAGATAAAACAGAGAGGGGTGTTGCATAATTGTGTCTTTGAGACTGACTTTGGCCGGACTCAGACCTCCCTTCAGACCTGAGAATAAACACCATTCAACGAAATCCAAGATAATCAAAGGGTTTTCTCACTAAACTCTGCTTGGAGTCCAGGTTTTCAGACGCTCCATCTGTGAGACACAGACGTCTGAATGGGCACATTTAAAATGGAAAAGCATAAGTCTGTCTTTCACACAAATGTCCTGACATTATACCCCTGATATGATGGCATAATATCCACTTGTAGAGCTGAGTTCAACAAAGCCAGGGTTTCTTTCACTTAGCTCGACAAAACTCCTAATAAGAAATAACAAAACCAAGTAAAAAATGGTTATCAATTGTCCTTGTCAATCGCAGCCTATTTCCGCTTTATAAACATGTACAAACCTGTTGCTTCAAGTAAGAGTTAGTTATTAGGAAATCAGCAGTGTTTTACGTGAGGAAAGTGTGTGTTTCCTGTGAAACACACACTTTCCTCACATCTTTACGTCATTAATTGCGTTTAACACCAACGCATGTGTTGCACATTTGTGTGATATAAAGAGGGACGTTTGGAGCGTCATTTGACTTACTGTATCTACTGCACAAAATGGATCAATCGCAGCCTGTTTCTGCTTTATAAGCATATACAAACCTGTTGCATCAAGTAAGAGAGGAATAAGGGAACAAATGTACCAACATCGTAAATTCTTAAGTAAAGAAACGACTGTTATAGTAATGATAAAGGTCACAGAAGACCTCACAGTAGTTCCAGTGAAACCTCTTCACAGCATGGATGATCCAAAAGCAGGGAAAGGGATCTCAAAAACGGGTCAAACTAATGCAAAACTCTGCATGGAGAAAGTTGGGATATTGTTGTGCAGAGATCCTGAGCACATGAGGGATTGGATGAAGCGTCCTGATGTTTTCCACTCATTAGAGGAACCCATAAAGCCTTCCCTCCCCAGCTGCATGAAGCCAGCAGCATGTGTTTGTTTGCTCAGAGGTAAAACAGATAGAAGAGCTGCTCTTTAAGCGCCAATAAAAGAGCTGGATCTGATATTCCCTCCCAGAGGAATGTGGAGATGACGCCCTGAAGGTGAGCAGCGCTGTGGAAACTCTTCTTCTTCTACTCTTCTGTCATTAATGGCAGCATCCTCCTTCCCCCTGAGATCAGCAGCGTCACGGCTTGAACACCTGATGACGATTTGCTCGTGTTTTTTTTTAAAGGTTTTTTGGCGCCTTTATTTAAGTGACAGTTTTGAAAGGGGGGAGACAAAGGGAGCAGAGGTCGCGTTCATCGAATATGTTCCCTCTAAGACCGATTTATTTTAACAATGACGGAAAAATCTGAAAGCAGTCCGTCATTTTTGACAGATTAGAACAAACTCAGAACAGCGCCAAAGCTTCCCCGCAGCGAGGCTCCGCTGTTATGCATGTCCGCCAAAAAGGAGATGATATCGTTTCCAAACCGTACTTTGCCGTACAAATCATTGAAATGTCTGTGGCACGCTCCCGCGAGGTGCAGTGGGCATGCATAACACCGGCGCTAACAGTTACCAGGTACAGACCGACGGGTAATAATGGATTGTGACGGAAATTCTACGAACCTGTCCGTCAAAATGACGGGCAGCGAAAAACTCTAGCGCAACCTCTGAAAGGGAGTGACACGAAAATGGCCCCAGTGTTGTGTTAATCATTATAATTGAGTGCTAGCAGCGTTGTAAGACAATGAATAATAGAGGGAACATATAAGCTAACTAGCTAGTAGCAAGCTGGATAGCTAACGTTAGCTAGCTAGTTAGATAGCTAGGTGTATACTTTCCCTAAATAATTATATATAGAAAACATATAACTATATATGTTCCCTAAATAATTATATCTAGGGAACATGTAACTGTATGGAACATGTATAGCTAGCTAGCTGTATATGTTCCCTATAGTTACTGTATATGTTCCCTACATAATTGTATATATATTTAAGGAACATATACAATTATGTAGTGCACATTTACAGCTATCTATCTCAGTAGATAGCTGTATATGTTCCCTACATAATGATATATATAAAACATAACTATAGGGAACATATGCAGCTAGCTATCAAACTAGTTAACGGTATATGTTCTCTATATGTGACCTGCTCCATCGAAATCAGTCGCATTGACCCGGAGACACATTTTGAGTTGTATACACTGTTGGAAAGAGGAGATTCATAGCTTTCTAATGATATCAGGATTGTTGTTGTCCAAATATTAAGCGAAATAGGTCACATTATATAATGACTGTCACCGAGTCATCATTTTGAGAAAAAGGCCTTCAAAGTTTCCTCTTCTCTGGAATCCATCGATCTGATTGGTTATTAGCAAATGATCAAAGTAGTACGGAGGGGAGATATTTTCGTTTGGAGTACTGGTCTGGGGGAAGCTCACGAGTGTGTGTGTGTGTGTGTTTGTGTATTTTTGCATTTGTGTGTATTGTGTTTGTTTCCCGGGGAAAACACTCACGAGAAACCCCGGCTGTTGTTACGCCTGCTGTGACGTTAAATTACTCCGTTCTCCGCTTGTAATTATGTCTACAAGCTTCAAAGTTGTATTTATCATCTGAATTTGCCGAAACAAGTTTAATATTCTGAAAGTCAAGACTTTGTTTAATTGAAATCAGATGAAAACAAACTGTAAAGGACCCTGCCGTGTTATCTATGATTACTATACGCCTTACATTCATAATATCAGCCGGAGGGAGGGGAGCGGCGCTGCGGAACAGCAGAGTGCGAGTGAGAGGTGCCTTCTTCCCTTTACAAGCTTCAAAAATGTATTTATCGTGTGATTTTGGAAATAAAAGTTTCATATTCTGAAAGCCAAGACTTTGTTTATTTAAAATCAAACAAAATACCCGAACCCCGAAAAACTATTTTTTTACACAAATCCACGTTTATTTTTTAAATGAGCCGTTGCGACTTCCGACTGATTTTGATAGAGCGGGTCACATATACTGTACATACTGTAAATAGGGAACATATACAATTATTTAGGGAACATATAACTATAGGGAACAAATACAGCTAATTATTTAACTAGCTAGTTGTATATGTTCCCAATATACATACTGTAAATAGGGAACATATACAGTAACTATAGGGAACATATACAGCTATCTATATAACTAGATAGTTGTATATGTTCCCTATATACATACTGTAAATAGGGAACATATACAGTAACTATAGGGAACATATACAGCTATCTATATAACTAGATAGTTGTATATGTTCCCTATATACATACTGTAAATAGGGAACATATACAGTAACTATAGGGAACATATACAGCTATCTATATAACTAGATAGTTGTATATGTTCCCTATATACATACTGTAAATAGGGAACATATACAGTAACTATAGGGAACATATACAGCTATCTATATAACTAGATAGTTGTATATGTTCCTGTTATGGCAGAATGTTTAATACAGCGTATTTCTGGTATATTCATTAATGATCACATGGTATTCCATATGATGTGTGTTACTGAGTTGGGTCACACACAGTTAGAGAGACAATGGTCGTTCTGAATTATCAATAGATGTATTCATTTTAAGTGAGCTGACACCAAGGGTATAGGAAGTTCAGAGAAGGCCTCAGGTTATAAAAACAGTTAACCTTTGTTAGTTAACTAATCCTAAGGATATCATGAGATGATGACGTTTAAACATATACAGGTATAGCTTTCAGAGAGAAAAACATGTGACATTTGTGTGGTTGGCTGCATGATAAAATGTGCGTGCGTTAAACATGTTTGGGGAACATGTTCGTGTGTCATTTAGAAAAGTATATCTAGGCCTGTGTTTCTTCTGTTCTGGGGAGCATTTCCACGATTGGCTGCTGTGGCAGCAGGTGATGTACTTCCCATTATTGTTTGTTTGTTGCAACAACTAAATAATAATTACTTATCAGCTATATCTGTGTTTGTGTTTTATTGATTCCTCTCTGTTTCATTCTTTCCTGTTGTGTTATGCTGGATATCTCCACAACATTTTGGAGGTCCTACCGAGATTGCCAATGCTGGAGGTTGCTGTGTTCCTTCTCTGGGGGTCTCAACTCCCTTGGCCAGGCAGCCCTGAGACGGCTGTGGTAAAATCTCAAGGAATTGAGAAACCAGACTTGAGACTTCCACAGAAGAAATACCGACTCACAGTAAGCAAAACGTATTTGGAATGAAATTACTTTTGAAGTTGTATTGGTTAAGGGGAAAGAGCAGAGGAGTGGATTTAGGGCATAGGTATAGCTGAAATCTGTTTGATGGTTGTTTGTTTTGTTTGTTGGTCTTGCTTTATGTTTATACTGGAGAGATCACTGTATTCTGCTCGTAATCTGCCTGAGAAGCTAAGGGTTTGACTGAGGGAATATGATCTTTGCTAGCCGTAAGGACATGTTATGCTGGAGGAATCACTGTATTTGCTCGTAGTCTTGAATTCTGCCTGAGAAGATCCTGATGATTTGTCTTAAGGTTCAGAGATTTATTGGCTGAGGAATACAAATTTGCTTTGCGAGCCAAGTGCACAAAAACAGGGTGGAGGGTCATGCCTGTTCCGGTCCGTTCGGTAATTAAGAGATTAATAAGCCCGATCTGAGTCGAGGGGGTTAAAAATATAAAAAGCTCTGCTCGCGACTCTGTGAATTCACAAAATACAAAAGTGGAGGAAACCATGTTTTGTCAGGCCGTAATGAGTTAGAGACTCAGTATAAAGCGCTAAATGTTTTGGTATACCATAGTTTGTTGTTAATTGGTCTAAGAAGCCCCCTTCTCCTGAAAAGGCTGAGAGCTCCAGCCGGGGTGTGTCTGTATTTGTCTGTGAAAGTATTTCCCCCCTTCTCCCGATTCTGTAAAAGAGGAGATGCTCTAATTGTCGGCTGTGAGAGCAAGCAGCCCGGAGTGAGTCTGCTTGTTCTTTTCTTTGATGCCTGAAAGAAGGCTGCTGAGTGTTGAGTTTAAAAAAAAGAAGAAGTGAAAGATCAATGAGTGATCTGAAGTTGGAGTGAATACATTGAAAATTAATAGATCAATGTGTGATTTGATGTAGTACATATATTGAAATAAATAAGAAACAATGATTTGTTGTTTTTAGCATAGTTTTTGTAGGATACAGTTACGTCACATTGTGGATTTTATGAGAAGTTTTGAGAACTGATTGTTACCATTGCATTGCATTGTGAATTTCATGGTATTTGTCATTAACTAAGAATTGTACTTAATTATATTTCATACAGTAACATTAAGGGAAAGTAAAAAGAGATTTACTGAGTATATGAAGTAGCTATATTGAAATAAAAAGATTTAGTTTTATTTTCACCTAGAATTAAGATGTTTTGAAAAGTCTAGAGAGAGTAAAAGTTATATAAAGTTAACTACTATTCTGGAAAAGTTCCTATGGTTTACTGTTTTATGAGTAACATAAAATAAAAATATATGTATTTACTAGATATAAGAACAACATGCTTATCTAGGTTAACAGAAAGTTGCTATTAACCAGTTTCAGCTGCAACTATCCTATCTTTGTTCTAAAGAGAACATACGTTGAATTTACAATTAATGTTAGGAAAGTTCACAATTGATATCATTAAAGACCGTTTTGGATTAATAGGGCGTGTTTGTCATAAACATTCATGCTTAGATGGAATAAAGTGTTGAGATGTTCTCAAAGTGGGAGTTTTCACAATGCCTTCTTTGTTGTTATTGAAACAGTGATAAAGAAAACTGTTCCGTGATGATTTCTGTAGGTTTTAGCTTTAGTAATGAAGATTACATTTTGTGAGGAAACTTTTCCACCAATAATTCCTTTAAGTGTTCCAAAAAATATATTCATTAACTGTAATTAGATTACTTGTTTTTCAAATATAGCGCTGAATACAGTTAGTTTTGTATTATTACAACCTAACCATGCTTGTAACACAACTTGGATAAACAATTAGAAAATGAATAGAATAAGCAGATAGATAAAAGATGAGTCTATAGTGGTTAAGGAGGGTTTCCTTGTTTTGCTCATTGACTTAGAACTGAAGTAAAGAAGAATAGTGTTTTATGAGAACTGTCATTCCTCATGGTTTTTAAAGATAAATCATCAGTTTTTATAGACTTTGATGTTAAAATGGATCATGGTGGAGAATTAATACCTTTTTAGTTTCGAATTTAAGAAGATTTTAAAGATGATGTTTATTTTATTTTCCTGACTAGAATTTAAAAGCAGGACGTCAACTAGAAAAGAGATTTTACAATTTAGTTTTACTACTTTTGATGAAGTAAAGAATCTGGGTAAACTACCACCGTTAGTTTGTTTTAACATTCACATGTTTCAGCATTCCTGACCATATGGACACTCAGCCATTTTGTAACCCGTTGGGGGAGAGATTTAAATTGAGTTTTTCTCTAGTAGCTGATTGGCTGTGATTACAGCAGCACTGGATAGTTATGCGCCACCTTTGGGTTGTACTCTGAATCAGTGTGTTGGTGAAATGTTGCTCACTACAGAAACAGAAGAACTGTGCAAAGAACGCATCTCTGAGGAGGTTTTGACATTTTGCTTGTGCCTCGTTGTCAAGGCAACAGTGGTGTGAAGAGGAACTGCAGTTTTTGGGGATTTCTACTGTGCAGAGGACAACGTGTGTCTGCTGATTGTACCACATTGATCCAAGAGTTTCCTTCTCTCCAGATGCCAGAGAGAGTTTCCTTGAGCCCACTGACCAGGGCCGTTTCTAGCTTTTTGGGGACCCTGCCACTGACTACAGCTGCAGAGGACAACGAATCACTGACTGTTCTCATTATGACAAGATCTTGAGACAGGCTTTTCTCAGACTGGTCAGACTCTGAAGAAATTATGCAATGATTTTATAGCATAACTGTGCAAGAGTTTTCCAGAGGGTGGTGTAGAACATTATGTTTAGTGTTTAAGAAAAGAGGCTGCTTGTTTAACGATGGTCTGGAATACTGAAAAGATTAAAGTTTAATATCCTTGTTTAGCATACAAGACATCTGATTATTATGTCACACATAATAATCTTGACATATAAACTAGCTATGGGTAAAACGTGTGGTCGTTATACCATTGTTATCATGAACTAAAAATAAATAGGGAAATAGTCTGGTTAAAGATGAACGGATTTGATATCCTAGAGAGGGTTAGTTATATTGTGAATACTTCACAAAGTGTTTACTAATGTATTTTGAAGAACAAATAACAAAAACACGAGTCCAATTTTGTTTTGTTTTTAGATTAAATTGTCCATTACCAAAACTGTTCACCTTAGGTCTAGCTTTAGACTTTGATAGTAAAGGAGTATTTAGGCTTATTTTTATATATCTGACATTTTTGAAACATGTTGGCTATTTCCTAGATGGAGAGATGGCATTACTCTCCAATTGTTACGAACATTTCTGAAGATTTAATATTTGTTCCATTTCTAATATTCCTATTTCAAACGTAATTTTAGAGTAACAAAGGCTGATGCTGAACTTGGAAAACATGTGTTTGCATGTCGTAAACAAAGAGGCTTTGTTTGTTCAATCACCAGTTAAATCTCATACAGTAATAATGATTGATTTGGCTAAAGCTTAGTTTAACATCCTGGTGAAACATTATGGGATATGTTCACTTCTAAGGGTAAACAAATTGATTAAAATGGATTATTGTTATTATTATTGATTAATTTGGAATATTAATTAAAAAGGCCGTTATCTGCAGGTTCACTTAGGAATGCCTTGCATGAACATTTGTCAGGCTTTGTGTTTCCTAGGGGCAGTACATTAATGAAGTTTATTGATAATTTGTTTGTTTAAACATCTGAAGAAAATTGTGCTGCGAACACGGGAAAAACTGTGTTGCATTGTTTGACATCAACACAATGATGTCACTGATTAAAAACTCCAGCTGGTAGAATATCAAAGTGCACTACTATAGGACATGAGATCTCGAGACTGACTTAGACTTTGCAAAGACTGAATGAATGTGAATTGATTTGTCAATTCCTGACTGTTACAGTAACACTGACCCACCGACAAGGTGATTTTATTTTGGGATGCACACAATGCTTTTGGCAATGGTTTTCTGACTATGCCATTGTTGAACCATTGTGAGACATGACGCATGAACTTTGTCTGACTCTGCATGATCCCTGCATGGCTTGATGACTATGTAGCTTGATTTTTAACATTGTTGATTCTTTTTGACAGGAGAACGTTTTTTTCCTTTGTTTTAGGTGTTCCTGATGATGAGTCATAGGACTTTGAAATAACATTGTATGTGAAGATGGGTACTCTGAAGTGTCTTATTTGGGAAACATGGTCTCTATGGGTTGGAGGACAATGTTTCCAGGAGGGGTATAATGGGTTTATTGTTCAATTTAGTAATTTAATTTCAAGATGTATTTGATAATATTTTGTTTCCATCCCAGTTGAAATCTTTCATTATTTCTTCTGTGACACATTGGTTTCAGATTTCTTTGAATCTTGTCACGTGAATCTTTGAACCCTCACATGATCCAGAGGGCAAATGAAACTTGTCGCCTAAAAAAACTTTTTCCTACATGGTTAAGGTCTCGATTGGGTTCTGCTAAGACGTATGATTAAATGTATTGTTCGAAGTTGAGATCTGATTGGTTTCAGCACCGTGGCTGAACAATGTTGCAGGAGATGTTTGTTGTGTGTTTAGGAAATTGTGGGTAAGTAAAAACACAACACAAACAACATTTCATGGTTTCAAGAAGTTTAAAAATGATAGATAAGACTCTAAGACCTAGTGGTCGACTGTAGGCTGTTAACCCAGAATGCAAGTGCTATTTTCTACCCAGGCCAAAGCTGTTTTTCCCTTGCAATCTTGAGGAGGGAAGATGGATCATTCTGAGGCAGACTGGAGTGTCAATGAAGGCAGCTGGATGACTTCCAGCTATTCTTCTACTGCTATTGTCTTATGGGTTTGGGTCAACACGAAGTACAAAACCCAAAACTTCTGAGATGATTTACAGCCAAGTATATTAGTAATCTCAACACTCCAGAGAACATATAGAAGATCTACCGTTAACTGTTCTTTTACTGAAGTCTCAGTTTTTCTGACTACAGTTCCGTCCAATTCAAATGGTAATGATGTTGCTTCAGATGTCATCAAGGGATTTTGCTATGAGATGGGACATTACAGCATGAAGGCTAAGATAGATATTCCATCTAAAGGCTACGCATGGAGATCGGAACGTGCACATCCTGAAGAAGTGATTACTGGACAATATAACAGAAGTAGAAAAGGATGGACGCCAGTTACATCTTGCTATAAGTGTTTTGGAAGATTTTTCATTATGTATAATCAAGTATTAATTGTATGTTGCTTTGTTATTAGGCTATGTATGTAAGTTTGTTAAACTTGAATGGGACAAATTGATTTTTTCCTCTTAAACATACTGAGGTTTTTAAATGATTTTCCATTTAAGTAGAGTAGGATTAGCGCAATTGTCTTTTCTTCCACTTTTTG
This sequence comes from Trematomus bernacchii, assembly GCF_902827165.1. Taxonomy (NCBI): domain Eukaryota; kingdom Metazoa; phylum Chordata; class Actinopteri; order Perciformes; family Nototheniidae; genus Trematomus; species Trematomus bernacchii. The sequence continues at coordinate 375,121 of NW_022987774.1, forward strand.
TGTTATAATCAAAAAGGTGTTTTTTTGGCTATTGTGAGTAGGTACAGTACATGTGACCTGTGACTTCTGCCTTAAGTAAAATGATTACCCATCGATAAATATTTTTCAGAAAGTCATTTTGGGCTTTCGAGGGCGGAACTCAGTAGGTTACTTGTAATAATAATCTTTTTTGATTAAGTGATCTTAATTAATAAAAGGAGGGAGTGTTATGGCAGAATGTTTAATACAGCGTATTTATGATATTCATTAATGATCACATGGTATTCCATATGATGTGTGTTACTGAGTTGGGTCACACACAGTTAGAGAGACAATGGTCGTTCTGAATTATCAATAGATGTATTCATTTTAAGTGAGCTGACACCAAGGGTATAGGAAGTTCAGAGAAGGCCTCGGGTTATAAAAACAGTTAACCTTTGTTAGTTAACTAATCCTAAGGATATCATGAGATGATGACGTTTAAACATATACAGGTATAGCTTTCAGAGAGAAAAACATGTGACATTTGTGTGGTTGGCTGCATGATAAAATGTGCGTGCGTTAAACATGTTTGGGGAACATGTTCGTGTGTCATTTAGAAAAGTATATCTAGGCCTGTGTTTCTTCTGTTCTTGGGGGCATTTCCACGATTGGCTGCTGTGGCAGCAGGTGATGTACTTCCCATTATTGTTTGTTTGTTGCAACAACTAAATAATAATTACTTATCAGCTATATCTGTGTTTGTGTTTTATTGATTCCTCTCTGTTTCATTCTTTCCTGTTGTGTTATGCTGGATATCTCCACAACATTTCCTATATACATACTGTAAATAGGGAACATATACAGTAACTATAGGGAACATATACAGCAATCTATATAACTAGATTGCTGTATATGTTCCCTACATAATTGTATATCGGGAACATATAGCTATAGGGAACATGTATAGTTATCCGACTCTAATGTCTGATGCCTTTGTTTTAAGTAAATGCCCAAAATCACAAGCTTCTGCCTCCAGTCTCTTCCTTGAGATATCCAGAAATTATACAAAATAAACAACAATAGCTGTTGTTGTTTATAACTATAGGGAACATATACAGCTAGATATTTAACTAGCTAGTTGTATGTGTTCCCTTTATAATTCTATATAGCGAACATTCAGTTCTTGTCTCATAGTGCCTTCAATTAGGAGGAAATCAACAGATCCGGGTTATACATATATATATGTGTGTGTGTGTGTGTGTGTGTGTGTGTGTGTGTGTGTGTGTGTGTGTGTGTGTGTGTGTGTGTGTGTGTGTGTGTGTGTGTGTGTGTGTGTGTGTGTGTGTTTCCCCCCCACATACCTCACATATTTACGTCATTGATTGCGTTTCAAACCAACAAGTGAGTTGTAAGTCTTGTGTGTTTTTCACGTTCAGCTCAAAGGGACTTCCCGGGGGAAAGACCTCCAACATGTGGCTCTTCAGGAGTAAGGACTCCACATTAAGACGACTTTTACTATGTTTGATCTTCCCATTTAAAGCGGGGGAGTTGAAGCTAAAGGAATATAACAAAGCAGAGAAACTCCAGTAAACCAGACGCTGTGTTTGTTTCTACAGTAAAGAAGGGAGGTGTGTTTTAACCTCACAACAATAAAGAGCTTTTAAAGAGATGAAAAGTGTCTGTGTGTTATTTTGGGTCTCATTAAGAGAAACCACAGACAGCGTAGAGGACATTAAACACGAGTTGGGATGCAGAGTCATCATGTCGCTCTGATTCGTCCCGTCAAAACATTCAAATGTTATTTCCAAAGCAGCTCCTGTGATTGTCAGAAGTCTATTTTTGAGTCTGATTCAAAACAGGCAGAAAAAATAGACGAATCACAGATTTCTGTTCATGTCTAATCTGTTTGGAAAATGAAAACTAGTCCTGTGCAAAAGGAGATTTAGTCTTTAATATGAAGTCATTTTATCTAGATGTCTTTCCGCTCTTTCAAAAGCAAAAAAATACCTCCACAAATATGAGATTTCCATTCAAACGTGACTAATTTTTCTGCGTTATGCAACCTATGGGAGGTCAACTGTTGTGTACAGACAACCACTGCATTTATTACTGGTTGTAACTGTGCAAAGAGGGCTTTATTCTTAACCTGTTTTTCAGGTCTCAGGCTCGAAAATGACACGCCCAGAACAAATGACCATAACTTCACTTCTAAAAGGGGTAAATTAATAATCTTTTTTCTCAAAGCAAGGTTACATCTGTGAGTTGGATGTAGAAGTGTCAGAATCAATATAGATGTTTTTATTTTAAAGTGAATTCAGATTGAACATAGTAAAAAAAATGTAAATGATAGTGTCCGTCCAAAAAAACAACATGACTTATAGTGAAAACTACCCTTGGATGATGGGATAGTAGACTAAAAGCTTTAGGAATCTAAACTATAACATATAATAAGTACCCTGTATCAAGATTGATGCAAAACAAGTGACATTTGACCTTTTTAGAGAGATTTAGAAAAAAAAACCCACTTCTGGGGTCATTTGGGTGGATTTTCCATATCTCTGGCCCCCCTTGCTCGATTTTGATGGTTGACACCTCTTTTTAACCGTTAGAGCCAATAGAATCGAGGGGAAGTTCCTAAAATCCATCTAAACATTACCCATTGGTGAATGAGTGATGCACAGCCAGAATGCCCCGGAACCGGAAGCTGCGATACACTCTGGTGGCAGCTAATATGAAATCTCCGTTATTGACATAAATATGGAATGATGGATTATCAGGAATCATTTCAAAGTGACACAGACACATTGGATTAACCTTCAGCAGCGTTTTTATCGTTTTGATGCCATGTAGAGAGTAGTTATAATTAGACGTTTTCACATATTTGCTTATTTTTCTTACCAGGATGTTCTTATTTGTTTTTTATTAATGTGTGCTAGCTTTTTTATAGTCTACTCTTTCTACTTGAATGTGTCCTGTACCTCTGCTAGCGTACATTAACCCTCTGTGGGACAAAATAAGGGATTTCTCATCCAAACAAACAGTTGGTTGTGATGCAGAGTGATTTGTTTACCTCTTAGTTTTTTCTGTCTGGGAACTCTGGGGGTTTCCTCTCTTCACCGCGGGGTCCGAGGGTCCAAGGTGACGGAAACGGCGTTTTCGACACGGGGCGACGTCCGTGATGTCCTTCAGGCTGTCGTCCAACTCTGAGGGGACACATCAGTCAGGGGCAGTGATGGGAATTAGTGGAGTACAAATACTTCGTTACTGTACTTAAGTACATTTTTCTGGTATCAGTACTTTACTCCACTACTAATTTTTCTGAAGACTTTTTACTTTGACTTCTTACATGTTGAACACAAATACCTGTACTTTCTACTTCTTACATGTTGAACACAAATACCTGTACTTTCTACTTCTTACATGTTGAACACAAATACCTGTACTTTCTACTTCTTACATGTTGAACCCAAATACCTGTACTTTCTACTTTTTACATGTTGAACTCAAATACCTGTACTTTCTACTTTTTACATGTTGAACTCAAATACCTGTACTTTCTACTTCTTACATGTTGAACACAAATACCTGTACTTTCTACTTCTTACATGTTGAACCCAAATACCTGTACTTTCTACTTTTTACATGTTGAACTCAAATACCTGTACTTTCTACTTCTTACATGTTGAACCCAAATACCTGTACTTTCTACTTCTTACATGTTGAACCCAAATACCTGTACTTTCTACTTCTTACATGTTGAACACAAATACCTGTACTTTCTACTTCTCACATTTCCCAAACAGGCTGGTTCCTTTAGTTTGAATGTGTGTTTGGTGGCGTGATCATTATTATTTAGAGTCATTGCGTGCCTATTGATTTGAACACGATCCGTGTATCCATCATTTCCTGGTCTTCTCTAAAGAAGAGGGACCAATGGAAACGTTGTCATGTTGCCGTTGTTCAGCATGGAAACATTCATTAGCTAACAATGACATTATTGTTCTATTAATATAAAGGGAGGTCAGGTACTCTTTAAAACAGCTGCTAGTTATGGGTACTTTTTACTGAAGAACATTTCAAAGCCTCTTTACTTTGACTTGAGTAAAGAAGTTTAGTCAGTACTTCTACTTTCACCAGAGTATTTTTAAACACGAGTATCTGTACTTCTACTTGAATAAAGAAGTTTAGTCAGTACTTCTACTTTCACCAGAGTATTTTTAAACACGAGTATCTGTACTTCTACTTGAGGAAAGGATGTGTGTACTTTGGCCCTCTCTGGTCACAAATAAAGTGAGAAAGATCCTATAAATAATAATGCAGATAATTGCACCATGAAACCATGCATTAAAATACCAGAATCAGAAACAGGTTTATCACGAGGTGAGTGGACACGTACGAGGAATTTGACTTGGTGTCGTGGTACATACATAAACGTAAAACAACAATTAATAAGACAGATAGAAAACTATTTTAAGAAAAACTATAATAACGTAAAAAATATAGTCAAATAAAGCAGTATTTACATTGATCTATAGAATATTAAAACTTATCAGGATAACATTAATATTACAATTCATTTCAACAAAAACTCAAGTTACGGTCACGTTAATGTTGAGAAGACTGCTTGCTCAATATCCATTTTTTAATTGTAGATATGTGTATATTTAACGGCCATAAATGCAGAAGCAGATTGTGCAAAGGCATGAGACGTGAAATGTTTGTTGGAAAACGTTCTTAGGGTCCAAGTTTGCACATCAGGGACGGCAGATTGGAGATCATGCTGAACGAAGTCCATCAAAGTGAGATATAAAGGCAACATTGGGTGTTTACTTTCATGTTACAAGGCTGCATGCACATGAGAATATAAGTCGAACTTTCATCATTACGAGCAATGTAAACAGCTTAGAAAAAGGGCAAACAAGTTAAATAAATTGTGCATTTAAACACAATCACTGCCAAAATCAGAGTTATTGTGTCAACATGTAAAGTAGACCCTCATTAGAGCTGCAGAATGAATGAAACAGCTGTCTTAATAAGCTAAGAAACACCAAGTGAAACCAGCTTTATGTGTGAAGTCTTAAACAGCGCTCTGTACGTCTGTCATATCGACCTCTGAAAAGTCCCAATCGACCAATCAGAATCAAGTATCAACTAAACCATGAACACTGAGTGGGACCATTAGAAGTGTTTATACACATTTACTGAACTACATGGATCGAACACACACACACACACACACACACACACACACACACACACACACACACACACACACACACACACACACACACACACACACACACACACACACACACACACACACACACACACACACACACACACACACACACCACACACACACACACACACACACACACACACACACACACACACACACACACACACACACACACACACACACACACACACACACACACACACACACACACACACACACATTTCCTTTGACACCCCACCACCCCCTCTTTTCTATCTGCTGGCCTTACGTCTGACTCACTGTCGTAGCAACAGAAAAACACAAATCCTGAGTTTCCTCATCAGACGGAGAACAGGGACACCTACTACGTAAAAGAAACCTGACCTGAGTGAGAAAGTGGAAAATCAGGGGTGTGAACAGCCGTGAGGAGGAAACTCCCCTAAAAACATGCCCTAGAAATATTCATTTTTCACTCAGGAAGGTTACGAATGGAATAAAATAATCTGGGAAGTGGCAGACATACTTTAAGGTGTATATCAGTATGTAGTGTCTCTACTTTAAAGAGTCCTCTCCTGCTGATGTTCAGGTGTATATCAGTATGTAGTGTCTCTACTTTAAAGAGTCCTCTCCTGCTGATGTTCAGGTGTATATCAGTATGTAGTGTCTCTACTTTAAAGAGTCCTCTCCTGCTGATGTTCAGGTGTATATCAGTATGTAGTGTCTCTACTTTAAAGAGTCCTCTCCTGCTGATGTTCAGGTGTATATCAGTATGTAGTGTCTCTACTTTAAAGAGTCCTCTCCTGCTGATGTTCAGGTGTATATCAGTATGTAGTGTCTCTACTTTAAAGAGTCCTCTCCAGCTGATGTTCAGGTGTATATCAGTATGTAGTGTCTCTACTTTAAAGAGTCCTCTCCTGCTGATGTTCAGGTGTATATCAGTACGTAGTGTCTCTACTTTAAAGAGTCCTCACTGATGTCATGCTTAGTTTCTGGGCTCCACACACACACATCTCCTTTGACTCCCAAAATGTGACTTTAATGTGAGAATACTACCATATATTTTGACACCTTGTGAACGGCCCATGGGAGAAATAACATTTACCATCATCTGCACTGGGCAGCATTACAACATGTGACAGGTACTAAGTACTTTCCTGTGTATTTAGTGATGTCATGGTTAGTTCTTTGGGCAAGAAAAACACAAAAATAGTGTCAAATTTCTCCCCTCACATTTTTTAAAGAGGCCCTGTTTCAGTTTGTTGAGGTGTTTCCTCTCCTGTCGTGGTGCTATAGGTTTTAGTGCATGTAAATGGTCTGCAAAGGGTAAAATCCCTGTAAATATAAAGAGCTTTTTGAACATCATATTACATTTTAATAAAATCTTAAATTAAATAGTAGAGCATTTTCTTTTAAAAAAATGGAAAGAAACAAAAACTTAATCAAGCTGTTGTTTTTTTGTGATATTCACTTTTTTTTTTTTTTAAATAATGTAAAACTTAAAGTTGTTTTGTTTTCCCCAAAACATTAATCTCTATCTGGCCGAGGAAAATGTTGAGTTTCCAGAAACAATAAGCTAAAAATAAGCTTGTAATAATAGTCAAATCTTCACTAAAGCACATTTTTCCTGACAGTTTAATAAAGAAGAAGTGGTTTTCTCAGATGATTCATATTACTGGAGGTCAGACTGAAGGTCATGTGACTCACCGTGAGTCGAGGAGTTGGAGGGTGGGGTCCTCTTCACTTCCTGTTGCTCTTCTTCATCGGTGCTTCCTCCGTATTCGTCCTCTTCCTCATCATCGGCTGATTTGACTGCATCCTGCTGTTTCTGTTCCTTAGAACTGAAACAGAGAATTATGAAACATAACGAGGTCAAACATCACCATCAAACCGTCACTCTCTCATGGCCTGAGACGGCTGAGTCAGAGAGGTGCAGTCATCACAGGCATCAGAAAGTCTTGAGCAACTAGAATAGTTAAAGTACATTTCGATTAAATACAAATAAAAAATTGTAAAAAATGTGCATTTATTAAAAAAAGAAAATGGTTAGTTTCATATTTTTACTTATACAATTTTTTTTTTGTGATATCTTTTAACTGCAGATTTTCAGTTTAATTCCTTATGCTCAAATACGTATTTAATTATATTTTAATGCAGTATTTTACTTTACTTATGTTTATTTGTATATATAATTACATTTTATTTTATAAACATTTTTTAATGTTAATATGAACATTTTATTCTATTTGAATGCAATTTTTGACTTAAAGGGGACCTATTATGCAAAATCCTCTTCTACATCAACATGTGTCCCCTCTTCTTCATGTCTCTTCTACATCAACATGTGTCCCCTCTTCTTCATGTCTCTTCTACATCAACATGTGTCCCCTCTTCTTCATGTCTCTTCTACATCAACATGTGTCCCTCTTCTTCATGTCTCTTCTACATCAACATGTGTCCCCTCTTCTTCATGTCTCTTCTACATCAACATGTGTCCCCTCTTCTTCATGTCTCTTCTACATCAACATGTGTCCCCTCTTCTTCATGTCTCTTCTACATCAACATGTGTCCCCTCTTCTTCATGTCTCTTCTACATCAACATGTGTCCCCTCTTCTTCATGTCTCTTCTACATCAACATGTGTCCCCTCTTCTTCATGTCTCTTCTACATCAACATGTGTCCCCTCTTCTTCATGTCTCTTCTACATCAACATGTGGTCCCCCTCTTCTTCATGTCTCTTCTACATCAACATGTGTCCCCTCTTTCTTCATGTCTCTTCTACATCTACAGTGGTCCCCTCTTCTTCATGTCTCTTCTACATCAACATGTGTCCCCTCTTCTTCATGTCTCTTCTTCATCAACATGTGTCCCCTCTTCTTCATGTCTCTTCTACATCAACATGTGTCCCCCTCTTCTTCATGTCTCTTCTTCATCAACATGTGTCCCCTCTTCTTCATGTCTCTTCTACATCAACATGTGTCCCCTCTTCTTCATGTCTCTTCTACATCAGCATGTGTCCCCTCATTCTTCATGTCTCTTCTACATCACCATGTGTCCCCTCTTCTTCATGTCTCTTCTACATCAACATGTGTCCCCTCTTCTTCATGTCTCTTCTACATCAAGCATGTGTCCCCGTCTTCTTCATGTCTCTTCTACATCAACATGTGTCCCATCTTCTCCATGTCTCTTCTACATCAACATGTGTCCCCTCTTCTTCATGTCTCTTCTACATCAACATGTGTCCCCTCTTCTTCATGTCTCTTCTACATCAACATGTGTCCCCCTCTTCTTCATGTCTCTTCTACATCAGCATGTGTCCCCTCTTCTTCATGTCTCTTCTACATCAACATGTGTCCCCTCTTCTTCATGTCTCTTCTACATCAACATGTGTCCCCTCTTCTTCATGTCTCTTCTTCATCAACATGTGTCCCCTCTTCTCCATGTCTCTTCTACATCAACATGTGTCCCCTCTTCTTCATGTCTCTTCTACATCAACATGTGTCCCCTCTTCTTCATGTCTCTTCTTCATCAACATGTGTCCCCTCTTCTTCATGTCTCTTCTACATCAACATGTGTCCCCTCTTCTCCATGTCTCTTCTTCATCAACATGTGTCCCCTCTTCTTCATGTCTCTTCTACATCAACATGTGTCCCCTCTTCTTCATGTCTCTTCTTCATCAACATGTGTCCCCTCTTCTTCATGTCTCTTCTACATCAACATGTGTCCCCTCTTCTTCATGTCTCTTCTACATCAACATGTGTCCCCTCTTCTTCATGTCTCTTCTTCATTAACATGTGTCCCCTCTTCTTCATGTCTCTTCTACATCAACATGTGTCCCCTCTTCTTCATGTCTCTTCTTCATCAACATGTGTCCCCTCATCTTCATGTCTCTTCTACATCAACATGTGTCCCCTCTTCTTCATGTCTCTTCTACATCAACATGTGTCCCCTCTTCTTCATGTCTCTTCTACATCAACATGTGTCCCCTCTTCTTCATGTCTCTTCTACATCAACATGTGTCCCCTCTTCTTCATGTCTCTTCTACATCAACATGTGTCCCCTCTTCTTCATGTCTCTTCTACATCAGCATGTGTCCCCTCTTCTTCATGTCTCTTCTACATCAACATGTGTCCCCTCTTCTTCATGTCTCTTCTTCATCAACATGTGTCCCCTCTTCTCCATGTCTCTTCTACATCAACATGTGTCCCTCTTCTTCATGTCTCTTCTACATCAACATGTGTCCCCTCTTCTTCATGTCTCTTCTTCATCAACATGTGTCCCCTCTTCTTCATGTCTCTTCTTCATCAACATGTGTCCCCTCTTCTTCATGTCTCTTCTACATCAACATGTGTCCCCTCTTCTTCATGTCTCTTCTTCATCAACATGTGTCCCCTCTTCTTCATGTCTCTTCTACATCAACATGTGTCCCCCTCTTCTTCATGTCTCTTCTACATCAACATGTGTCCCCTCTTCTTCATGTCTCTTCTTCATTAACATGTGTCCCCTCTTCTTCATGTCTCTTCTACATCAACATGTGTCCCCTCTTCTTCATGTCTCTTCTACATCAACATGTGTCCCCTCTTCTTCATGTCTCTTCTACATCAACATGTGTCCCCTCTTCTTCATGTCTCTTCTACATCAACATGTGTCCCCTCTTCTTCATGTTTCTTCTACATCAACATGTGTCCCCTCTTCTTCATGTCTCTTCTACATCAACATGTGTCCCCTCTTCTTCATGTCTCTTCTGCATCAACATGTGTCCCCTCTTCTTCATGTCTCTTCTACATCAACATGTGTCCCCTCTTCTTCATGTCTCTTCTACATCAACATGTGTCCCCTCTTCTTCATGTCTCTTCTACATCAACATGTGTCCCCTCTTCTTCATGTCTCTTCTACATCAACATGTGTCCCCTCTTCTTCATGTCTCTTCTACATCAACATGTGTCCCCTCTTCTTCATGTCTCTTCTTCATCAACATGTGTCCCCTCTTCTTCATGTCTCTTCTACATCAACATGTGTCCCCTCTTCTTCATGTCTCTTCTTCATCAACATGTGTCCCCTCTTCTTCATGTCTCTTCTTCATCAACATGTGTCCCCTCTTCTTCATGTCTCTTCTACATCAACATGTGTCCCCTCTTCTTCATGTCTCTTCTACATCAACATGTGTCCCCTCTTCTTCATGTCTCTTCTACATCAACATGTGTCCCCTCTTCTTCATGTCTCTTCTACATCAACATGTGTCCCCTCTTCTTCATGTCTCTTCTTCATCAACATGTGTCCCCTCTGTGGAAAGAGACTCTGAAAGTTTCAGGAACAAAGATTCTCTCTCTTTTTGATCCATTTTTATAAAAACCTGTCTGAAAATGAGCTGATCAGATTTTGGCCACTTGATGATGTCATAACGATGTGTTGTCTTGTGTAACCATTAGCCAATCAGCAATCAAGGTAACCCCCCCCCCCCCCCACCTTATCACCTGAATCTCCTCCTAGAGCACCATTGAGTTCTTTGTAACCAAATGTCTCTCAGAGGGGCGTGGGGAGGGGCTCCTTATTTTCATCTAAAGTAACAGACAGAGAATCAGCACTTTGGAAACAGGGCTGAAACAGAGGGGATTATGGGTAATGCTGCAATTTGGTGTTTCAGCCAATCAGAGACAGGCTCTGGATATATCTGAGACCTGTAATATATTGATGAGAAACAGTATGATAGGAGACCTTTAAAAGTATTCATGTTTTCTTCCATGTGTGTTTTTATTTCTCCACTTTTCACCTTTTTTTACAGATGAAAAACTAATGAAAAAACATATTTTTCCCAAATTATTTTTTAAAGAACTTCAGGTTAAAACCTTCTTTTCATCTGTTCTTGAGTCTAAAACTAACCGGAGCTAAATTAAATAGACCGTACTGCAAAAGATACATACTAGATTTCTCTCACTGTCCCCTCAGGGCTTCCGTAGAAAGTGATGAAGCTGACGTTTCAAGTTTGAACGTTCATGTGCTCAGCAGCTAAATTGTAGATATGGCAATGAACAACTGAAGTCCCAGGCTCCTCCAATGTTCTTTAAAAAGTTCAGGTGTGTTTCAGAGAGCGAGGGGTTAAATGGAGCAGCAGGTAAACAGTGATCTACCTGTCGCCCTGCAGGTGAGTGACAGCTTCCTGAAGGCTGCGGATCTTTGCTTTCTTCTCGTTCACGACCAAAACAAAACGGGAGTACAGCTCTGCCTCCAGGGACGCCTTACCACCCGCATAGCGCTTCAGTCTACACACACACACACACACACACACACACACACACACACACACACACACACACACACACACACACACACACACACACACACACACACACACACACACACACACACACACACACACACACACACACACACACACACACACACACACACACACACACACACACACACACACACACACACACACACACACACACACACACACACACACACACACACACACACACACACACACACACACACACACACACACACACACAACATCTGGGGTCAAATATCTTCTTCACACAGAGACAAACTGTGTGTTATGTTCTGTGTATTTACTCTGCAGAGATGCGCTGGTGTTCTCCTCTCATCTTGAGGTTCTCCTCCTTCAGGTTCTGGTTCTCCTCCTTCAGGTGGTTCCCTCTCTGCAGACTGTGCGTCAACAACTCTCTCAGCGCCTCGGCTGGATCCGGGTCGGCCTTCAGAACCGCAGAACCCAACCTGAACTGAGAGGAGGGAGAACAAAGTTTCAATACAGTCTCCATGTTTCCATCAGTATGTAGTGTCTCTACTTTAAAGAGTCCTCTCCTGCTGATGTTCAGGTGTATATCAGTACGTAGTGTCTCTACTTTAAAGAGTCCTCTCCTGCTGATGTTCAGGTGTATATCCGTATGTAGTGTCTCTACTTTAAAGAGTCCTCTCCTGCTGATGTTCAGGTGTATATCAGTATGTAGTGTCTCTACTTTAAAGAGTCCTCTCCTGCTGATGTTCAGGTGTATATCAGTATGTAGTGTCTCTACTTTAAAGAGTCCTCTCCTGCTGATGTTCAGGTGTATATCAGTTTGTAGTGTCTCTACTTTAAAGAGTCCTCTCCTGCTGATGTTCAGGTGTATATCAGTATGTAGTGTCTCTACTTTAAAGAGTCCTCTCCTGCTGATGTTCAGGTGTATATCAGTATGTAGTGTCTCTACTTTAAAGAGTCCTCTCCTGCTGATGTTCAGGTGTATATCAGTATGTAGTGTCTCTACTTTAAAGAGTCCTCTCCTGCTGATGTTCAGGTGTATATCAGTATGTAGTGTCTCTACTTTAAAGAGTCCTCTCCTGCTGATGTTCAGGTGTATATCAGTATGTAGTGTCTCTACTTTAAAGAGTCCTCTCCTGCTGATGTTCAGGTGTATATCAGTATGTAGTGTCTCTACTTTAAAGAGTCCTCTCCTGCTGATGTTCAGGTGTATATCAGTATGTAGTGTCTCTACTTTAAAGAGTCCTTTCCTGCTGATGTTCAGGTGTATATCAGTATGTAGTGTCTCTACTTTAAAGAGTCCTCTCCTACTGATGTTCAGATGTATATCAGTATGTAGTGTCTCTACTTTAAAGAGTCCTATTTATTTCTTTAACACTTTCTCTGTTAAATCTGCTTATTTAAAAAGTGTCTTACTTCACCACCTCTCAGAGAAGTTAAATAAATAACCTCAGAAATGGAAACAGTTCTTCTGGCAAACCCTTCCTGGTGTTGCCTCATAGTTTCTTTACTCAGTTTGCATTACGCTCCGTACCAGAAACTAAAGAAAACAGCCGACTGCTCACATTAAAACATGATCGAATGACAAACCACAACCAACCAGTGATTATCAGAGAATAATCCCAGATCATTTGATAATCAAAAATTGGTAAAAGAACATTTTGATGCAAACATGTCCGACAAATATAGAGATTTCCAGCTTATTTCTGTGTTAAAATCAAATTAAAGTGGATATTTGGGGGTTTTTGACTAACAATCATAGCCTCTGAGGAACTGGGATGATCATTTTTGACTTTTCTCTGACATAAAAAGACCAGACGATTAATCTAGAAAGAAAAATAATGATTAGTCGCAGCTTGAACCAACTTTTGGAACCAACAGGTTTCTTATTTGAGCTGAAAATCCTTAGAGTTACAGAGAACATGCCGACAAGATGCATCACACACACATCCAAATACACGTCTGGTATGCTAACACTGCAGGTAACAGCTGTGTGTGTGTGTGTGTGTGTGTGTGTGTGTGTGTGTGGGTGTGGGTGTGTGTGGTGTGTGTGTGTGTGTGTGTGTGTGTGTGTGTGTGTGTGTGTGTGTGTGTGTGTGTGTGTGTGTTTTGCAGCTGTAAGGGAAGCAGCTATTAGAGGGGCCACCGACCATGCATTGGACTGAAGCCTTTCATTATGACTCATAACTGTAAGATGGATGAATTACTGCTTTGTGTATTTTTAAGTTGAGCAAGAGATGACACATGGTCGACACACTTCTGCAAAATCCACCGTTTCTAACTCTCGTTTATGTTTAAAACAGAAGCATCGATTCATTTCCTTTTCATTGCAACACACACTCAGATTTCCATCCTGTCATAAGTACCATAGCAACACGGTTTTGTTTTTAAGTTATGAAGGAGTGTGTGCTCTCAACTGAACCCTGAACAGGGATTCTTCAGGCAATAGCTGAACTTTATCATACTGGTCCCACTAATGTATATCAGTATGTAGTGTCTCTACTTTAAAGAGTCCTCTCCTGATGATGATCAGGTGTATATCAGTATGTAGTGTCTCTACTTTAAAGAGTCCTCTCCTGCTGATGTTCAGGTGTATATCAGTATGTAGTGTCTCTACTTTAAAGAGTCCTCTCCTGCTGATGTTCAGGTGTATATCAGTATGTAGTGTCTCTACTTTAAAGAGTCCTCTCCTGCTGATGTTCAGGTGTATATCAGTATGTAGTGTCTCTACTTTAAAGAGTCCTCTTCTGCTGATGTTCAGGTGTATATCAGTATGTAGTGTCTCTACTTTAAAGAGTCCTCTCCTGCTGATGTTCAGGTGTATATCAGTATGTAGTGTCTCTACTTTAAAGAGTCCTCTCCTGCTGATGTTCAGGTGTATATCAGTATGTAGTGTCTCTACTTTAAAGAGTCCTCTCCTGCTGATGTTCAGGTGTATATCAGTATGTAGTGTCTCTACTTTAAAGAGTTCTCTCCTGCTGATGTTCAGGTGTATATCAGTATGTAGTGTCTCTACTTTAAAGAGTCCTCTCCTGCTGATGTTCAGGTGTATATCAGTATGTAGTGTCTCTACTTTAAAGAGTCCTCTCCTGCTGATGTTCAGGTGTATATCAGTATGTAGTGTCTCTACTTTAAAGAGTCCTCTCCTGCTGATGTTCAGGTGTATATCAGTATGTAGTGTCTCTACTTTAAAGAGTCCTCTCCTGCTGATGTTCAGGTGTATATCAGTAGGTAGTGTCTCTACTTTAAAGAGTCCTCTCCTGCTGATGTTCAGGTGTATATCAGTAGGTAGTGTCTCTACTTTAAAGAGTCCTCTCCTGTTGATGTTCAGGTGTATATCAGTATGTAGTGTCTCTACTTTAAAGAGTCCTCTCCTGCTGATGTTCAGGTGTATATCAGTATGTAGTGTCTCTACTTTAAAGAGTCCTCTCCTGCTGATGTTCAGGTGTATATCAGTATGTAGTGTCTCTACTTTAAAGAGTCCTCTCCTGCTGATGTTCAGGTGTATATCAGTAGGTAGTGTCTCTACTTTAAAGAGTCCTCTCCTGTTGATGTTCAGGTGTATATCAGTATGTAGTGTCTCTACTTTAAAGAGTCCTCTCCTGCTGATGTTCAGGTGTATATCAGTATGTAGTGTCTCTACTTTAAAGAGTCCTCTCCTGCTGATGTTCAGGTGTATATCAGTATATATGTATGTATATAAAACGCTGACTCATTCCCTAGTTTTAAGACTCATTCCTTGGAAGAGTGTTTGAGACTCACAGAGATGTCCTTCTGAACCTTCTCGTAGGCCAGCGTGAGGGTGGAGGTGTGTTTGGGGGGCGACGGCGTCAGATTGAAGCTGAAGGAGCTTGTGGTGTCGGTCAGCGCCTGATGGAGGTCCTGAACGTATCGCTCCATCTGCATCTCCAACTCCTCCGCCTCCGCACACACCGAGGCCTCGCTCACTGCGGAGACACACGGAGGAAACGTTGGGCAGAGATGGCAAAAGTACACACATCCTTTACTCAAGTAGAAGTACAGATACTCGTGTTTAAAAATACTCTGGTGAAAGTAGAAGTACTGACTAAACTTCTTCACTCAAGTCAAAGTAAAGAGGCTTTGAAATGTACTTCAGTAAAAAGTACCCATAACTAGCAGCTGTTTTAAAGAGTACCTGACCTCCCTTTATATGAATAGAACAATAATGTCATTGTTAGCTAATGAATGTTTCCATGCTGAACAACGGCAACATGACAACGTTTTCATTGGTCCCTCTTCTTTAGAGAAGACCAGGAAATGATGGATACACGGATCGTGTTCAAATCAATAGGCACGCAATGACTCTAAATAATAATGATCACGCCACCAAACACACATTCAAACTAAAGGAACCAGCCTGTTTGGGAAATGTGAGAAGTAGAAAGTACAGGTATTTGGGTTCAACATGTAAGAAGTAGAAAGTACAGGTATTTGTGTTCAACATGTAAGAAGTAGAAAGTACAGGTATTTGGGTTCAACATGTAAGAAGTAGAAAGTACAGGTATTTGTGTTCAACATGTAAGAAGTAGAAAGTACAGGTATTTGTGTTCAACATGTAAGAAGTAGAAAGTACAGGTATTTGTGTTCAACATGTAAGAAGTAGAAAGTACAGGTATTTGTGTTCTAAATGTAAGAAGTAGAAAGTACAGGTATTTGTGTTCAACATGTAAGAAGTAGAAAGTACAGGTATTTGTGTTCAACATGTAAGAAGTAGAAAGTACAGGTATTTGTGTTCAACATGTAAGAAGTAGAAAGTACAGGTATTTGTGTTCAACATGTAAGAAGTAGAAAGTACAGGTATTTGTGTTCAACATGTAAGAAGTAGAAAGTACAGGTATTTGTGTTCAACATGTAAGAAGTAGAAAGTACAGGTATTTGTGTTCAACCTGTAAGAAGTAGAAAGTACAGGTATTTGTGTTCAACATGTGAGAAGTAGAAAGTACAGGTATTTGTGTTCTAAATGTAAGAAGTAGAAAGTACAGGTATTTGTGTTCAACATGTAAGAAGTCAAAGTAAAAAGTCGTCAGAAAAACTAGTAGTGGAGTAAAGTACTGATACCAGAAAAATGTACTTAAGTACAGTAATGAAGTATTTGTGAAAATTAATTATTATTAACTAAAAAAAGAATTGTTATGAATGAATAAATAAGTACAATTAAGCAGGTGTTTAAGGAAAATACATATATATTTTAGATGCCATTATTTACTTTATTAAATACCTAAAAGTGGACACAGATGGGACTCGAACCGCCCGTTTGAACTGCCAAGGCGTCAAATAATGGAAAGTCTGAATATCTGCAGCTTCAGAGCGTTGGAGGTGAAGCTCATAAAACGTTTCCAGTGAGTGAAGCTGTCCGAGCAGTTGAAGAGGTCAACGACGCTGTAAAATGTTCCCAGGTGAGGTCAGAAAGGTGTGTGTGTGTGTGTGTGTGTGTGTGTGTGTGTGTGTGTGTGTGTGTGTGTGTGTGTGTGTGTGTGTGTGTGTGTGTGTGTGTGTGTGTGTGTGTGTGTGTGTGTGTGTGTGTGTGTGTGTGTGTGTGTGTGTGTGTGTGTGTGTGTGTGTGTGTGTGTAGAGGTCAGTCTAGGTGAGATGATTTTGTTTTTTTACCGTCTCCTCTCCAGGCGTCCTGTCCGTCAGTCAGCAGCAGCTGGAAGCCGGACTCTAAGCCCCGCCCCTTCCAGGCCACCCGCAGGAAGTAGGCGGAGTCAGGCTCAGACGGGATGCAAACCTCACGCACCGACACGTGCATCCTGAAACACACACACACACACACACACACACACGAGCAGTATGGGTCATATTAATGTTAGGGCACATTAAGCAGAATTGTTACTGGGTTGAAATTCAGAAATGCATCAATAAGCGTTAGAATCAGATTAGATCGAGGCTAACACTCCTTTACATTTTAAAGGTTGTGTGTGTGTGTGTGTGTGTGTGTGTGTGTGTGTGTGTGTGTGTGTGTGTGTGTGTGTGTGTGTGTGTGTGTAAGAAATACTAACATTACAATAAAGATAATATGATATATGAGTGACAAGATAATAGTCATTTATTCAAAATATACATTTAAAAAATAAGATTCCAATCATACAAATAAGAAATATTATAGACATATATATGTATAATGATAATGTCAGTAATAATAGTAATGATAATAACAATAATAACAACAGCAGAAACCCATGGCTTTAGAAGTGGAGGTTGTTTGGTGTGTGTACTGGTTTATTTGCACCCTGAACATCTTCTCTCTGAATATTCCTACAGCATTTATTTATTTGTATTCTTACTTACACTACAGTATTGTAATGTCTGTGTTTAACTTCAAGTCACTTTGTTTTGAAAGTGGTGCAGACATGAGGATTTTTAAAATGGTCTTCAACATATATACATTTAGATCAGGGCTGTCCAAACTTTTTTCACCGAGGGCCACATACAGAAAAATATACGAAGGGCTGGGCCGCTCACTAGAGGAGAGGTTTATTGCCTCATAAGTTCAGTTATAAGTCGGCAAAATCAATCAAATGTAGGTTAATGATGCTTAATCAGCGTACATCACAGCTTCCCATTATTTTGTTGGCAGCTCATTCCTTAAAACAGAAGATTGCTGATAATAAGAGGAAATATGAAGGGTGTATTTCAAGCTTGTTATGTAAATAAGTTATTGAGCTTTTTCTTATCAACTCAGCAGTGGCGGCCGGCCCATAGGGGCGCTAGGGGCGCCGCCCCCCCTCTTCCCACATTAAAAATAAAAAAAATAAAAAAATATATATTTAAAAAATATATTTTTTATTTTTATTTTTATTTTTAATAAACAAGGTAAATATTATATAATTGGTATCAGTAAAATGTATAATCTACAATAAAATCTCGTTTAAAATTGTGTTACGATGTCTAAAGTTACTGATAAGTCACATGTTTCCTGCCTGGCCTTGCCCGTGTATCATTACTCCCTCTCGTCTGGGCGCTATGCACAGCGCCCGGACGAGAGTGCAGCAAGTGCAGCAGAAGCCACCTGTTGCTATCTTTAAACTATGCCGCCGAAACATAATTTCAGCCAATCAGCGTCGTCAAATCTGATGGTCACAGGGCTCCTACGTGAGCGCCCGGTGCAGTCTGTGAGTTGTTTGGACTCGTATCCAAGGAGACAAAACAGGAAGCTGTCATACACTCTGGAAGCTACCATTAGCAGCTAATGAAAACTCTGTTTTTGACATAAAAATGGAATTATGGATCATCAATCATTTTTCAAAGTGACACACACATTGGATTAACCTATGGATTAACCTTCAGCTGCGTTTTTCTTGTTTTTGATCAGAATTGTTATTCTGCAAAAGGTGAGCATATCTCCGTGTTTTGCTACCTAAAGCTACGTCGTGTGATGTCTGTATTTGCTTCCCCTGTCGCGAGTTCTGATCGCTCAGTGATGATACTTATATTTGTAGAATCTGGAATCTCAGCTTGTTAGCACAGTTTATGCTGTAGAAACTATGTCCAGGACAAGGTGTTTGGAAGTTTTGGAAGATTCATAGCTAACCACACTGAAGTTTTGGAGGTATTGATCAGTCTTCTCATATTTTTAAGCCTCAAATTGTCCTCCCCCCCCCCCCCCCCCCCCTCTAACATCACCAGAAGTCATAATGTAGGGGGTCTTTTCTCAAAAAAATGCCACAGCCCCACCTAAAATATTTTCCACCAGCCGCCACTGCAACTCAGATATGTTAGAAAATGTTTTCAGGTTTAATTGACTGAATATATTTGAAAAGTGGGCTTATTAACACGTGAATACCACTGTATAATATCTGTTTAAGTTTCATTTAAAGGCCATACTGCATTATATATTTTTTATTTGCTGAGGGCCGATTCAAAATGGTCCACGGGCCGCATTTGGCCCCAGGGCCGTAGTTTGGACACCCCTGATTTAGAGCAATGGGACATAGGGAAAAAGCAAAAAAATATGTCTCGGTTCAAGCTTTTTTTTCAGGACATTTTTGACAAATTATACTTTGCAAAAGGCGACAAAAAAAAGCAATTTTGACTCCACTGAAGTTCTGTTTGCTCACAGCTCCTGCCGGGTTGTGTAATTGTTAAACATGGGTTCTGCGTCGGGTCGTGAAATGACCGAAGTGAAAATGATTAGTCATGCATGCTTGGTGCACCGTGTCATCAGAGGTGTGTGAGCAGAGACACACAACCTCTCATTAGCTGCAGAGAAACCTCAGTTAGCGCTGTGCTTAACGACCGGCCACAGTAGCATGCTTACACACACACACACACGTTTCATCTTTAACTACATCCTACACCGACACCTGCTTCAGCTCTAAATATATGCAGACCGTTTTAAAGACACTGTTCTCTGAGGTGCGTGAGTCTCTCTTTCATTGGATAATAACAGGATTTGACAAACACGGTGCATATCTCAACAACTTCAGGAATTAACTGAGGTTTCATTCTGCACAGTTTCATGATGCTGAGACGATGAATACTGACATCTGTTTTAACTGAACTTGTAAATTACTAAATCAATAAAAATACAATTATTATTTTTTAAATTAGATGGATTATGTCTATTAAATGTCAGAGAAACAAAGTTTACAGACAATGTGATGTGAGTATCGATCAACAGTCCACAGATAATCAGAATCACATAAAATAAAGCTTTACATTGGATTAATCTACAGAGAGGAAAATAACCTGACACTGTTTTGAGTGATGTTTCCTCCATGGACTAACTTTAACAAGAGAGAAATAAACACTTTTACTATAGGTATCTAGACTACTTCATCAAATACATGTTGCTGAGGCTTTACTGAAGTACTGCTCTGAGTGGAGGACTTTTATAATGTTGTTTTAGTACTTTTTATTAAGTAAGTTAAACTCTGACAAACCTCCCTCGTCTGCAGAATGAATGCTAGCAGCTAGCTGTTAGCATTCTGTTTGTAAACAAAGGCTCTGAAACTACAACGCGCTGTTAATAAAAGCGTAGAAGAAGACAGACTCGATCACACCTGCAGCGACAACTTAACAAGAAAAACATGTGATCTGTTTCTCTCACCTGAAGCAGTTTATCAGCTGGAAATGTTTGTTTTTTAGTTTAAAAAGAAGAGCTGTTGCGACGCTAGCTCCTACGTCATAGTCCAGCGACACACACAGCCGAACAGCTGATCGAAAAGCACATGGAGGGGAGGGGGGGGGTTCACCTACAATAGTGGTTACGGTATTATAATTATTGATGCATTCATGTATTTATTAGTTTAGTTTTGCAGCTGGTAAAGGTGAAACTTATTTTGAATGATAGACCAATATTTTTATATTGACTTTGAAAACTGCTGGGTATATTTTAATCTGTATTAGTTCCATATATGTTCCATTTCCATGCTTATTGTTTCTGCATTTTGTAATATAATGCACATATTTTCACATATTTATTTATCTTCGTCCTATGAATTATTTAAGGATATATATCAATGTTTTATGTCATACTTCCATACTCACCGTAGCTGTATATTGTATTATCCACATGTGTTTACATTATCGGACGAGAAGAAGCACGTTAAAGTTGAAATATAATCTTCTTTCGTCCCTCATCGTGTTGTTTTGGTTTCTTCGTCACAGAGGAGAGAGGAAATTAAACATTAATGGGATTACTGTGAGATCTGCAAACAGAGACTCTCCAAGAACAACGGTGAGAAAGAGAAACAACAATAAACTTTTCTTTCTTGTTTTGTTTGCTCAAAGGTTTAAATTGATCCCTTCCTGTTTATCTTTGAGTTTTTCTCATCATGCAGTTTTTAAATTGATCAGAAACGACTTGAGACACTAAATACTGATGAACACCTGAACATCAGCAGGAGAGGACTCTTTAAAGTAGAGACACTACATACTGATATACACCTGAACATCAGCAGGAGAGGACTCTTTAAAGTAGAGACACTACATACTGATATACACCTGAACACCAGCAGGAGAGGACTCTTTAAAGTAGAGACACTACATACTGATATACACCTGAACATCAGCAGGAGAGGACTCTTTAAAGTAGAGACACTACATACTGATATACACCTGAACATCAGCAGGAGAGGACTCTTTAAAGTAGAGACACTACATACTGATATACACCTGAACATCAGCAGGAGAGGACTCTTTAAAGTAGAGACACTACATACTGATATACACCTGAACATCAGCAGGAGAGGACTCTTTAAAGTAGAGACACTACATACTGATATACACCTGAACACCAGCAGGAGAGGACTCTTTAAAGTAGAGACACTACATACTGATATACACCTGAACATCAGCAGGAGAGGACTCTTTAAAGTAGAGACACTACATACTGATATACACCTGAACATCAGCAGGAGAGGACTCTTTAAGTAGAGACACTACATACTGATATACACCTGAACATCAGCAGGAGAGGACTCTTTAAAGTAGAGACACTACATACTGATATACACCTGCACAACAGCAGGAGAGGACTCTTTAAAGTAGAGACACTACATACTGATATACACCTGAACATCAGCAGGAGAGGACTCTTTAAAGTAGAGACACTACATACTGATATACACCTGAACATCAGCAGGAGAGGACTCTTTAAAGTAGAGACACTACATACTGATATACACCTGAACATCAGCAGGAGAGGACTCTTTAAAGTAGAGACACCACATACTGATATACACCTGAACATCAGCAGGAGAGGACTCTTTAAAGTAGAGACACTACATACTGATATACACCTGAACATCAGCAGGAGAGGACTCTTTAAAGTAGAGACACTACATACTGATAAACACCTGAACATCAGCAGGAGAGGACTCTTTAAGTAGAGACACTACATACTGATAAACACCTGAACATCAGCAGGAGAGGACTCTTTAAAGTAGAGACACTACATACTGATAAACACCTGAACATCAGCAGGAGAGGACTCTTAAAGTAGAGACACTACATACTGATATAACACCTGAACATCAGCAGGAGAGACTCTTTAAGTAGAGACACTACATACTGATAAACACCTGAACATCAGCAGGAGAGGACTCTTTAAAGTAGAGACACTACATACTGATATACACCTGAATATCAGCAGGAGAGGACTCTTTAAAGTAGAGACACTACATACTGATATACACCTGAACATCAGCAGGAGAGGACTCTTTAAAGTAGAGACACTACATACTGCATTAAAAAACGGTGTCCGTTATTAATTAGTTCTGATTTACTGTCAGGTTGCATTCGAATAGTCCATTTAGCTTAGGAACCTTCCTCACGGAGTGAAATGACCCGGAAGTCCCTCAGTGGCAGCCATGATAAGTGCCGTTCGAATTCTCTAAATTAAAAGGAAAGGAGGTTTCAAACTTCCTTTATAACCTCCTTTAGCTTAGGAACCACTGGACCTCCCTAACCTAAAGGAGAGGAGAAAATGCTGCCCCACAATGCCTTGCGGCCGCAGCATTTGCCGTCACACAACAGTCGGCTGTTCACGGAAACAACCGATTATGAACGAGAAATGATATCATGAAAGTTACGGTGCTTATTAAGCATTTCAAAACGTATGTGGTAAGTTGCCAAAGTGCTTTGTTTTGAACGTTCATCAGTATTATAATCTAAAAGAGAAATATGAACGTTAGTTTTTACTGAAATGATCAAATAAAGTCAACATTTCACAGTCTTTACTGAGCTGTGTGGGGTTTGTTCAACTTTTAAAAGATGTTTGAATGGTGATATACACAGTGATAGATGTTCAGGACTAACGTTTATAATAAATACATTTGTATTGATTTTAACATCTTTTCATACAATCATACGTATTGGGATCATTTGTATTAATGTGGACCGGAGGGAGAGGGTGATGAGCATAAGTTTCACTTTCCTTTATTATTTCAATTCCAACTTTGGTCATGAAGAATATGTTTCTCTGTTGTCCCCGTTCATAAAGCATAACAGCATCAGAGCACGGTGCAGAGTCTCTAGATGAGTTTACAGTAGTCCCTCGTTCTTATTAAACATCCATGTTGTAGTCCGCTGTATAGAAAACTGTAGTTTCCATAGTTTCCCCACAGCAGCAGACGCACATTTATGACGTCCGCTGGCGCATCATAAACACGTCGGATAGTGAAAGTGCAGTCGGAGGGTGTTTCTCAATCGCGAGTAAAGCTGCTTCAGAGCCACTATTTCAAGCATACTACGTCATCGAGTGCCGCTGAAGTACTGTTCCAATCTCCAGCATACTTGGAAATCTACCGAGCCCGGCGTACTCCGTTTGGAGAAATATCGAGGCTGCACATGAGTAGACTCCGCGTCCTTAAAATCCCCACAATGCTTTGCGCACGGACCAATTTCCCCAAATCTGTGGTCGGAAGATGTAAGGAGGCGGGGCCTCTCATATGACGCACACCTGCACACTTGCTAGCCTGTTCCACTCTTTGTTTTCCGAATGGCAGGAAGTATTCTTGACTCGCTTCTGAAGCAAGATGCTCGGCAGACATGTGCTACCAAGCAAGCGTACTCGCGATTGAGAAACACCCGGATTCTCTAAAGCACCGCAGTCTCTTCTCCTAAGTCCTTTTGAATTCTCCTATCCACTATTCCTTAACCCCGTGACGTTTCACACAGAGGTCAAGGACTAGACGATAGGAGCTGATTTTTGGACTCCCCTCAATCACACACTCTGTCTTCCAGACGTCTGAGTAAACACGTCTCTGCTGTCTCTACTTTCTGTTTTAATTCATCAGATTGTTTCTATAATGTTGGAGAAAGCTGGGCCTGGAAACAGATTGTTACATTTGGCTTTACATCTGAATGTAATGTGCAACATCTCTGAGAAACAAAGCTCTTTTCTTCTACACTGATGTAGCTGCTGGATTTTTGTCAAACTGCTTTGGTATTCGTGGAAATGTTCTTTATATTGGATGAGAGAAGCTTTGTTACTCAAGATGTGATGGGTTTCTGCTTTATAATGTCTTTAGTTTCCTCATGCCAGATATACACAACAGGCTACAAAAAGGGAACACAATGACCAGATAGATGCAAGACATGCAAAATGACTAAAAAGATAAACAAAATGATACAAATATACACAAAAGGAATACAAATTGTACAAAATGACTTCAGATAGACACACATTGACTACAAAGACACGCATAATCACTATAAAGTGATGCAAAATGATCATAAATAGACACAAAGTGACTTAAAACGACCTCAAAGAGACGCAGAATGACCTCTGACATACAGAGAAAACCATTGTCTCATAATTCGCCCACTGCTGGAGGATAACCAGTCAGACAACAGTGAGATGTTTAAACGATGGCCAACATGATTCTGAATAAAGAGTTTATTCACAGCGATCCAGGCCTGGTGATAGAAAAGGTCTCTTTGGGTTATTTATTTAGATTGGCACATGGAGGGTGTGATTCTGGACCGGGCTGGGTGGGAGTCGAATGGGAACAGAGTCTTTAAGCTACGATAACATTTAACCTCAACTGTCCCCAGATCTCAGCTTTTATATGTTGACAGAATGTCTTAAAAGAAACTCAAATGAATACAAAGTTGAAATTCTGTAAATATATGAAACAGATATCAGGGTTTTGTCTGCACACGGTAACAGGAGCGCTTCGCCCTCATACCAAAATGCAGATTTTCCCCGTAAAATGTTAAAGTGATGCCAGAAAACAATATTGCTGTTCCTCAAACACTGTATAATTTCTCCAGAAATAAGAGAATCAAAGCTTTGTTTTTACGGAGCTCCGACGTCACGTTGTTGTTTGCGTCAGGAGACATCTTGTATACGGGCGTCATGTTCTCTTGATAATTGAGTTATCAATTTATATATCTTATAAACAAGATCAGCGCCACAGTACTCATACTATATCTTTCTAGGAAAACCCATAGCTTACATCAGCTTAAGTTTTAACATCCAACTTAATTTCCTCTTAAGTTTAACCAAGCTTGGGGTTTGTTTATCTTCCGGTTAAAAAACATTCTTCTAATGGCCACCAGAGGGCGATTGTTGCAAACAATTCTATAGAAGTCTATGAAAAGATGACCCTACTTTTAACATGATATCAGTAAATATCTAATAGTTTTAGACAAGTTATTGGTCTCAGATGCTAGTTTAAAGTAATCTTTGAAACGAAGATGGCAACAGCTCGAAGAAAGTGGCTGCCAAAAACCTAGAGGATGACGATCAAAGAACAAAGATGGCGATGGCCAAACGCTAAAATGGCGACAAGCAAAATGCCAAACTATATAATCTTCTAAATGTGACGCCAAAAACCAATGGTGGACGTCACAGTGAATTTGTCCCCTTCTTATATGCCCTTTAAGATATGTCTGATCATCTGACTCCTTCTCTTACTTGTTCCAGTTTCACTTTTGTCTGGCGAAAAGTGAAGAAATGGTCACTATCTAGTAGTTTAAGACAAGTTTCAGGTCTCAGATGCTAGTTTAAAGTCATCTTTGAAACGAAGACAAGATGGCAACAGCTCGAAGAAAGTGGCGGCCAAAACCCAAGAGGATCACGGCCAAACAACTAAGATGGCGATGGCCAAATGCTAAGATGGCAACAAGCAAAATGCCAAACTATAAGCTTCTAAATGTCCAAAAACCAATGGTGGACGTCACAGTGACTTCGTCCAATATGCTGTCCATGGTTAAAGTATGTCCGATCTTCCGACTGCTTCTCTTACTTGTTCCAGTTTCACTTGTGTTTGGTGACCCGGTAAGAACACTCATTATTACTGAGATGGAAACCCAAGCTGAAAAGCCAAAACTGAATGATTCCTAAAGGGTTTTCTGTCCCTCTCTCCTCTCTGGGATGAAATGACTCACTACAGTACGTTACTCCACGTTGCTGTTCAATGGGAAAGTGACTCTGAGATTTTTAGACCTTCCTGATGTCCGATGATAAACACAAACATGTTTCCCGGCAGCTTCTCCGGAGGGCCTTATTATTTCCCATACCGTCGTCACAGATCCACACGGGGCCTTCAGCTTCTCTGTCATTAACTCTTCACTTTCATCTCCTCCTTTTCACCACTCAGGGATCCTTCCTTCGAGCACTTTAGGCTAAAATCCTGCAGTAATGACTTCCAGCTCAATGTTTAGGTAACAAGCGTTTCCTGTAAGTGTCCGCCTGAGGAAAGCTGCTGAATGAAACCTGTCTTCGTCACTGTCGTCAACATTCAAAGGTTATTATATGCACCGTAGCTACAGTGTAGTTATGGCAATGAAAATCTTAGGTCCCGAGCTTCTCCAACAATGCAACATAAAGACATTACACGATAAAAAAGTCGAAATTCGGAGAAGCAAAAAATAATTCTATATTTTCTTAAAATGTAAGAATTCTGAGAGAAAAAGTAAAATGATTTTTTAAAAACAATTCAGGAGGAAAAAGTCAAATGTATAAGAAAAAAAAGAAACAGATTTGGCAAAAACAAATGTTTGCATTTTTCGGTTTTTTCTTTTAGTCAGAAAGATTCTTTTTCTCAGAACGAAAAAGAAAATATATTTTTGTTGGATTAAAAAAAATGTAAATAAAATAAATGTGGCCCCGAACAACTCAAAGGATAATGTTTGCGATGTAATACCATAAGTGAAATATCTTTTGGGAATTGGACCTTTCCTAAAACTGCTGGTCACTTATTCGACTTGTAAAACTGCATTTATTTGGGACTATTTTCAGCGGGGGATTTATACATATACTCCAGTGAGTGTGATCGTCGTACAGTTTTTTAAAATAGTTTTTGGTCAACGATGGACCTCTAGGGCACAGAAGAAGAACATCAGGCTTTAATACACTCAGGTTTCCATTAAAGTGCAGTACAGTACTTTGAAATTGGGTGGAAGGTGTTTAGGTCATGGCAATTAACCTGTGATGTTACTGTGAAGTTATGCTACATAAGCACAAAAAAGAAGAAGCAGGAAACTCCCTCTCGCAGTTAAACAGTTACACAACACAGTCCATAAAGTTAGAAGTTCATTAGAGCTGGCCGACTTTCCAAAGCAGGGGCCAACAAGAGGGGATTATGGGTATTTACTGTTAAAAAGGGCTGCGTTCAGTGGGTCCTCTCTTTCAGTGCAAAGCAAGAGCAAAGATGGACAAATCTCACCCAACAGAAGAAATACTCGGTCCCACTTTGGAGACACTTCCTGGGTCGGAGAGATTAAGCAACACCATGATGGAGAATTGAAGATTGTAAAGTAAAATATCTCCTAATATTGTTGTAAAGACAAACAAAAAACAATTTAGCAAATTAAAATCAGCTAGATTTGGCTTCATTATCGTTAATGTGTACATTTTCCGACTCCTCCATTCTGTGAGCATCTAAAGCTAAATTAAATGGTGAACTATAAATGCTGAAATAAATGTCATCACACTCCATCCAACATTTCAGTGTGAACCAAAGTGGTTGACCGCCTGCATCGTGTTGTTTAAGCAGATACAAATTTTTCTCTGCATCTCAGACGTCGTTGTGGGAAGACTATGATGATAAAAATATGTTCAGGACAGGATGAAGAAAGGCTGTTGGGCAATCCAGCAGCAGAAAGACAATAGACCCCCGCAAAGCTCCTCTTAAATTGGATCCAGGAGACATGTGAATGAGCCCTCTGTGCTTTTGTTATGACACACACACACACACACACACACACACACACACACACACACACACACACACACACACACACACACACCACACACACACACACACACACACACACACACACACACACACACACACACACACACACACACACACGCACACACACACACACATTGTGTAATCACTCAGTGTGTCTGGCCGCATCAGGCTCTTTGGAAACCAGAAACATGGTGGGGGTCTCCGGAGGAAAACCTCCAGGAGCTGGACCACCACATTTTAATTGACTTTTACCCAAGCGGAGATTCTTTGGAGCAAAAACAGTTTCAGGAAAGCACCCAGAACCAGAACAGATACATACAACACAGCCTCATTAATAATGAAATGGCATTTCCTCCGCAAGTCATTTCACTGATTGGTTTTGGATCTGAAAGAAAGATGTGGAAACATGAACAAGATGGTGGTGATGAGGGGATATTAATATAGAAATGAGTCTTTTGTTTAACTGTATTCTTTGTTTATTTGTATTTTAAACTGCCATGAATGTATGTAGTGTCTCTACTTTAAAGAGTCCTCTCCTGCTGATGTTCAGGTGTATATCAGTATGTAGTGTCTCTACTTTAAAGAGTCCTCTCCTGCTGATGTTCAGGTGTATATCAGTATGTAGTGTCTCTACTTTAAAGAGTCCTCTCCTGCTGATGTTCAGGTGTATATCAGTATGTAGTGTCTCTACTTTAAAGAGTCCTCTCCTGCTGATGTTCAGGTGTATATCAGTATGTAGTGTCTCTACTTTAAAGAGTCTTCTCCTGCTGATGTTCAGGTGTATATCAGTATGTAGTGTCTCTACTTTAAAGAGTCTTCTCCTGCTGATGTTCAGGTGTATATCAGTATGTAGTGTCTCTACTTTAAAGAGTCCTCTCCTGCTGATGTTCAGGTGTATATCAGTATGTAGTGTCTCTACTTTAAAGAGTCCTCTCCTGCTGATGTTCAGGTGTATATCAGTATGTAGTGTCTCTACTTTAAAGAGTCCTCTCCTGCTGATGTTCAGGTGTATATCAGTATGTAGTGTCTGTACTTTAAAGAGTCCTCTCCTGCTGATGTTCAGGTGTATATCAGTATGTAGTGTCTCTACTTTAAAGAGTCCTCTCCTGCTGATGTTCAGGTGTATATCAGTATGTAGTGTCTCTACTTTAAAGAGTCCTCTCCTGCTGATGTTCAGGTGTATATCAGTATGTAGTGTCTCTACTTTAAAGAGTCCTCTCCTGCTGATGTTCAGGTGTATATCAGTATGTAGTGTCTCTACTTTAAAGAGTCCTCTCCTGCTGATGTTCAGGTGTATATCAGTATGTAGTGTCTCTACTTTAAAGAGTCCTCTCCTGCTGATGTCCAGGTGTATATCGGTATGTAGTGTCTCTACTTTAAAGAGTCCTCTCCTGCTGATGTTCAGGTGTATATCAGTATGTAGTTGTGTCTACTTTAAAGAGTCCTCTCCTGCTGATGTTCAGGTGTATATCAGTATGTAGTGTCTCTACTTTAAAGAGTCCTCTCCTGCTGATGTTCAGGTGTATATCAGTAAGTAGTGGCTCTACTTTAAAGAGTCCTCTCCTGCTGATGTTCAGGTGTATATCAGTATGTAGTGTCTCTACTTTAAAGAGTCCTCTCCTGCTGATGTTCAGGTGTATATCAGTATGTAATGTCTGTACTTTAAAGAGTCCTCTCCTGCTGATGTTCAGGTGTATATCAGTATGTAGTGTCTCTACTTTAAAGAGTCCTCTCCTGCTGATGTTCAGGTGTATATCAGTATGTAGTGTCTCTACTTTAAAGAGTCCTCTCCTGATGATGTTCAGGTGTATATCAGTATGTAGTGTCTCTACTTTAAAGAGTCCTCTCCTGCTGATGTTCAGGTGTATATCAGTATGTAGTGTCTCTACTTTAAAGAGTCCTCTCCTGCTGATGTTCAGGTGTATATCAGTATGTAGTGTCTCTACTTTAAAGAGTCCTCTCCTGCTGATGTTCAGGTGTATATCAGTATGTAGTGTCTCTACTTTAAAGAGTCCTCTCCTGCTGATGTTCAGGTGTATATCAGTATGTAGTGTCTCTACTTTAAAGAGTCCTCTCCTGCTGATGTCCAGGTGTATATCGGTATGTAGTGTCTCTACTTTAAAGAGTCCTCTCCTGCTGATGTTCAGGTGTATATCAGTATGTAGTGTCTCTACTTTAAAGAGTCCTCTCCTGCTGATGTTCAGGTGTATATCAGTATGTAGTGTCTCTACTTTAAAGAGTCCTCTCCTGCTGATGTTCAGGTGTATATCAGTAAGTAGTGGCTCTACTTTAAAGAGTCCTCTCCTGCTGATGTTCAGGTGTATATCAGTATGTAGTGTCTCTACTTTAAAGAGTCCTCTCCTGCTGATGTTCAGGTGTATATCAGTATGTAATGTCTGTACTTTAAAGAGTCCTCTCCTGCTGATGTTCAGGTGTATATCAGTATGTAGTGTCTCTACTTTAAAGAGTCCTCTCCTGCTGATGTTCAGGTGTATATCAGTATGTAGTGTCTCTACTTTAAAGAGTCCTCTCCTGATGATGTTCAGGTGTATATCAGTATGTAGTGTCTCTACTTTAAAGAGTCCTCTCCTGCTGATGTTCAGGTCAACACACTCTCACTCCCTAAGCGTCCAGGAGCGACGCTTGGTCAGGGTCCCGAGGTGTGCAGTTGGGACGCTCCGAGGCTCCTTCAGCTTCATAAACGGACGCAAATAGGTTTCAACTGATTACAATGTATTCCCATCGGCGTCGGTATTTGACGCTCATGGAAGCACGGCATTCGTTTGTGTCGGAGGCTGTTAAAGGCAATGTGAGCGTCCATTGGATAACGGAGAATTGTACACCCGGAAGTAAGTATTCCCCTTACTGTCGATTGATTTGACAGTGATATCTCCACTACTCATCAACTCAAAAACACCAGATTATCTTGTTAATTAAACGACATTGATAGGTTTTAGTGTGTGTACAATGCTTTTGTCACGTTTTCCCCTTCAATTCTGAGAAACAGGTTGTTTTCTATGAGTTTTGGATGGCCGAAGACATTACATTACCCACAATCCTCTGTAGCAACCATAGACTGTATATTGCAACAGGCAACAGCTTCGGTTCATGTTAATTTACAAACTCTTCAACTACAACCGTAGTTATATTTAAAAACATGTTAGAAGGCCTCACGAAATACTTTAATGTAAATTAAAATGTAAATGTGAAGGAATGTGTGTATATTAACTCTGGAAGTTTTTCCTTGTACGATGTGAGGGTCAAAGGACAGATGATGCCGTTTTTCTCATACTGATATTCCGCTATGCACGCTGGGATTTGGTGTTTATGCGATGTGAAATCCGAAAACATTAAAAAAAAAGAAAAAAAGAAATACATTATTCCGAGTGTGCTTGCTTTTCTCTTTGAAAGTCATCACATAACGGCATTGTAACACACGTTTCGGCTGCATTAAATATTACATATCTGCCGTAGTTAACTCTATGTATAGAGCCCTGATCAGAAGACTTCTAGACAAACAGGAACTGCCCCCAAAACTGAAAACTTGACATGGATCATAAATATATAAGCAATTAAACAACATCTTACATTTCTTTTCACATAATACGTCTCCTTGCAGTATCAACACTAATTCGGCTGACTTTTATATTTGATCCAATTGGTAGATAGGCTGTATTTACACCATAACGGTGCACAGCTGATAGAAAGGGACACCTACTGGTTAAAGCACGTTACTGCATTTTATAATTTTATTATATATACTGTTGCAATATACAGTCTATGGTTGCTACAGAGGATTGTGGGTAATGTAATTCTTCTTGCAACACGTTTTAATGTTTTATTTCTCAAACACAGGTATGATGAGTTGTGTCTGCTGTGGATCGTTTTTACAAAGCAGAGGAATTCCCAGAAACCCTTTTTACATCATCAGTGATGCAATACCTCCTTAGACACTCTCCAGGGGAAACACACACACACACACACACACACACACACACACACACATACCACACACACACACACACCACCACACAGACAGACACAGACAGACACACACACAGACACAACACACACACACACACACACACACACACATACACACACACACACACACAGACACACAGACACACACACACACACACACACACACACACACACATACACAGACACACCACACACACACACACATACCAACACACACACACACACACACACCACACACACACACATACACACACAGACACAGCACACACACACACACACACCACACACACACACACACACACACACACACACATACAAACACACCACACACACAACACACACACACACAACACACAGACACACACACAACACACCACACACACACACAGACACACACACACACACACACACACATCTGCTTTGTGTCTCAGGAAAACAAAAAGCTTTATCTTCATTGAAAAAACGTGGCAGGAAACTGTTTCTGATGTTTCCTGTAAGAAAGAGTGTGTGTGTGTGTGTGTGTGTGTGTGTGTGTGTGTGTGTGTGTGTGTGTGTGTGTATGATGTCAGGGTGTTGACAGGTTTATTTTTATGAATCTGTCACATAAAGCACTTTCCGCTGCAATCAGGTTTTAATGACAAACACAACAAAACCAAATAAAAAACATACTTTCTTAGCTTCTTTGGTTCCTCCTCTTTTACAAAGAGAAAAAGTGGATTTAATTTAGAAATGTTTGGTAAAAATTGATTAATATAAGCTTTAAGAAATTTGACAGAAATCTTTATAAAACAACCTCTAAACAAAAAGAAAACACAAACTGGTTTCAAGCCTGTTCCCATGGAAAGTGTTTAAAGAGGTATTGCATCAAACATTTAACTCCAAAACCCTAAAAATCAAGCCCCCGGACCCCCAGAGGAAATGAAGACCCCCCCTCACTTAACACATGTTCATATGGATAGGATACAGATTTTTTTATATCGTAACCTACGTCCAAAACGTTATATTTGGGTAGCAGATGGGTCTATTATAGAGACCTTTATATATATCTTTATTATATACTTGTGGCAACGCCCCTTGTTTCTTTTATATCTGAATATGATTCACAGAGATGTAGAAATGATATATCATGTATACAATCATTGCATCTGTTTCTGATCATCACATATCTTTTAATTATAATTTAAAAACAGATCTCAGTTTTTTTTAAAGGTACTTTTTTCAGGTTATTATTAGTTAATTGTCTCTTCTACAGCATGTTAGATAGTCAGCGCTGCCCCCTAGCGGCCGACTCTTCACATTACTACAGCACTAACCCCACAATATAAAATACTATATGATGTAAATGCTTTTAAATATTAAATAGGTATTGAATAAATTAAGTATTTGACAAAACAGCATCATATTTATTAGTATAGTATACCTGCTAGGATTCTTACCTGGCTTATTATTTTGCATTTTAAGATTTAGAATATTTCATTTACTTAACAAGTTTTATTTTGGATGTTTCCTAACCTTTTCTATTTTATTTGCATAATATTTGTTTTAATTATTCATGATTTAATTATTAGTATTTTATATTTAGCACCCTGTTAATCATCAATAATAATATATATATATTTTATTTTTATTAAAACAAATACATATTGTATTAATTAACTTTATGAATTATTAAAATATATATATATTTCATAATTGTTTTCTATTTATTACTACTTTTAAATAATTTTATAATTATTACATTATTTAAAATGTATTTTTTTGAACACTTTTTATTATTTAAAGTGGACCTATCATGCTATATTTAAATGATATATTGTAGGGCCATACCTATATAAGGTATATTTATACGTTTCTGTTTTCAAAATACCAAACAGATCATGATTTTAAGCCATGCCTCATTTCGCTCTATTTGTTGTTCTCAGGACTGTTTTTGCAGGGGGCTGATTCTGTGAGCTGCAGCTGACCACGCCCCCCTGCAGGAGAGGGGAGCGCGCTCTGAACAGCTGCTGGGCTGTCAGAAGAGGGGGAGAAAAATAGATCTCCGTCTTCCGTGTTTTATTATAGCCTATTATTATATAGAGTCGTTATTCTTTTTTTTTAAAGCTCAATAAATAACAAAGAAGACCTTTGACCGGCACTTTTCTAATTTTGTCCGGAAGATTTAAACTTTAACGGACATCTTGACCGGCGAAAAACAAACTGAAACTGAAACTCTGCCGTACGGTCCCCTCGTTCCTTGGAAGAGGCGGAGAGGTGGGTGTTTGTCATCTGCTGGTGGACTAACCGGAGAGAATTACAGTGCTTGCCTCGACGGGGAGGGATTGCATTGAATTAAAGCAGCAGGAGCAAACGCTTGCCTTGGGGAGGGAGAATAGCGCCACTTTACTGACGTCAGTAAAGTGTTCAAATCTGGATCAGTCTGTATCAGGTCCGTTGCAGCCCCTTTTTTAGAGATTTGGGTATGGAGGAAAATAGAGAGGGTTGTGTTTTCTGACACTTGGTGAGTTCCCTGGAACACCGGGGACACATATTCATGTAGAAAAGACGTACAAAAGTGCATTTTGCATGATAGGTCCCCTTTAAATAACTATATCGTATTTTTATAATCTTTTTTATTTCATAGGTCTCATTATTATTATCATTGTTGTTGTTGTTGTTGTTGCAGCACCAGAACAAAGTAACACTGTGAATAGACTGAAGCAGCACTTTATTAAAAAGGATATTAAATATACACAGAGGGAACCAGAGGCCTGTACTACGAAGCCGGATTTTCGCTAACTTCAGGGATAACTACGATGCTGGTTCACTTCTTACCGGGGTAGATCTCCATGGTAACTTATGCTGAATGGCAAACCTGCTCCGGAGGAAAATACAGAAAAACCACCGTTGCAGGAAAGACGGCCGGCAAAGATCACCGACTGTGAACGTGAAAATTAATAGAATATCACCTCCCATCTTCAGAGCAATCTGACTATTATAACATTAGCGTTAAGAAAGCTTACTTAAATATCTCTCACAAGTTAACATAAATAACCGGATCAAAGTAACATTACGTACAGTCTGCGGCACTGTGAGTGCAGACGTCGATGTGTCCCATTATCATTCATATCATATCACATCATAATGTATCATATATTTCCTTATCTGAGTCAGCTTCTTGAGCCGTATCTGGCCGTGCAACACTCACAGTGTCACATACTGTATGCAGAAGTATTATTTTAAGCAACACATTAAGTTGATGAAACACTCGAGTCAAATGTAATTAAAGTCAGATCCACTCGTGTCTTAGGGGGCAGTGATATCATAAACCTGTTAATGTACGCGTTCAAAACTTATTTTTTTACCAGCTGTATTCACCTTGCAGGTGCAGCTATGTTGCTTTTATCCTGGATAAAGTGTTTAAGTCATGGATGTTTAAAGTTTAACGCTTGTCCATGTTTTTGATTGTTCAAATGTTGCTAACCCCGCCCCTTTCATGTGAACGCGCACTCAGCCGCACAGAGAAACCCTGGCTTGAGTTACCAAGTTGATAACCAGCGTCGTAGGACAGTTTAGCGAGAGCACGTTTGTTTTGGATTAGGTAAGCCGGGTAGCTCAAACATATCCAGGTTATGTTGAACCGGCTTCGTAGTACAGGCCTCTGGAGGAGAATGTCTTCACTGCATGTCAAGGTCAGCAGTCCTTTCAATTTAAATGTGTAGAGACGTAGAGAGTGTGTGTTCGGATCAGATGTAGTGAGTGTGTGTTCGGATCAGCCGTAGAGAGTGTGTGTTCGGATCAGACGTAGAGTGTGTGTTCGGATCAGACGTAGAGAGTGTGTGTTCGGATCAGACGTAGAGAGTGTGTGTTCGGATCAGAACGTCAAGTGTGTGTTCGGATCAGACGTAGAGAGTGTGTGTTCAGATCAGACGCAGAGAGTGTGTGTTCGGATCAGACGTAGAGTGTGTGTTCGGATCAGACGTAGAGTGTGTGTTCGGATCAGACGTAGAGAGTGTGTGTTCGGATCAGACGTAGAGAGTGTGTGTTCGGATCAGAACGTCAAGTGTGTGTTCGGATCAGACGTAGAGAGTGTGTGTTCAGATCAGACGCAGAGAGTGTGTGTTCAGATCAGACGTAGAGAGTGTGTGTTCGGATCAGACGTAGAGAGTGTGTGTTCGGATCAGAAGTAGAGAGTGTGTGTTCGAATCAGACGTAGAGAGTGTGTGTTCAGATCAGACGCAGAGAGTGTGTGTTCGGATCAGACGTAGAGAGTGTGTGTTCGGATCAGAAGTAGAGAGTGTGTGTTCGGATCAGACGTAGAGAGTGTGTGTTCGGATCAGACGTAGAGAGTGTGTGTTCGAATCAGACGTAGAGAGTGTGTGTTCGGATCAGACGTAGAGAGTGTGTGTGTTCTGATCAGAACGTCACCACTTTGGTTTGTTTGGGTTTGCTTTTCTTCACGGGAACATGAACGTCCTCGTGGTCTGCGCTCATGTTGTTCGCCAGCCAGGGAACCGTCACTGAGTTACCTGCAAAAAAAAACCCAAATAAGACGTGTTCAAATCTCTTATTAAAAATGTCTCCCATTATACTCTTTATCAACAATATATTGTTGATAAAGAGTATTAACAATATATTAAAGAGTATTTCTAAAAATCTGTCATTTATCTGGATTTGTTTAGCCTCTTAAGAACTGGGCCTATTTTTCAGGCCTCAGGCTCGAAAATGACATGCCCAGAATGAATGACTTCTAAATGGGTAAATGAATAATCTTTTTTTATCAAAGCAATGATACACCTGTGAGTTGGCTGTAGAAGTGTCAGAATCAATGTAGATGTTGCTGTGTCAGAGTAAATACAGATGGAACATAGTACAAATGTTTTAATTCTAATCTCCACCTAAAAAAAAACCCCATTACTTATAGTGAAAACCACCCTTGAATGATGGAATAGTAGCCCAGAACCTATAGGGATCCAAACCACAATATATCGTAAGTACCCTGTTTCAAGATAGATGCTAATTTCATGAATTTTTTTTTTTTGAATATTTTGGCACAGGTAGGTCCAGGGGGACTCACCTTTGGGTACATTTGGTTACCATCAGTTCCATTTGCCACACACTGTAAAACTCATTTTATTTCATTGAAATATCACTATAGGTATTCATTCCATCCAAATACAACTGTTTTTGACCTTTTTGGAAAGTTCAGCCTAACATCTATCCCCTTTTTGGACACATGCGTAATGCTGCGCCAGCTGCCAGTCAGACCTATGCATTACGCCGGTGCCGTAATGCGCCGGTGAATTCGGAGTGTACAGATTGTCCATCTTGGGACACTTATGCATTGCTACATAAATTGAGGAGGTTAAAATATTGGCCTTCAAGCAATCTCTTTCATATTTACAACACTTATTCACGAGTGGGATGGGATGTCGGGCACATAATTGCAGCCTCCTAGGCGTGAGCACGCAGGACTTGTGACCTTGTACATTTCAAATACACTGTGTTTGAAATGTACAAGGTCACATCTCCACGATGCCCGGGGCTACATGCATGTGACGATGGATTATTCACCCGGCCTGCTTCATCTCTCGCTACAGCGATTTGTGAAATTGTCCAAATGTCTCCAATTTGACACCACTGAATCCGAGGGTTGGAGGCATGACACGGTTCAAGTGTGGGCTTCCAGTCCCAGTGCATTCTGGAGATATGACCTTGTACATTTGAAACACCCCAGATCCTGCGGTTAAGTATTTGAAGTGTACAGTACACTTCAAATACATGACAGCAGGATCTCAGGTCTGCGATGTGGACAGTACACCTCAAATACATCAGTACACGACCTGTGGTATTTGAAATGTACAAGGTCATATTTCAAACATGGCAAGGGCTACATGCACGTCACTTCGAATTAGTCATCTGTGAGGCCACTATTCTCAGTACACCAACTCTCATGCAAATCGGAGCAATTTTATTTTTGACCTGTTTTTCAGGAACAACATACCCCAGCATCAGCTTCATTTTGGGGTTATGACTTGTCCACTTCACGGACATCATTTTGTGCAGATATGTGTTTGAAGTGGACGCACACTTCAAATACCAGAGACAATATGGTTATGTATTTGAAATGTACAGGCTCTTAACTCCAATATGCCAAGAGCTACATGGAGTCACTGGCTTCCAGTAACTGCTAGAATCCACTTCAAGACACTGGTACTTGCGTACCATGCTGTGAATGGTTCTGGCCCTTCCTACATCCAGGACATGGTTAAACCATACACCCCAGCATGTGCACTCAACTCTGCATCAGCCAAACAGCTCGCTGCACCCGCACTGCGAGGGGGACCCAAGTTCCCATCAGCAAAAACACGTTGGTTTGCTCCCCATTGACATCACGACAGCAGAAAGCTTACACATCTTCCGGCGCAGACTAAAAACTAATCTCTTTCGACTCCACTTCGAGCAATACAATTACTAACAAAGCACTTATATACTAACAAAGGACTGGCTTATCTAAAGCCAGTTGAGTAGCACTTGAAATGTTTTGGCTCTATGAAACCTGATGTACTTATATGATTCTGTTTTCTTCAAGTTTATATCTTCTTGGTCGAATGCACTTATTGTAAGTCGCTTTGGATAAAAGCATCAGCTAAATGCAATGTAATGTAAAAGTAAATTTGAATTAGTCCTCTGTGGGGCCACTGTTCTCAGTACACCAACTCTCATGCAAATCGGAGCAACTTTATTTGAGCTGTTTTTCAGGAAAAGTCATGTCTTCAGTGATGACTTTGCAAAGGTCTAAAAATCAAAGGTTCTCCAATCATCTCCAAAATCGACACACTCAATCCAGGGTCTGGAGGCAGGACACAGTTCAAGTATCAGCTTCCTGGCACATTGCAATGTTGACATATGTCCCTGTCCACTTCAAATACATTTGCAGTGTCTTTTGTATTTGAAGACACTACATAAATGTATTTGAAGTGAACAGTACACTAACAGTGGAAATGCAACATAAACTAGAGAACAAATGAAATGCTTTTTTAGGGACCATATTTGGACTTTTTCATCAGAATTTGACTTTTATTTCCCATAATTTGACTTTCTAGTCAGAATTTGACTTTTTTCTCAGAATTTGACTTTTTTCTCACATTTAGTTTTTCCTCGCAGAATTTTACTTTAAAATTTCTCAGAATTTGACTATTTTCTTGGAATTTGAGCAAGTGTGTGTGTGGGGGGGTGTATGTTTATGCAGGTATATGCCTGTTTGAGTATGTGTGTGTGTGTGTGTGTGTGTGTGTGAGTGTGTTGTTGCATGTATATGTCTGTTTGAGTGTGTGTGTGTGTGTGTGTGTGTGTGTGTGTGAGTGTGTTGTTGCATGTATATGTCTGTTTGAGTGTGTGTGTTTCTGAAGGTAAACGTCTGTTTGTGTGTGTGTGTGTCTGTGTATGTGTGTTTATGCAGATATTTGTATTTTTGTGTGTGTGAGTGAGTGTGTGTGTGCATTTGTGTTTGAGTGTGTGTTTGAGCGTGTGTGTGTGTCTGTGTGCAAGTGTGT
The DNA here is from genome assembly GCF_902827165.1 of Trematomus bernacchii. Classification (NCBI taxonomy): domain Eukaryota; kingdom Metazoa; phylum Chordata; class Actinopteri; order Perciformes; family Nototheniidae; genus Trematomus; species Trematomus bernacchii. Next base: position 414,748 of record NW_022987774.1, read on the forward strand.
GTGTGTGTCTGTTTATCCAGGTATATGTCTGTTTGAGTGTGTGTGTGTGAGTGAGTGTGTGTGTGTGTTTGTGTGTATGTATATGTGTGCATATGAGTGTGTGTGTTTGTTTGCATTAGTGTATATCTGTGTCTTTGAGCATGTGTGTAGGTTTGTGTGTGTGTATGCAGGTATATGTCTTTGTGTGTATATGTGTGCGTATGTGTCTGTGTGTCTGTTTTCACTAGGGTATATGTGTGTTTGAGCATGTGTGTGTTTTTCAAGGTAGATGTCTGTTTGTGTGTGTGTGTGTGTGTGTGTGTGCCTGTGCGTGTGTCCATTTGTGTGTATATGTGTGTGTTTATGTAGGTATATGTCTTTTTGAGTGAGTGTGTTAACGTGTGTTAATGTGTGTTAATGTGTGTGTGTGTCTGTTTGCACTAGTGTATATGTGTGTGTTTGAGTATGTGTGTGCATGTGCGTTTGTGTGTTTCTGAAGGTAAATGTCTGTTTGAGTCTGTGTGTGTGTGCATGTATATGTATCTGTGTGCAAGTGTTTGTCTTTATTCAGGTATGTCTTTTTGAGTGTGAATGTGTATGTTAATGTGTGTGTGTGTGAGTGTGTGTGCATGTTTGTTTCTGCATGTCCAATGTCTTTTGGAGTGTGTGTGTGTGTGTATTTGTGATTGATTGTGTGTGTCTGTTTGAGTGTGTGTGTGTATGTATATGTGTGCATATGTCTGTGTGTGTCTATTTTCACTAGTGAATATGTGTGTTTCTGAAGGTACATCTCTGTTTGAATGTGTGTGTATGTGTGTGTTTGTGTGCAAGTGTGTGTGCATGTGCCTTTGTGTATGTGGTTATAAGTATGTGTGTGTGTGTTTATGTGTGTATGTTATCTTTCGTTATTTATTCAGATATTTCATATATGTGTTAGTACGCTGGTTTATGTGGTCCAAGCAGACATGTGGTATGAGTAAACACCGACACTACGAGGACACTCTGTATTAGCAGGACAGGGTCAGTGTGCTGCTGACTGACAGAGTGGAAGTGTTTCTTGAGAGCTCATACAGTAAAAGTCTCCAAAATCCCACTATTTTACAAAAACAGAACTTGTGTTAAATCTGGGTTTCAATACAGCGCCCCTGCAGTTGTTCTGGGATACTGCAACAGCTCACGAATATTAACACCGTAATTCAGGTTTTTATAAAAAAATCAGTTTTTTTTGCTCTGACACACACTCGGACACACATATACATGCACACACACAAACACACACTCAAACACACTCACACACAAAAAAACACAGCAAAAAAATAAATATATTTTAGTAAAAACATGAATTAATCGGGACATTCTGACTTCAAATCAAAAAGCTCGGGGTTCCGAACCGGCTTACAAGGCAGCGGCCACTGCATATGAAATCCTCACATTTATTTGTGTAGCCCAATATCACAAAACAGGTTGTATCAGTGGGCTTTAGGGATTAAAAACAAACATCATTGTAAACAATAATATTACAGCAAAATAGAAAGACAAGATAGTGTGTAAAACACAAATAGAAAATAAAACAAAATCAAATAAGACACAACAAAAGACAATAAAAATATATAAAACAATAAAATAAAGTACCATAAAATGAAATAAATACCATGTAATGCCAGCTCTAACTTAAGACTTTGGTAAAAAGGAAGGTCTTCAATGCACTCTTAAAAGTTTGGACACTCTGATAAAAGTTTGTTCCGGTCGGCACATGCTCTGACCTATTGGCCAGCTCTGAGCTATCCGGAGGCATGAAACATTTTTTTAAGTGTGATAATTTTGCACTGTGAAGAAACATATTTCCTGAATGAACTGGTGCTTGAATCTTTACTCAGAAATGGACTTTTATCTTCCATTTTGTTGTTTATCGCAGAATTTGACTTTTACATTAAACTCAGATTTAGATTTTTATTTCTCAGAATTTGACTATTTTCCTCTGAATTAATATCAGAATTTTAACTCCGAATAAGATTTTGACTCTTTTTTTCAGAATTTTCCACAAAAACCTGCTTCAAAGACAGAGTAGAATCTAAGAAAAGTCTCACCATGTGGCTCCTCTTGTTGTCCTGCCTCTTCACCCTCCGATCATCTCCAAGATCCTCTCTTATTCAGCGCAGTCTCCACCTCTTCTCTGATCTCCTGCATCTCCTCTCTCCCTCCTCTCTCTCCCATCCTCCCCCTCTCTCTCCAAGTCTCCCTCCTCTCTCTCCCATCCTCCCCCCTCTCTCTCCGTGTCTCCCCCCTCTCTCCCCCAGTCTCCCTCCTCTCCCCATCCCAGGAAGAGGCTGTCCACTCTGCTGCAAATACTGCTGTGGACCTTATTCGCTCTCGCCCATATCGTCATCACTGCAGCTTCTGTCTGAAGTTTAGCGGAGAAACATTTATATTTTAGATGGAATAATTAACATAATAATATTCCATGACATAAAAGGCCATGTCACAATTAACAAGTAAAACAAAATGGTCATATTGTCCCGAAAATCATCAAAATTAAATGTTTTAAATGCCACAAAACATATTTAATAAACTACAAAAAGATAACGTGTTTTTTGTATGTAAAGCAAAATACTTAATCATCAACGCAGAGTCAGTTGGGTTCAGATCAGTGATTTTATTTCTACTTTCAGAATATTTATAATATTTATTTCACTGTTGTTGTGTTTCCTGCTGTTGGAGTCGGCAGGCCTGTATTAATTATTCTGGCAATTAATCAGACTTACTAATTGACCTAACAGAAGCTATTGAGTCTATGTAAGTTTACTGCCAGGCTCGGATCCACCTTGATCAGCAAGGTCTCACCTCTACTAACTTCTGAAGAACCAGGTTCAATTAACTGCTGTTTCAATTCAGGCGACGCACTAAATCCGTCTAAGCGATCCCATAGGATTCTGGTATCTGTAATGAGGTGTGGCCCTGCCTAAGTGTGAGTGTGGCAGTTGTGCAATCTTACCTTAAAGCAGGAGAGGATGCAGATTTATTTTAAGTTATCCCAGTCCAAAAGGGTGGGATGATTTTATTTGAAGAAAATGGTCCACACTTTTACAGGGTTTTTACCTTCTCTCGTTACAATGTGACAATCATACACAAATATTTCATGCTGTGGTAAATTACTAATCAAAAACCTCAATTCACAGTTTACATTTCTTAGTTTCTTTGGTAAATCTTTCTTCAAACTGTCACTCTTCAGTTGCATTAAAAACCTCTTCCGCTGGAATTCAGAGGACAACCCTCATAGACTACCAGGTGTGAAATCAAATACATTAAAATCTCTTCAACTGTCCCACTTCAGTTGTGATATTAAATTCAACAGCCCTCTTCCGTTGGTAATATTCAAATCTAGGAGTACTTACCAAGTTGAGAGAATTTACCAAAATATCCAAACTTGTCTCCTATGGTATGGCCTAAACATATTTTGGGACTCCAGTACTTTTCGGTTGAGTCAGGGGTCTCCTCTCTACAGCCTGCTGTGAGTGAAGACAACTGTCTCCCCTCTGCTAAACAGTGACACCCATAGTGATAAACTATAGGAGGCTTTAAACTACATTTTCCAAAGCACTGACATTTTGGATATATTGTGAGTATAGAACAACATGAAATATAATACATTTTCATTGTGGGTCATACAAGATTATATTTGATTATATGAACTTTCGTTTTAATTATTTAACTCTATATTGAAACCACAACAAAGCCACATTTGGAGAAAACCATCAAATTCTTAAAAAAAACGTAACATTTCGCGGAAAAAGTAAAAATTTGGAGGAAAAAGTCAATATTTGGAGGAAAAAGTCCAAATGTGAGAAATAAGTCAAATTTGGAGAAAGAAATCTAATTCTCAAAAAAAGTTACATTTTGAAATGGCAATGAGGAATTTTGAGGAAAGAGTCAACATTTGAGAGAATAAGTCAAACACTCTGAGAAAAAAGTAAAATGTCGAGAAAAAAGTCAACTTTGGAGAAAATAATAATTTGGAGAACATTTTTTTTATTCTGAGGAAATATTCAAATTTCGAGGAAAAGTCACAATGTGGAAAATAAGTTAAAAATGTTGAGGAAAAAGTCAAAATTTGGAGGAAAAAGTCAAATTGTGAGAATAAAGTAAAAAACTCTTAGAAATAAGTCACATTTTGAGAAATAAGGCATATTTGGAGGAGAAAAAAATCTAATTCTAAAAAGAAAGTTACCTTTTGAGAAAAAGTCAAAATTTAGAGGAAACATCAAAATTGTGAGAAAAATGTCAAAGGTGGTTACCTGAACAGGTAAGAGTCAGGAAGTTGGAAGAGTAACTTGATACTGCACACTCTCCTCAGAGCAGATACAGGACTGGGCACAGTCAGACAGGATCCCCCACACAGGTCTGAATGAGGACTTTCTCTCTCCTACAGAAACAGCAGAGCCACAGTCCAGCTCTCTGCAGGCAACAGCTGCTGCCTCCGAGTCCAGAGAGGGACCCCACTGGTCTCCATTCCCCGTGATGTTTCAGCTCCAGAGCTCCTGAACAGCGACTCTCTCCTCCCACCAGTCTGACCGGCTCTGAAAGAAAAACAAGAGGTCCATCAGAGAAAGAATAAAGTGAGTTTGATGAATGAACCATTACAGCTGTTGGGGAAATATTTTCCTAGGCCCATAACTTTGACCGGGTTGTGCTGGATGTGTTTGGGGGCATGTATTCTGCCTGGGGCCCCCAGAGTGTCTTGCAAGCGCCACTGACTGTAGCTTATGTGCATATGATAATAAAACCTTTGGCATCTTTTACCTGAGCAGGTGAGGCCAACAGCTCTGCCAGTGGAGCAGGTGTTTTCTCATCTGAGGCTGAGCTACAGTCCAGGAGAGCAGACTCATGGCCTCCACACTGGAAACTCTTTGGTCCACATTGGAGCCTCCCTTCTCCATAGAGCGCCCCCTGGAGGACTGAAGGAGCCCCACAGCCCAGCTGCCGGCAGACCACCTGAGCATCCTGCTGGTCAAAGTCAGCCTCACACACTGAAGGACCAGGACGGGTCCAGACTGGTTAGGACTTCACCTCCAGTCTACCTGAGCACAGACTGATCCCATTCACCAGCCTGACAGAGTCTGGAGAGGACAGAAGATAAAACTGAGGTAAAGAAACAGTTCATTTTTTTATTTGTATTGTATGTTATTCTTTATCTTTTATTCTTTGTTATTTATTTAAAAAAATCCAAATTTGAGAAAAAAGTCAAAGCAGCTTACCTGAACAGGTAAGAGTCAGGAAGTTGGAAGAGTAACTTGATACTGCACACTCCCTCAGAGCAGATCCAGACTGAGCACAGTCAGACAGGATCCCCCACACAGGTCTGAATGAGGATATTCTCTCTCCCACAGAAACAGCAGAGCCACAGTCCAGCTCTCTGCAGGCATCATCTGCTGCCTTCAGGGTCCAGGGAGGAAACCCCTTCACTGGTCTCCATTCTCCCTGATGTTTCACCTCCAGGTCTCCTGCACAGCGACTCTCTCCTCCTACCAGCTTAACCTCACCAGGCTCTGAAGAGAAACAAGAGAGTCATCAGAGAGAATAAAGTGAGTTGATGAGAAGCAGCTGAGGCTATCAGCTCTGCCAGGTGAGCAGGTGGTTCTCTCTGAGGCTGAGCTACAAAAAAGTAAAAGTTTGAAAAATAACTGAAATTTTGAGAAATAAATCTAATTCTCCAAAAAAAGTTACATTTTGAGGAAAAGTCAAGATTTCGAGGAAAGGTCAAAGGAACTTACCTGAACAGGTAAGAGACAGGAAGTAGGAAGAGTAACTTGCTGTTGCACACTGCCTCAGAGCAGATCCAGACTCAAACACAGGTAGGACTGATCCCCCACACAGATCTCTCTGAGGACTCCTCTCTCTCTCCCACAGAAACAGCAGAGCCACAATTTAGCTCTCTGCAGGCAACAGCTGCTGCCTTCAGGGTCCAGGGAGAGTTCTTCACTGGTCTCCATTCTCCTCGATGTTTCACGCTTAGAGTTCCTGCACAGCGACTCTCTCCTCCCACCAGTCTGACCTCACCAGGCTCTGAAGAGAAACAAGAGAGTGATCAGAGAGAGAATAAGTGAGTTTGATGAAATGAACCAATCACAGCTGCAGCTCCTCTATTTTATATTCCATTTACATGTATATCAAATTCAAATGCAAAGGTTTTATTGTAATATGCACAAGAGCTACAGGTTAGAAATGACAATTCAGCGGGTTCACACCTGGAGTACTTTTCCCACAATAGTTCATCAGAAACTACGATATATTTGCGTTCACACCAAAAAGGCCCCAGGAACTAAAGTAGTTCAAATTAGTTCATCTGACCCGCTTTTCAGTCCCTGCTCGAGAGCATGCCATTGTATTTGCTCGCTTCGGGCCAGCACACCCGAAGAGATTACTTTGTGAAAGCAGTAGTATTATAGCAACACTAAATAAATCATCGGAGCGGTGGAGTGAGGAGGATGTGTCGGCGCTTCTGGCGATGTTACTCGGAGGACGCGATCCAGAAGCTTCTACTGAAGGCAATGTTCGTGGCTCAGTAAAGTTAGCAGACCTGGAAAACCGTCCACAAGCGCAGTCATGCCTGGAAGGTAAAATATACTACATGCAATGCATTGTTTTAATCTGCACAATACTGGTCTCAGATGTACTTTTATTTGCTCGTATGATCGAGTGAGCAATGCTAGGTTGAATTTGGGTAACACTGTTAGCATGGCCAGAACTGAGCTAGCTAATAACCATCTAGCTAGCTCGCTAGCTATTCTCCGGCCGCTATAAAACGATTGGACTTGTGAATAAGTGTGCAATGTTCTGTAATTTGCTTCACTAACTCATGGCACTAATCGTTTCAGGCGAGGTGTTTCTCTCTGGATTGGAAACTAGTTAGCTTTCCCCTCCGGGATAAAAACATAATATATACGTTAGCAATTAGCATGCTAGCTGGACATAATGCTACCATCTAACAATACATTGTAGTTGCATATAATTTCAAGTCATTTGAAATTGATTGTTATAATTGTACTCAGCCATGTTATGTTAGATGTCAATCCACATACACTGTAAACTACTTCTGGCCTTGAAAGAAGGTTACGCATCTAACTGATGTCCACTAATCCCTATAAAACAAAGTTCAAGCATAACATTAAGCACAAAACAATAAATAAGGGTCACTTTGATATTTATTTTTTATTTGATATTATTTGATCCTATCTTATCTTCTACTTTAACACCTGCATTTTGGTACACTGTCCCCTGCCTGCACATGTCCAATGTTGTCTCTGTTGACAACCCTACTAGGCGATTAATTAAACTGATCTTGTATCTTGCTTATTTCTCCTTAGGAAAGCGGGCACGGGATGACAGCTTCCTGGACACCCATCATGGCGATGGGACCGCCGTGCCATGTTCAGCAAGGAGAATGAGGACCTGCGTGCCAAGGAGATGCAATGACGAACGGCTGCTGCATTCACACAAGGCCCAGGAATCGGACGACCAGCTGCTCATGGTTGATTGCAGCGCCATGCTGACTCGGCGGTGCCAGGTGGAGGTGTCAGCGCGCCAGGTGAAGCAACAAAATACCTTTCAGGCTGGCTTCTGGCAGTGCTAAGTGAGCTGATTAAATCCAACAGGCCTTCAATAAAAAAATTAAGAAAAACTTGTCGTCGTTGATAAACTGTACAATGACTTTTTGGGAGGCGTGTGGTGCAGTGGTCTGGTGCGTTGGTGTTCGGATCAGGGGAGCACAGGTTCAAACCCCACTGCAGGTCAGCATGTGGTTGATGTCCCTGGGCAAGACACTTCACCCCAAATTGCCTACACCTGGGACAGTTAATTTTTGTAATATTGTGATTATATATATGCCACTGTTATTAATACTGACACTTCACTTTGCACTAAGGTGTGTCTGCTGCTGAGCCTACCTATTGTTATTATTATATATATATATATGTTTTGATACTACTGACACTTTATTTGATATTGAAAATGTTAACTTCTATTTACATGCATACGACACACCTGGGACAGCGTGATGCTGTTATTGATATTGTCTTGAGTGTGCAATAAAAGAAACCTACATGGCGATTAGACAGAGCCTGTATCTTACATTTTTCATTACATTTCATGTAACTAAGCTTGCTTATTTCTCCTCTGACACTTTATCTTTACAGTGACCTGTGTAGCATCCTATACATCACATGTAAGTGATTATTCTGATACCATCATGTTTCATCGGTTATAAACTGGCGAAGCTTTATTTATTGTGGCTTTCAAAAAGATAATTTCATTGTATTTCAAATGGCGTCCAACACAAGCACTATTTATTTATAGAAAGAGAAATGGTTAAGTTTGTTATTACCAGTGTTGTGAGTTCAATATTTTTAATTAATTATAGTAAGGGAAGGAGTTAGTGCAGTGAGTTTCAGAGCAGTGTAATAATTATTTGACCTAAAACTAAATGTTTTTATGAACATGACATGGGGATTTGCTAACTTTTGATTTCCCCCATTTTACACGACACAAATGGAGGCCACTATGGGCCAAAACTAACACGTAGGTTTCTGTAGGGTTCATGGCAGACGGATGCAGTTGCTCTCAGTTGGATATATAATAAAGGTGTGTAACTGCTGAGCCTATTTAGTGTCCATACGACACACCTGGCACAGTTTATTCATTTCACACGTAGCGTAGCGCGTGCATGTCGTCGTCCAATCCTTTTGTCAATCCTTCTTAACCGCCTTCGTTCCGAATCAGCATTGCTATTGCATTTGACTGGTCGACGATCTGTATTTGTGTTTGCTTAAATAACTCAGACGAAGCTCATGTCTGAGGTCGGAAGGTAAACAGACGCCATATACAGCAGGTGGGCGCGGCAGTATACGCGCAAGGTTTTTCTTCTTCTTTTTCTCTCGTTTTTTTGGCGGATTGCAACTTTAAGGTGCATACCGCCACCTACTGTACTCGCCGTGAAGTGGTTTGCGGCCTGCCAGTAAACCCAAAGCAGAAGAAGAAGAAGTGACGTCAGCGGTTCATTTGCCTAATCCACCCCCAGGAACTAATTTTGGTGTGAACGCGATCTGCTTTAGTTCATCAGAACTAAAAGAGTTCTGATGAACTAAAGTTCTCATGAACTATTGTGGGAAAAGTACTTGGTGTGAACGCGCCTAATGAGACATTTTGAGGAAAAAGTCAACATTTGTGGAAAAAGTCAAAAACTTGAGAAAAAAGTCAACTTTGGTGGACAAAATCAAATTCTAAAAGAAAAGTAAAATTTTGAAATAAGTTTATATACATCTAAATACAATATGATATGTACAAGAACAGAATTTTGAAATTAAATAATGTACATTAAGACAAAATTAAAAACTGTTTATTGCGGTGATAACTATTCATATAAATAAGTAAATAAGTAGAACCTGAGCAGGTGAGGCCAACAGCTCTGCCAGGTGAGCAGGTGTTTCTCTCTGAGGCTGAGCTACAGTCCAGGAGAGCAGACTCATTGCCTCCACACTGGAACTCTTTGGTCCACATTGGAGCCTCCCCTTCTCCATAGAGCGCCCCCTGGAGGACTGAAGGAGCCCCACAGCCAAGCTGCCTGCAGACCACCTGAGCATCCTGCTGGTCAAAGTCAGCCTCACACACTGAGGACCAGGACGGGTTAGACTGGTTAGACTTCACCTCCAGTCTACCTGAGCAGAGACTGGTCCCATTCACCAGCCTGACAGAGTCTGGAGAGGACAGAAGATAAAACTGAGGTAAAGAAACAGTTACTTTTTTAAATTGTTATTGTATTTTATCCTTTATCTTTTATTTCCATTTTCTTATTTGTTATTTGTTATTTATTTAAAAAAATTTGAGAACAAAATCCAATTCTAAAAAAAAAGTTAAATTTGGAGGAAAAAGTCAAAATTCCAGGAATAGTCAAATTCTGAGAAAAAAGTCAAAGCAGCTTACCTGAACAGGTAATAGTCAGGAAGTTGGACGAATAACTTGATACTACACACTCCCTCAGAGCAGATCCAGACCGAGCACAGTCAGACAGGATCCCCCACACAGGTCTGAATGAGGAATTTCTCTCTTCTACAGAAACAGCAGAGCCACAGTCCAGCTCTCTGCAGGCATCATCTGCTGCCTCCAGAGTCCAGAGAGGGACCCACACTGGTCTCCATTCCCCGTGATGTTTCAGCTCCAGAGCTCCTGAACAGCGACTCTCTCCTCCCACCAGTCTGACCGGCTCTGAAGAAAAACAAAAGAGTCATCAGAGAAAGAATAAAGTGAGTTTGATGAAATGAACCAATTACAGCTGTTGGGGAAATATTTTCCTAGGCCCATAACTTTGACCCGGTTGTGCTGGATGTGTTTGGGGGCATGTATTCTGCCTGGGGCCCCCAGTGTGTCTTGCAGCGCCACTGACTGTAACTTATGTGCATATTATAATAAAACCTTTGAATCTTCTACCTGAGCAGGTGAGGCCAACCGCTCTGCCAGGTGAGCAGGTGTTTCTCTCTGAGGCTGAGCTACAGTCCAGGAGAGCAGACTCATTGCCTCCACACTGGAACTCTTTGGTCCACATTGGAGCCTCCCCTTCTCCATAGAGCGCCCCCTGGAGGACTGAAGGAGCCCCACAGCCAAGCTGCCTGCAGACCACCTGAGCATCCTGCTGGTCAAAGTCAGCCTCACACACTGAGGACCAGGACGGGTCAGACTGGTTAGACTTCACCTCCAGTCTACCTGAGCACAGACTGATCCCATTCAGCAGCCTGACAGAGTCTGGAGAGGACAGAAGATAAAACTGAGGTAAAGAAACAGTTACTTTTTAATTTTTTGTGTATTTTATGCTTTCTCTTTTATTTCTATTTTCATATTTTTTATCTATTTAAAAATCCAAAATTTCAGTCAAATCTCCCGAAAAAAAGTAAACATTTGAGAAATAAGTCAAATTTGGCAAACAAAATCTAATTCTAAAAAAAGTGTCAAAGTCAAAGGAGCTTACCTGAACAGGTAAGAGTCAGGAAGTAGGAAGAGTAACTTGCTGTTGCACACTGCCTCAGAGCAGATCCAGACTCAATACAGGTAGGACTGATCCCCCACACAGATCTCTCTGAGGACTCCTCTCTCTCTCCCACAGAAACAGCAGAGCCACAGTTTAGCTCTCTGCAGACAACAGCTGCTGCCTTCAGGGTCCAGGGAAGTGCCACACTGGTCTCCATTCTCCTCGATGTGTCACGCTTAGAGTTCCTGCACAGCGACTCTCTCCTCCCACCAGTCTGACCTCATCAGGCTCTGAAGAGAAACGAGAGTGATCAGAGAGAGAATAAAGTGAGTTTGATTAAATGAACCAATCACAGCTGCAGCTCCTCTATTTTATATTCCATTTACATGTATATCATATTCAAATGCAAAGGTTTTATTGTAATATGCACATGAGCTACAGGTTAGAAATGACAATGAGACATTTTGAGGAAAAAGTCAACATTTTGAGGAAAAAGTCAAATTACGAGAAAAAAGGCAACATTTGTGGAAAACGTCAAAAACTTGAGAAAAAAGTCAAATTTGTGAAAGAAGTCTATATACATCTAAATACAATATGATATGTACAAGAACAGAATTTTGAAATAAAAAAATGTACATTAAGACAAAATTAAAACTGTTTATTGCGGTGATAACTATTCATATAAATAAGTAAATAAGTAGATTGCAAGATGAGACTTCTTGCTTATAGATTGTATATAGGCTTCTTGAGGTTATTTCTATTTATGTATTTTATTATATATGTTTCATTGTTGGAGGAGTTCCGGTCAGGAGAATTTCATTGCCATTTCTACATTGTAGCTTATGTGCATATGATAATTAAACCTTTGAATCTTTGAATCTTCTACCTGAGCAGGTGAGGCCAACAGCTCTGCCAGGTGAGCAGGTGTTTCTCTCTGAGGCTGAGCTACAGTCCAGGAGAGCAGACTCATTGCCTCCACACTGGAACTCTTTGGTCCACATTGGAGCCTCCCCTTCTCCATAGAGCGCCCCCTGGAGGACTGAAGGAGCCCCACAGCCAAGCTGCCTGCAGACCACCTGAGCATCCTGCAGGTCAAAGTCAGCCTCACACACTGAGGACCAGGACGGGTTAGACTGGTTAGACTTCACCTCCAGTCTACCTGAGCACAGACTGGTCCCATTCACCAGCCTGACAGAGTCTGGAGAGGACAGAATATACAACTGAGGTAAAGAAACAGTTACTTCTATAATTGTTATTGTATTTTATTCTTTATCTTTTATTTCTATTTTCTTATTTGATATTTATTTAAAATTCAAATTTGAGAAAAAAGTACAATTTTGAGGAAAAAGATAAATGTTTAGAAATTAGTCAAATTTGGAGAAAAAGAAAATCAAAATTTGGAGAAAAAATCTAAATTTCAGAAAAAAATCTAAATTTGGAGAAAGAAGTGACATTTTGAGAAACAAGTGAAATTTTAAAAAGTCAAAATTTGGAGGGAAAAGTCAAAGGAGCTTACCTGAACAGGTAAGAGTCAGGAAGTGGGAAGAGGAACTTGCTGCTGCACAATTCCTCAGAGCAGATCCATACTGAACACAGGCAGGTCTGATCCTCCAAACGGATCTCTTTGAGGACGCCTTTCTTTCTCCTACAGAAACAGCAGAGCCACAGTCCAGATCTCTGCAGAGAACACCTGCTGCCTTCAGGGTCCAGGGAGAGCTCTTCACTGGTCTCCATTCTCCTCGATGTTTCACCTCCAGTTCTCCTGCACAGCGACTCTCTCCCCTCACCAGTCTGACCTCATGAGGCTCTGAAGAGAAACAAGAGAGAGAATAAATTGAGTTTGATGAAATGAACCAATCACAGCTGCAGCTCCTCTATTTTATATGCTATTTACATGTTTATCATATTCAAATGCAAAGCTTTTATTGTCGTATGCACATGAGCTACAGGTTAAAAATGGCAATAAAGAATTTTGAGAAAAAATCAAAAAATTGAGGAAAAAGTCAACTTTAGAGAAAAAAGTCAGCTTTAGAGAAATGAACGGGTTAGACTGGTTAGAGTTCACCTCCTGTCTACCTGAGCACAGACTGGTCCCATTCGCCAGCCTGACAGAGTCTGGAGAGGACAGAAGATAAAACGAGGTAAAGAAACAGAATAAAAAATACAGCTCTGTAAAATATTAAGAGACCACTCCATCCAAATGTTCTTAACCTGTTGAGCCCCAAGCCTGTTTTTCAGGTCTCAGGCTCGAAATGACATGCCCAGAATAAATGACTATATCTTCACTTCTAAAAGGGGTAAATTAATAATCTTTTTTCTCAAAGCAATGACACACCTGTGAGTTGGATGTAGGAGAGTCATAATCAATATAGATCTGTTTATTTTAAAGTAAATTCAGATTGAACATAGTAAAACAATTTAAATTATAGTTTCCGTCCAAAAAAAACCCATTACTTATAGTGAAAACCACCCTTGAATGATGGGATAGTAGACAAAAACATTTAGGAATCCAAAACTAAGCACTGAAATCCTGGTCCACTCATTGATTACTGCAATGCACTTCTGACTTGCCTTCCCATCAAACGCCTCAATAGACTACATATCCGACAGTCTGATTCCATAACAACATTCAAAACCCAACTCAAAATCCACCTGTTCAAACTGGCATTGTTATTATAGAAAAAAACTCCACCTCTGGGGTCATTTGGGTCTGTTTGCCATATCTTTGGAACCCATTGGTCGATTTTGGTGATTGACACCTCTTTTGAACCGTTAGAGCAAATAGAATCGAGGGGAGGTTCCTAAATCCATCTAAACATTACAATTGAGGATTGAGTGTGATGCGCACGTACGCCGGCGGGGACAAACACATACAGTAAAACCAGAGAAACTGATAATGCCTCAGTGGTCTCTTAATTTTTTTCAGAGCTGTATCATGAAACAATATTTCAGAGAATCAAACTGGACTCAGTTCCAACATTAGTTCCTCTTAACAGCAGATCTTTAAATGGGCTACTGGTTCTGCCTCTCTTCATGGCACAATGGGGAAAGCAGTAGTAAGGTATGACCGAGGGTACGTACTGTGAACAGCATATTTCATTTAATTATGATTATTTGTATTCTTTATTTATTATTATTTTTATTTTATTTAGTATTTTATTTTACTTTTTTAAGTTTCTTTTATTTATTTAATTATTTATTTCCAAAATTGTCATAAATGACCCCGGATTCTGATTGCTCTGCATGTCTCCTTATTACACAAGCATCTCTAACTGAAGTTACCTACTGTAACTCCAGCTTCTATGAGTATTGGCGTAGCCCTCTAAGGCTATCGCTATTGGGTAATCCCCCTGCGCACCCGCGCAGCACTGAAACACTTGTAGTCCACGCCCGCCCGCAAGGTGGGCTCCCTTCCGGTATAAATAGGAAGGAGGCCCGACAATCTGCTCCCACAAAAAACAACTTTTCTTCAGCTATTCGTGGAGCCAGTGGGGCCCAGAACTTAGAGGGCTACGCCAATACTCATAGAAGCTGGAGTTTTCGCCATATACGAAATAGAACATGTGTGTGTGTGTGTGTGTGTGTGTGTGTGTGTGTGTGTGTGTGTGTGTGTGTGTGTGTGTGTGTGTGTGTGTGTGTGTAGTAATAATCACTTTCCACTTTGACAGACTTGGAGCTGAATGTGTGTGTGATGTGTTTTAAAGAGAGAGAGAGGGGGAGAGAGAGAGAGAGAGAGAGAGAGAGAGAGAGAGAGAGAGAGAGAGAGGGAGAGAGAGGGTGATGTAGTTTTTTGGATGGATGCAGGATGGACTCACCTTGAGCGAAACTCAGACTGAGCGAGCAGAGCAGGAGGAGAGGAATCATCTCAACAACCTGCACAGAAACAGAGAAGAGGAAGTGATATCGTTTATAAAAGGAGAAATATATCAACTCCTGATCGGTGTTGTGCAAACACAGGAAGAGAATTAAGTACTTTGACCCAATTCTGATATTTAAGTGTTATGACCTGGCTCAAAAGGCCACAACAAAGAGGAGACACACCATGTCAACGGTTTAACAAAAGATGTTTATTAAAGCAAATAGTCCAAATTAGCCAAATTAATTAAGTGCAAAACCCAAATGAAGTATGAGGTGTGGATGTCAGTGGTATCAGTAGTGTAAGTGCAGGGTGAGGATTGCATGGACATGTATGAGTGTGAGAGTGTTGAAGTGCACAAAGTAAAGCAACTAAAGTAAAGTACATATACTCAACAAAACCGGAGGTCTGTTGGGAAAAGCAGAGAGAGCACAGAGAGGAGCAGAGAGGCTTTAAATAGCTGCAGGACACCAGACCCAGGTGCCCTGAGTTACTACAATCAACACAGCCCAACAGGACAGCCACACCCTCTCTAATGACCCACAGGGGCATCACATTAAGCAAAACTTTAAAGGTCAACTATAATGCAAAATCCTCTTATTCATGTCTGTTCTACATCAACATGTGTCCCTCTGTGTTAAGAGATTCTGAAAGTGTCAGGAACAAAGACCCCTCTCTTTCTGTCCTGATCCATCTTTATAAAAACCTGTCTGAAAATCCGCTGATCAGATTTTGGTCTATATATAGAGTATATTGTTGCTCTAGCGCTCTTTTGTAATACTTAAAACGAAAGTTAATTATAATCAGATATAATCAATTATATGCTTGTATAACCCACAATGAAAATGCTTCATATTTTATGGTTTTCTATATTTACAGTATAAACAAAACACAAGTGGTTTGTTAAAGGTCCCATGTCATGGCCATTTCTACTGATCATAATTCCATTGTTGAGGTCTACTAAAATAGATTTACATTGTTCAATGTTCCAAACTCACATTGGTTTCTCATACAGCATCTCTGTATAGTATGTGTATTCACTCTCTGTCCTAAACGGCTTGTTGGAGCTCCTGCCCCCCCCTCCCTGTGAGCCCAGTGTGCTCTGATTGGTCACGCGACGTGAGAGGCTCGTTGCAGCTGCGAGGAGCAGAGGAGCAGCGAGACAGGCTTCCTTGTCGGCGATACAGATACAGCGAGAACAAGCTAAACTCATCCTGAGCACACACAAACACTCACAGCCGAAGTAAAAACAATAAGTGTGGCTTGATATTGAGTAAGAAAAAGCTTTATAACGCTGTGAGCATGGGTCTGCGGAGAGCATTTCTCCGCGATCCCAACGAGTCCCGAAAAACGTTTACCCATTTAAACAGTCGTGGTAGATACCTTGTTTGTTTTAAACATCATAAATACACAAACAACAATGAATACTTACAGGTTGTGTACCCGAATCTCCCGCTGGTCCAAACAAAGTAGGAACAGCATCGTTCTTCAGTGCCCTACGCTGTACATATCCGGCATGAATCCTG
This sequence comes from Trematomus bernacchii, assembly GCF_902827165.1. NCBI lineage: Eukaryota > Metazoa > Chordata > Actinopteri > Perciformes > Nototheniidae > Trematomus > Trematomus bernacchii. The sequence goes on from NW_022987774.1 coordinate 431,120, forward strand.
AAAGGTTTTGGGAAGCTTTGTTTCGTGAAAGGCTGGCAGAGGGTGCGGCCATAGCTCTGGGCATGGCTACTGGGTATCCCTACGTAGTGATACCCAGGAAGTAAACAATGGAAAATGAGAAATCTCCAACGAGGCGTTTTGGGGAGGTCTTTTCTGTGTTAGAGTTTTACTCGCTACAGGGTGTACTTTGAAGGGTTTTTGACTCTGCAGACCTTTACATGCATAAAAACCTTCATAACACACAAGGGGACGGGTAACAACCGGAAAAGCATGACATGGGACCTTTAAATTGAGTGTGTAAGGCCTATTATGGTTTATGGGTGTCACTCATAAGAGAGGAGAGACAGTTTCTTCCCTCGTCCCTCACAGCAGTACACAGGGATGGGGGCTCCTGACTTAAGGAGAAATAGACTGAGGCCCCAAAAAGGTGTTTATGCCATAGCCGAGAATAATATTTTCCAGTCCTGCAGAGTAGAGGTCATGACCTTTTTACACAAACATGGGAAGGTGTGTCTTATGCCATAGCCATAGAATATGTCTGGACAAGTCCAGTCCTGTACATCAGAGGATGCTCTCTCCTGGTAAAACTATCTACCTGGAGAGTTGGGTTTTTCCTCTGTAAAGGCTCTCTCAAACTTGGTAAATATCGCTTGAATTTCTTTGTTGAATACGGAGTGAATTTCTTTGTTGAAAGCTGAATGAATTGATGTGAATTGATGTGTGTTGAACGTTTAGTACCCTGCCACCTGTGAGGAAAGGTCCTCCGAATTCATGCGGGACTAGAGGTGTATATAAATTGATTTGTTGAATGAAAGTTTGAATGTGCTTTTTATTATCACCTGTCATTTATGAGGAGATGCCTCTAAAATCTGTCGGACGATTTTAAATGTCACAACTGAATTGGGCAGTTGAAGTTACAATTTAGTGTAATAAATGTAAAACTGTGAATTGAGGTTTCATATTAGAACATGACCACAGCATGATATGTTTTGTAGGATTGTCATGTTGTAACGAGAGAAGGTACAGTAGAAACCCTGTATAAGTGTGGACCAATTTTTCTTCAAATAAACTGATCCCACCTTTTGGATTGGGACAACTTAAAAGACATCTGCGCTTCTCTCCTGCTTAAATAGTAAGATTGCACACTGCCACATTCACACTTAGGTAGGGCCACACCTCATTATTGATATCAACATCCTTCGGGATCGCTTAAACAGATTTAGCGGGTCGTCTGAATTGAAACAGCAGTTAATTGAACCTGGTTCTTCAGGAGTTAATAGAGGTGAGATCTTGCTGACGTTGGTGGACATGGCCGTGGGAAGTAGGGGTGCTGAGGGTGCTGCAGCACCCCTGATGGAGGACAGGGAATCTGCACGTCCACAAGATTAAATGGAAATATAATACAAATACAAAAAAAACAAGTGTTCGGCCTTGATGTAACAACATTCATAACTAGAGAATGCAATTCCTGAAGAAATTGCTAGTGGGAATGCTTTATGCTGAAAAGTAATGTGTAAGAAGAAAGTGAAGAATTTAGATTGAAATGATACATGAACACTGGGGGCTTGAATGTGTGATGAGAGAAGAAAAGAAAGTAAAAAGGCTTGGAAAAGCAGCAGAATATTTGAACTGCAAACCTTTGAACTAACTTGATGGTGAATGATCTGTCGCCATGCCAACGGCATTTGAAGAAATCTCAAAACTGTCCCGTAGATGTCTTCATGGCACTGTTAGCACACATGTGAAGTTTTAGCACTTTTTGAACATTTTCAAAGGAGTTATAGCAACATCGTCTTTTATGGCGAGGGATGCGTTTCCATGGAAACGGCATATGGTGAGATCTCAGATTTGGCGTAGAGCTGTTGAGGCATGGACCGGTGATATACAAGTGAAGATTGGGGGACGATCGGACCGTGTCCATTGGACTTACAGCGAAGCGACTCGTGCTTCATGGCGAGTGGTCTGTCGCCATGGCAACGGCATTTGAAGAAATCTCAAAACTGTCCCGTAGATGTCTTCACGGCTGGACTGTTAGCACACATGTGAAGTTTTAGCACTTTTTGAACATTTTCATAGGAGTTATAGCGACATCGTCTTTTATGGCGAGGGATGCGTCTCCATGGAAACGGCATATGGTGAGATCTCAGATTTGGGCGTAGAGCTGTTGAGGCATGGACCGGTGATATACAAGTGACGATTGGGGGACGATCGGACAGTGTCCATTGGACTTACAGCAACATCGTGCTTCATGGCGAGCATTGTGTTGCCATGGCAACGGTATTTGAAGAAATCTCTGTTAGCACACATGTGAATTTTGAGCACTTTTTGAACAGGAGAGAGAGAGAGAGAGTTTGTGAGAGAGAGAGTGTGTGTGTGTGAGTATGAAATGAACAGTTAGAACTGACTGCTGTCAGTTGGAGTGATGACATCATCGTGTTCCATTGCACAGGTGTTTATAGTTGAGCTAACGAGGTGCCTAGACTTCAAAGGTTTCATTGTTCTGAATGAGAGATGAACCTCTTACATGTGAACGTTTTGTGGAAGAACGATAACAGATATCTGTGAAATTTCAAAACGTGAAGCATGTGAAGGAAGTTGAGTATCTGAAGTGTAATTTTTGTGTACTTTCGGGTTAATAATGTGGCCTTTTTGGCAGTTTAAGAAAGGTGTGCGGCTGCTGCTGTGAGGAAATATCTGCCTGAAATTACAATGGGCTTTAATGGAGACATGTTGAACGTTTTTGTCACTTCATGCCCTCAAGAGGCATTTTGTTTAATTATTTTTGCTTAATTATTTGTCATTTTTCAAGCTACGAGATGTTTTCCTACGTTTCTCATGAAAAATGATGTCTCAAGAATGTAGGGTTTGGGAATTATGGCAGTTTAAAAAAAATATATGAAGGCACATTTCAAGATTTCTTACCCTCTAGCTGTGACATCACGCACTCTAGTTAATGTTAAAATCTGAAGAAAACCTCTTTAACAAGGTCTGAACAATGTTTAATATCTCTAAAAGTAAGAATCAGATTTAAAAGTTGTGTTACACGAATAATGTCAGAAAGATGTGTAACATTTTAAAGTTGGAATGAGGTTTCTGAGTGAAAGTATGAATGAACAGTTAGCAGTTGAAGTCGCATGAAGATTTGTTGAAGTCTGAAGAATTTCTCCATTGACTTCAATGGTTAAAAATGGGATGTATTATGGGATGTATCTCTGGAATTATGAAAGTTATGAATGATAAAAGTAATAGCCATCGATTCCCGACGGAGCTGAACATTTTGATGTTTGAACGGAGTTTCTGCGATGTTGAATGTGGGAGGAGAAGACGGACAAAATAATTGGACAGAAGAATAATAATAAACTTTTCGTCCGTAGCATAACATATAGTTGGAATGCTGTATCAGCAATTTGAAGATACACAACCGGAAAAAATCTGCCACTTCCTTACAGAGCCCCTCCTCCAGCACACATGAACGCGCACATGACCAATGAGGGCACGAGATACATTTGTGCACAGATAGAAGGCTGACAGGCAGGTAGGCCATCCAGTTATTTTGGCCGGGCGGCTAAAATGATTGGTCTTGCTTTTTACAGTACTACGGCTTCCACAGATGACATTTTTTATGGATTTTTTGTCAAAGCACTTAAGATATTCACTGCTATCGGGATGTTAAGAGCATTCCATGGAATATAACAAAAAGTGTATCTCGAGCCGGTTTCTCAAACGTACCTACCCCACCTTTAAGTAAAGATAACACCCTTTTCACCCTGGTTACATTTTCCTTTGCCCTCAGAGGCTCAGTGAGGTAAAGGACTCTGAGTGTTTAGATAGTTCACTTTAGTCTAAGTTATCTCAGTGGGTCTCAAACGGTTTTATCACAATTTATGTAAACAAATATTTCCAAGGCACACCTTTATAATTATTAGGATAAATAAAACCAGGTTTGAAATCATTTCAATGTATACTATAGGACAGTAAACCAAAAATATCGTTTGACTGGAGAGATTAAAAAATATGGATAAATAAATAAATGTTAACTGGTAAAATAAGTTGTAAATGAACAACAAAAATAAAGTACATTACATTTATTTGTTATTGGTTATGGTAGGTTATTGGTTATGTTCACCTATTTGATTAATAAAATGCAAACCGATCTTTTTCATATGGGTGTTTAGAGTTGTACCCCCAGCAAAAATCTTGCCTATAGGGCAGCAAATTGGTCAGAACCGGCCCTGGTGTCAACCCCACAGCACCCTCCATTTGAAACATGTTCCCACGGCTATGTTGGTGGATCTGAGCCAAGCAGTAAACTTACATAGACTCAATAACTTTTGGTAGGTCAATTAGTAGGACTGAGTAATTTCCGGGATAAATGATCAGCCCTCCCGACTCCCAATACCTTTTATGCATTAACACGGTTTTATCCTGTTTAAAATATTTATTAAAGTGTTTTAGTGTTTTAGGTCTGATTATCAGGAGGTTAAACTGCCAGTAGATTTAAATGGATGTAAATGGTCAATTACTAGCGGTGATCACTTGCGTGGGCCGGTCGAGAGTCCCGGGCTGATTTGTAGTCCCAGTCCGCCGCTGGCAACAACAAGTAAACATTGTTATGCAATTTAAGAGTAATCAATGCACGAATGGGTGAAAGAGACAGGTCAAACTGGAACTTCTTACCTTGTGAAGTGAAAAAAGAAAAGGAAATCCAGCTGCTCCTGTTGGGTTATCACTTGAAAACTTTTCAGAAAAAAGAGAGATCTCCAGACAGAAGTCCCGGATGTTTGAGACTCTCAGCGTGTTTCAGCTGCTCCTCTTCCTCCGCTCTGCAGCAAGTTCAAATCCACCGCAGATCCGATGTATCCCCGACATAAGAGAGGACACCTCCCCCGAAAATACATCGCCCAGTGCGGGGAGAGAGCGAGGGAGAGGGGGGGGGGGGGACTGTGGTGGGGGTGTGGAAAGCCTGAGAGAGAGACTTAAAGAGAAAGGGAGGAGTCTGGAGGTGTCTCTACTTTAAAGAGTCCTCTCCTGCTGATGTTCAGGTGTATATCAGTATGTAGTGTCTCTACTTTAAAGAGTCCTCTCCTGCTGATGTTCAGGTGTATATCAGTATGTAGTGTCTCTACTTTAAAGAGTCCTCTCCTGCTGATGTTCAGGTGTATATCAGTATGTAGTGTCTCTACTTTAAAGAGTCCTCTCCTGCTGATGTTCAGGTGTATATCAGTATGTAGTGTCTCTACTTTAAAGAGTCCTCTCCTGCTGATGTTCAGGTGTATATCAGTATGCAGTGTCTCTACTTTAAAGAGTCCTCTCCTGCTGATGTTCAGGTGTATATCAGTAGTGTCTCTACTTTAAAGAGTCCTCTCCTGCTGATATTCAGGAGTATATCAGTATGTAGTGTCTCTACTTTAAAGGAAACCTATCATGCTATATTTAAATGATATATTGAAGGGCCATACCTATATAAGGTATATTTATACGTTTCTGTTTTCAAAATACCAAACAGATCATGCATTTTAGCCATGCCTCATGTGCTGTTTGCTGTCTACGGGTCTGATTCTGCTGACCACGCCCCCTGCAGGAGAGGGGAGACGTGCTCTGATCAGCTGCTGGGCTGTCAGAAGAGGGGGAGAAAAAGAGATCTCCATGTTTTATTATATAGAGTCGTTATTCATTTGTTTTAAAGCTCAATAAATAACAAAGAAGACCTTTGACCGGCACTTTTCTAATTTTGTCCGGAAGATTTAAACTTTAACGGACATCTTTACCGGCGAAACAAACTGAAACTGAAACTCTGCCGCACAGTCCCCTCGTTCCTTGGAAGAGGCGGAGAGGTGGGTGTTTGTCATCTGCTGGTGGACTAACCGGAGAGAATTACAGTGCTTGCCTCGACGGGGAGGGATTGCATTGAATTAAAGCAGCGGGAGCAAACGCTTGCCTTGGGGAGGGAGAAAAAAAGCCACAGCGGAGAATAAACAGAAGGGTAACCATGGTAACCAAGTCTTCTTCGCTGGTTTTGTGGCAGACTACAGCGCCACTTACAGGCCTGGCATAAGTACTACAGCGTCTCCAGCGCTTTCGAACGGCAATGGCCGTGGCTGTCTCCTCCTGATTGGTGGAGTTGGCCCAATAGCCGTAGCGCCACCGTCCTGACGTCAGGACAGTGTTCAAATCTGGATCAGTTTTATCAGATCCGTTGCAGCCCCTTTTTTAGAGATTTGGGTATGGAGGAAAATAGAGAGGGTTGTGTTTTCTGACACTTGGTGAGTTCCCTGGAACACCGGGGACACATATTCATGTAGAAAAGACGTACAAAAGTGCATTTTGCATGATAGGTCCCCTTTAAAGAGTCCTCTCCTGCTGATGTCCAGGTGTATCAGTATGTAGTGTCTCTGCTTTAAAGAGTCCTCTCCTGCTGATGTCTAGGTGTATATCAGTATGTAGTGTCTCTACTTTAAAGAGTACTCTCGAAAAGACTGAAACAACACTGTTGTGAAATAACACTTCTTTAAAAATGTCTAATGTTGTTCCTGGCTGCTGCTTTTTCTACGTTCACTAACTTTCATAATGATGCCACTTATTTTTATACCTTTAATTTCTTGCTGTTGGAATAAAATGTTTCTGATCCTGTTTTAAAGAATCCTTCTCATTGCAACACGTTTTTATGTTTTATTTCATTATCGGTGATGCAATACCTCCTTATGTACACACTCTCCAGGGGAACACACACACACCACACACACACACACACACACCACACAACACACACACACACACACACACACACACACACACACACACATCTGCTCTGTGACTCAGGAAAACAAAAAGCTTTATCTTCATTGAAAAAATGTGGCAGGAAACTGTTCTGATATTGATATCTGAGTTAGAGCTACAGTGTGTGTGTGTGTGTGTGTGTGTGGTGTGTGTGGTGTTGGGTGTGTGTGTGTGTGTTGTGTTTATGATGTCAGGGTGTTGACAGGTTTATTTAAATGAATCTGTCACATAAAGCTCTTTCCTCCCGCTATGAAACATTTAACCTGTTAAGCACCAAGCCTGTTTTTCATGTTTCAGGCTCGAAAATGACATGCCCAAAACAAATGACTACAACTTAACTTCTAAAAGGGTTATACGAATAATTTTTTATCAAAGCAAGGTTACATCTGTGAGTTGGATGTAGAAGTGTCAGAATCAATATAGATGTTTTATTTTAAAGAAAATTCAGATTTTACATAGTAAAAAACTGTAAATTATAGTGTCCGTCCAAAAATTCTTTTTTACAGATAGTGAAAACTACCCTTGGATGATGGGTTAGTAGACTAAAAGCTTTAGGAATCCAAAGTACAACATATAATAAGTACCCTGTATCAAGATTGATGCAAAACAAGTGACATTTGACCTTTTTAGAGAGGTTTAGCCAAAACCACCCCACCTCTGAGGTGATTTGGGTGAAAATGTTTTTTTTTCCATATCTCTGGCCCCCCTTGGTCGATTTTGATGGTTGACACCTCTTTCTGACCGTTAGAGCCAATAGAATCGAAGGGGGAGGCCCCCACACACACACGTTGTGAAGAGAAAAGGGGGGCTGCGCGCATGTAAATTTGCAGCAGAGTGGACCTATCTCTAGCTCTGGCATTTGGAAACGAAAAAGCAGTTTTATTGCTTATGGATTATCAGAAATAAATTCAAAGAGGACACAGACACATTGGATTAACCTATGGATTAACTGCAGCATCGTTTTTTTTTATCGTTTTAATGCCATTGAAGACCAGTTTTGACCAAGGTAAGCCATGTTAGCATTTCTAGCTACCTAGCTCCACATGTTATGATGTACGCTTTCGTTTATAGCGTCACAAATGTTTATCACTGAGTGTTGAGGTGGGCACCCCCAGATTCTGTGTCTCCAGCTGATGCTAATCGATGTGTTGGTTGTGCATCTAGGATAAGTAATAAGGGAGTTAGGAGTGAGTTTAGGTGCAGAGATAGGTTACATTTTTTCGCTCGTGGCTAATTCAGAGGCTGAGTGTTAGCATTGTGGGGTTTTTTTTGGAAAAAAAAATAAAAAAGATCAGTTAGCTGAGTTTCTTCTCGTTACATGAATATAAAACATTCATCGTTTATTAAATATTAAGATTCCTTAGACGTTGTTTCCTGCAAATTACGCGTTTATCCGCCCGGTACCGGGGGGGCCGTGCGTAACAGGTTAAAGAAACCGCTCTTTTTGTTTTTTTTGTTTTTTTTGTTTGTTGTCTCGCTGCAATCAGGTTTTAATGGCAAACACAACAAAATTGATTTAATTTAGAAATGTTTGGGAAAAAGTGATTAATATAAGCTTTAAGAAATTTGATGGAAATCTTTATAAAACAACATGTAAACATAAATACAACAATTGAACACATACTGGTTTCAATCCGTGGCGCCTGTTCCCCGGGAGAGTGTTTAACCTGTTTCACGCCTTCCCCCCGGTACCGGGCGGATAAACGCGTCATTTGCAGGAAACAACGTCTAAGGAATCTTAATATTGAATAAAACTATGAATGTGTTATATCCATGTAACGGGAAGAAACTCAGCTAACTGATCTTTTTAATTTTTTTTTTTCAAAAAAACCCCACAATGCTAGCACTCAGCCTCTGAATTAGCCTCGATCGAAAAAACGGAACCTACAAAGGCACTTAAACTCACTCATAACTCCCTTATTACTTATCCTAGATGCACAGCCAACCACTCGTTTTTGGTGTCCTGGAGACACTGAATCTGTGTAAAAAACCTCAACACTCAGTGATAAACATTCGCGACGTATAAACGAAAGCGTACATCATCACATGTGGAGCTAAGTAGCTAACAAACGTAAATATGGCTTACCTTGGTCAAAAGTGGTCTTCAATGGCATTAAAACGATATAAAAAAACGATGCTGCAGTTAATCCATAGGTTCATCCTATGTGTCTGTGCCTTCTTTGAAATTATTTCTGATAATCCATAAGCAATACAACTGCGTTTTAGTTTCCAAACTCCAGAAGGAGACATTCCTCCACTTTGGTTTCGTTTTCCACACGCGAAGCGCCCACATTTTTTCTTTACAACGGGTGTGGGTGTGGGCCTCCCCCTTCGATTCTATTGGCTCTAACGGTCACAAGGGTATGTCAACCAACCAAATCGACCAAGGGGGGCCAGAGATAGGTCAAATCCACCCAAATGACCCCAGAAGTGGGGTTTTTGGCTAAATCTCTCTAAAAAGGTCAAATTTCACTTGTTTTGCATCAATCTTGATACAGGGTACTTATATGTTGTACTTTGGATTCCTAAAGCTTTTAGTCTACTAACCCATCATCCAAGGGTAGTTTTCACTATCTGTAAAAAATAATTTTTGGACGGACACTATAATTTACAGTTTTTTACTATGTAAAATCTGAATTTTCTTTAAAATAAAAAACATTTATATTGATTCTGACACTTCTACATCCAACTCACAGGTTTATCATTACTTTGAGAACAAAGATTATTAATTTAACCCTTTTAGAAGGGAAGATATGGTCATTTGTTCTGGGAATGTCATTTTCGAGCCTGAGACCTGAAAAACAGGCTCAGAGTGGAACAGGTTAAAGAGATATTTCATCAAACATTTAACTCCAAAATCCTAAAAATCAAGCCCCCAGAGGAAATGAAGTCCCTCCCTCACTTAACACATGTTCATATGGATAGGATACAGACTTTTTATATCCTAACCTACGTCCGTAACTAAGGAGTGTGTGTGTTCATATCAGAAGTAGAGAGTGTGTGTTCAGTGAGATGTAGAGAGTGTGTGTTCAGTGAGACGTAGAGAGTGTGTGTTCAGTGAGACGTAGAGAGTGCGTCTTCGTGAAACTCAGCGGTGCCAGATTTATTGCAGCCTTAAACAGCACATTGTTTATTCTTCTTAGACATCCTGATGAAATGGGGGGGGGGATTCAGGTTAGGGGTTTAGCCTTTTTTTCAGGCCTCAGGCTCGAACATGCCCAGAACAAATGATTATATCTTCACTTCTAAAAGGGGTATATGGATAATCTTGTTATCAAAGCAATGATACACCTGTGAGTTGGCTGTAGAATTGTCAGAGTAAATTCAGATGGAACATAGTAAAACAAATGTAATTCTAATCTCCGCCTAAAAAGAACCCATTAATTATAGTGAAAACCACCCTTGAATGATGGGATAGTAGCCCAGAAACCTTTAGGGATCAAAACCACAATATATCATAATTACCCTGTGTCAGGATAGATGCTAATTTAGTGAAATATCACTATAGGTATTCATTCCATCCAAATACAACTGTTTTTGACCTTTTTGGAAAGTTCAGCCTAACATCTATCCCCTTTTTGGCCACATGCGTAATGGTGCACCAGCTGCCAGTCAGACCTATGAATTACCCCGGTGCCGTAATGCGCCGGGGAATTTGAAGTGTACAGATTGTCCATCTTGTGACACTTATGCATTGCTACATACATTGAGGATGTTAACATACTTGCCCTGAAGCAATCTCTTTTATATTTACAACACTTATTCACGAGTGGGATGGGATGTCGGGCACATAATTGCAGCTTCCTAGGCGTGAGCACGGAGGAATTGTGACCATGTACATTTCAAATACACTGTGTTTGAAATGTACAAGGTCACATCTCCCCGATGCCCAGGGCTACATGCATGTGACGATGGATTATTTACCCGGCCTGCTTCATCTCTCGCAACAGCGATTTTCATGCCAATCCGAGCAATGCTTTAGCATTTATTTGAAAGATCATGTTTGTTTGAAAAGAGCGGGAAAACTGTGAAATTGTCCAAATGTCTCAATTTTGACACCTCTGAATCCGAGGCTTGGAGGCATGACACGGTTCAAGTGTGAGCCTCCAGTCCCAGTGCATTGTGGAGATATGACCTTGTACATTTGAAGTGTACAGTACACTACAAATACATGACAGCAGGATCTCAGGTCTGCGATGTGGACAGTACACCTCAAATACATCACTACACGACCTGTGGTATTTAAAATGTACAAGGTCATATTTCAAAGATGGCAAGGGCTACATGCATGTCGCTTTTAATTAGTCATCTGTGGGGCCACTGTTCTCAGTAAACCAACTCTCATGCAAATCGGAGCAACTTTATCTTTGACCTGTTTTTCAGGTACATCATACCCCAACATCAGCTTCAACATAAACTAGAGAAAAAATGCAATGCTTTTTTAGGGACCACATTTTGACTTTCATCAGAATTTGACTTTTATTTCCCATAATTTGAGTTTTTAGTCAGAATTTAACTTTTAGTCAGATTTAGATTTTTTTCACATAATTTGACTGTTCTCAGAATTGTATTTTTTCTCACATTTACTTTTTCTCGCATAACTTTACTTTTAAATTCTGTGTGTGTGTGTGTGTGTGTGTGTGTGTGTGTGTGTGTGTGTGTGTGTGTGTTTTTGTATGTATATGTCTGTTTGAGTGTGTGTGTGTGTCATGGTCTGGCTCTTGGCCATAATAAAAAGTGTGGAAAGGACAAGAAATATATAAGAAAATATATTTATTAACCAGAACTCAACGGGAACCAAAACTAACATAAACGCAAGGCAAAAGTATAAACGAGAGTGGCCGCTCCCAAAACAGGTCCTCCGCGGAGAGAGAGCTTGAGACTCTGGCTCAGGCCTTTAAATCCTCCGGTGCCAGCAGTCAGGTGTCCTCAATCAGCGCTGACACAAACAGAGGGAGAACATTAAAGGGCCATACACACACCACAGGAGACAGTAAAGCAGGGGTCGTCACAGTGTGTGTGTGTGTGTGGTGTGTGTTGTATGTGTGTGTGTATGTGTATGTGTATGTGTGTGTTTATGTGTGTATGTTATCTTTCGTTATTTATTCAGATATTTCATATATGTGTGTTAGAGTGCTGGTTTATGTGGTCTAAGCAGACATGTGCTATGAATAAACACAAACACTACGAGGACACTTTGTATTAGCAGAACAGGGTCAGTGTGCTGCAGAGTGGAAGTGTTTCTGGAGAGCTCAAACAATCCAACTATTTTACAAAAACAGAACTTGTGTTAAATCTGTGTTTCAACACAGCACCCCTGCAGTTGTTCTGGGGTACTGCACTAGCTCACGAATATTAACACTGTAATTCAGGTTTTTATAAAAAAATGCAGTTTTTTTGCTGTGACACACACTAACATCGCACACACACACACACACACACACACACACACACACACGGACGCACCTATACATGCACACACACAAACACACACTCAAACACACTCACACACAAACACACAAAAACACAGCAACATTTTTTTAACATATTCTTTGTAAAAACCTGAATTATCGGGACAATCTGACTTCCAATCTAAAAGCTCGGGTTTCGAACCGGCTTACAAGGCAGCGGCCACTGCATATCAAATCATCAACATTATTTGTATAGCCCAATATCACAAAACAGGTTTGTATCAGTGGGCTTTAGGGATTAAAAACAAACAACATAACTGTAAACAATAATATTACAGCAAAATGGAAAGACAATATTGTGTAAAACACAAATAGAAATAAAACTAAAGAAAATAAGACACAAAAAAAAAAAAAAAAAAAAACAATAAAATAAAGTACCATAAAATGAAATAAATACCATTTAATGCCAGCTCTAACTTAAGACTTTGGTAAAAAGGGAGGTCTTCAATGCACTCTTAAAAGTTTGGAAACTCTGATAAAAGTGTGTTCCAGTGAAAGGTCGGCACATGCTCTGACCTATTGGCCAGCTCCAACCACTGAGCTATCCGGACGCATGAACAAATGTTTTAAGTGTGATAATTTTGCACTGTGAAGAAACATATTTCCTGAATGAACTGGTGCTTGAATTTTTACTCAGAATTTGACTTTTATCTCATATTTTGTTTTTTATCGCAGAATTTGACTTTAAACTCAGATTTAGATTTTCTTCTCCGATTTCTTATTTGTTTTCTCAGAATTTGACTTTTTTCCTCTGAATTTTCCACAAAAACCTGCTTCAAAGACACGAGTAGAATCCAAGAAAAGTCTCACCATGTGGCTCCTCTTGTTGTCCTGCCTCGTCACCCTCCGATCCTCTCTTCTTCTGTCTTTATTCAGCACCTTTTCCACCTCTTCTCTGATCTCCTGCATCTCCTTCTCCCTCCTCTCTCTCCCATCCTCCACCCTCTAAAATAATAATAAAAGGCCATGTCACAATTAACAAGGAAAACATAATTGTCATATTATCCCGAAAATCATCAAAATTAAATGTTTTAAATGCCACAAAACATATTTAATAAACTACAAAAAGATAACGTGTTTTTTGTATGTAAAGCAAAATACTTAATCATCAACGCAGAGTCAGTTGGGTTCAGATCAGTGATTTTATTTCTACTTTCAGAATATTTATAATATTTATTTCACTGTTGTTGTGTTTCCTGCTGTTGGAGTCGGCAGGCCTGTATTAATTATTCTGGCAATTAATCAGACTTACTAATTGACCTAACAGAAGCTATTGAGTCTATGTAAGTTTACTGCCAGGCTCGGATCCACCTTGATCAGCAAGGTCTCACCTCTACTAACTTCTGAAGAACCAGGTTCAATTAACTGCTGTTTCAATTCAGGCGACGCACTAAATCCGTCTAAGCGATCCCATAGGATTCTGGTATCTGTAATGAGGTGTGGCCCTGCCTAAGTGTGAGTGTGGCAGTTGTGCAATCTTACCTTAAAGCAGGGGACGCAGATTATTTTAAATTATCCCAGTCCAAAAGGGTGGGATGATTTTATTTGAAGAAAATGGTCCACACTTTTACAGGGTTTTTACCTTCTCTCGTTACAATGTGACAATCATACACAAATATTTCATGCTGTGGTAAATTACTAATCAAAAACCTCAATTCACAGTTTTACATTTCTTAGTTTCTTTGGTAAATCTTTCTTCAACTGTCACTCTTCAGTTGCATTAAAAACCTCTTCCGCTGGAATTCAGAGGACAACCCTCATAGACTACCAGGTGTGAAATCAAATACATTAAAATCTCTTCAACTGTCCCACTTCAGTTGTGATATTAAATTCAACAGCCCTCTTCCGTTGGTAATATTCAAATCTCTTTAGGAGTACTTACCAAGTTGAGAGAATTTACAAAATATCCAAACTTGTCTCCTATGGTATGGCCTACACACATTTTGGGGCTCCAGTACTTTTCCGTTGAGACAGGGGTCTCCTCTCTACAGCCTGCTGTGAGTGAAGACAACTGTCTCCCCTCTGCTAAACAGTGACACCCATAGTGATAAACTATAGGAGGCTTTAAACTACATTTTCCAAAGCACTGACATTTTGGATATATTGTGAGTATAGAACAACATGAAATATAATACATTTTCATTGTGGGTCATACAAGATTATATTTGATTATATGAACTTTCGTTTTAATTATTTAACTCTATATTGAAACCTCAACAAAGCCACATTTGGAGAAAACAATGAAATTCTTAAAAAAAAATCGTAACATTTCGAGGAAAGATTTGGAGGAAAAAGTCAATATTTGGAGGAAAAAGTCAATATTTGGAGGAAAAAGTCCAAATGTGAGAATAAAGTAAAAATCTGTGAGAAATAAGGCAAATTTGGAGAAAAAAATCTAATTCTCAAAAAAAGTTACATTTTGAAATGGCAATGAGGAATTTTGAGGAAAGAGTCAACATTTGAGAGAATAAGTCAAAAGTCACAATGTGGAAAATAAGTTAAAAATGTTGAGGAAAAGGTCAAAATTTGGAGAAAAAGTCAAATTGTGAGAATAAAGTAAAAAACTCTTAGAAATAAGTCACATTTTGAGAAATAAGGCATATTTGGAGAAAAAAATCTAATTCTAAAAAGAAAGTTACCTTTTGAGGAAAAAGTCAAAATTTAGAGGAAACGTCAAATTGTGAGAAAAATGTCAAAGGTGGTTACCTGAACAGGTAAGAGTCAGGAAGTTGGAAGTGTAACTTGATACTGCACACTCCCTCAGAGCAGATACAGACTGGGCACAGTCAGACAGGATCCCCCACACAGGTCTGAATGAGGACTTTCTCTCTCCTACAGAAACAGCAGAGCCACAGTCCAGCTCTCTGCAGGCAACACCTGCAGCCTCCAGAGTCCAGAGAGGGACCCACACTGGTCTCCATTCCCCGTGATGTTTCAGCTCCAGAGCTCCTGAACAGCGACTCTCTCCTCCCACCAGTCTGACCGGCTCTGAAGAGAAACAAGAGAGTCATCAGAGAAAGAATAAAGTGAGTTTGATGAAATGAACCAATTACAGCTGTTGGGGAAATATTTTCCTAGGCCCATAACTTTGACCCGGTTGTGCTGGATGTGTTGGGGGCATGTATTCTGCCTGGGGCCCCCAGAGTTTCTTGCAGCGCCAATGACTTATGTGCATATGATAAAAACCTTTGCATCTTTTACCTGAGCAGGTGAGGCCAACAGCTCTGCCAGGTGAGCAGGTGTTTCTCTCTGAGGCTGAGCTACAGTCCAGGAGAGCAGACTCATGGCCTCCACACTGGAACTCTTTGGTCCACATTGGAGCCTCCCCTTCTCCATAGAGCATCCCCTGGAGGACTGAAGGAGCCCCACAGCCAAGCTGCCTGCAGACCACCTGAGCATCCTGCTGGTCAAAGTCAGCCTCACACACTGAGGACCAGGATGGGTCAGACTGGTTAGACTTCACCTCCAGTCTACCTGAACACTGACTGGTCCCATTCAGCAGCATGACAGAGTCTGGAGAGGACAGAAGATAAAACTGAGGTAAAGAAACAGTTACTTTTTAAATTGTTATTGTATTTTATCCTTTATCTTTTATTTCCATTTTCTTATTTGTTATTTGTTATTTATTTAAAAATCAAAATTTGAGAACAAAATCCAATTCTAAAAAAAAAGTTAAATTTGGAGGAAAAAGTCCAAATGTGAGAATAAAGTCAAAAACTCTGAGAAATAAGTCAAATTTGGAGAAAGAAATCTAATTCTCAAAAAAAGTTACATTTTGAAATGGCAATGAGGAATTTTGAGGAAAGAGTCAACATTTGAGAGAATAAGTCAAACACTCTGAGAAAAAAGTAAAATGTCGAGAAAAAAGTCAACTTTGGAGAAAATAATAATTTGGAGAAAACTTTTTTTTATTCTGAGGAAATATTCAAATTTCGAGGAAAAGTCACAATGTGGAAAATAAGTTAAAAATGTTGAGGAAAAAGTCAAAATTTGGAGGAAAAAGTCAAATTGTGAGAATAAAGTAAAAAAAACTGTTAGAAATAAGTCACATTTTGAGAAATAAGGCATATTTGGAGAAAACAATCTAATTCTAAAAAGAAAGTTACCTTTTGAGGAAAAAGTCAAAATTTAGAGGAAACATCAAATTGTGAGAAAAATGTCAAAGGTGGTTACCTGAACAGGTAAGAGTCAGGAAGTTGGAAGAGTAGAGTAACTTGATACTGCACACTCCCTTAGAGCAGATACAGACTGGGCACAGTCAGACAGGATCCCCCACACAGGTCTGAATGAGGACTTTCTATCTCCTACAGAAACAGCAGAGCCACAGTCCAGCTCTCTGCAGGCAACACCTGCTGCCTGCAGAGTCCAGAGAGGGACCCACACTGGTCTCCATTCCCCGTGATATTTCAGCTCCAGAGCTCCTGAACAGCGACTCTCTCCTCCCACCAGTCTGACCAGCTCTGAAGAGAAACAAGAGAGTCATCAGAGAAAGAATAAAGTGAGTTTGATGAAATGAACCAATTACAGCTGTTGGGGAAATATTTTCCTAGGCCCATAACTTTGACCCGGTTGTGCTGGATGTGTTTGGGGGCATGTATTCTGCCTGGGGCCCCCAGAGTTTCTTGCAGCGCAAATGACTTATGTGCATATGATAATAAAACCTTTGCATCTTGTACCTGAGCAGGTGAGGCCAACAGCTCTGCCAGGTGAGCAGGTGTTTCTCTCTGAGGCTGAGCTACAGTCCAGGAGAGCAGACTCATTGCCTCCACACTGGAACTCTTTGGTCCACATTGGAGCCTCCCCTTCTCCATAGAGCACCCCCTGGAGGACTGAAGGAGCCCCACAGCCAAGCTGCCTGCAGACCACCTGAGCATCCTGCTGGTCAAAGTCAGCCTCACACACTGAGGACCAGGATGGGTCAGACTGGTTAGACTTCACCTCCAGTCTACCTGAACACTGACTGGTCCCATTCAGCAGCCTGACAGAGTCTGGAGAGGACAGTAGATAAAACTGAGGTAAAGAAACAGTTACTTTTTTTATTTGTATTGTATGTTATTTTTTATCTTTTATTCTTTGTTATTTATTGAAAAAATCCAAATTTGAGAAAAAAGTCAAAGCAGCTTACCTGAACAGGTAAGAGTCAGGAAGTTGGAAGAGTAACTTGATACTGCACCCTCCCTCAGAGCAGATCCAGACTGAGCATAGTCAGACAGGATCCCCCACACAGGTCTGAATGAGGATATTCTATCTCCTACAGAAACAGCAGAACCACAGTTTAGCTCTCTGCAGGCAACAGCTGCTGCCTTCAGGGTCCAGGGATAGTCCCACACTGGTCTCCATTCTCCTCGATGTTTCACGCTTAGAGTTCCTGCACAGCGACTCTCTCCTCCCACCAGTCTGACCTCATCAGGCTCTGAAGAGAAATAAGAGAGTGATCAGAGAGAGAATAAAGTGAATTTGATTAAATGAACCAATCACAGCTGCAGCTCCTCTATTTTATATTCCATTTACATGTATATCATATTCAAATGCAAAGGTTTTATTGTAATATGCACATGAGCTACAGGTTAGAAATGACAATTAGCGTGTTCACACCGGAGTACTTTTCCCACAATAGTTCATCAGAACTACGATATATTTGCGTTCACACCAAAAAGCCCCAGGAACTAAAGTAGTTCAAATTAGTTCATCTGACCCGCTTTTCAGTCCCTGCTCGAGAGCAGCCATTGTATTTGCTCGCTTCGGGCAGCACACCCGAAGAGATTACTTTTGTGAAAGCAGTTATTATAGCAACACTAAATAAATCATCGGAGCGGTGGAGTGAGGAGGATGTGTCAGCGCTTCTGGCGATTTACTCGGAGGACGCGATCCAGAAGCTTCTACTGAAGGCAATGTTCGTGGCTCAGTAAAGTTAGCAGACCTGGAAAACCGTCCACAGCACAGTCATGCCTGGAAGGTAAAATATACTACATGCAATGTGTAGCTCCCTCCAGTCAATGACACGAGGCTGAGGTCTTGTTTAAAAATACGGGGTTTATTTCTTGGGACCTATTCCAACCCGTGAGAACTGGGTTGCAAGACAGAAAAATACAAAAGGTAAACAACAACAAACATGTAATATACGCATATGTCATTACTGTTAATGCCGCCAACCAAGCAATAAACGGCACACATATCCCACACAGCAAGCAGCACAAGCTAACAACAGCATGTAGCACAAGCTAGCGCATAGCATACATACACACAAAACCTGCAGCTCAACCGCACACAACTACACAAACAACGAGCACGTAAACGTACCTCGTAGGCTGCTGGTCACCTAGAGGGGCTGATAACTTTATCTGCATTTTCCTTGGTTTTCTTAGTTTCCGTTTAAACGTCCTGCGTTGCTCTGCAGTTGCGACCGTCAAGTGCGTCGATTAAATAGGTGTAACACCAAAACACAGCAGATTAGTTCCGCCCTAATTAATGTTGCACATAAAAGGTAGGAACCAAAAGTACAACGTGGAACAAAATAAACAACAGAGTGCAGACAGTTACACTCCCACCAAATCACCTGTGATTTCCATAAACATTTTTAGAAACCCAAACTCTTTATAACATTAATGTAAACAAACAATTTTGTTTTAGACCTATTAAGTGCAGAGTGTGAGTGAAAGTAACTGTACAGCGTCTTAGTCTGCTTCCAACAACAACACCGTCTTGTGAATAGGCCTTTCGAGGTAGACAGGTTTAGCGAGGCGCTTTCCCTTTCCATCCAGGGTAGAGTCGCTGATAAGCAGCTTGAGCCTTCTCACTCTTCCATCCCTTCCGGGTACACTTCCACAACCCTGGCCAGCTTCCATTGGCCACGTGGTAAAGTATTGTCTTGCAGAATGACAACGTCATTTACCTTGGCATTTCTGCGGTCCTTGATCCACTTTTGTCTTTGTTGGAGATTAAGGAGGTACTCCTTCTTCCACCGAGCCCAGAAGTTATTAGACAGGAGTTGAACTCGACGCCATCGTTTGCGAAGGTAAAGATCTTCCCTTTCAAACCTTCCAGGAGGTGGCAGGATGACTGAGGACTTCATGGTCAAGATGTGGTTTGGTGTCAAGGGTTCTGGACTGGATGAATCATTCAGATGATCTGTGGTCAGAGGTCTACTGTTCACAACCGCCATGACTTCGTACAGAAATGTTCTTAAGGAAGAACAGTCAAGCTGTTTAGCTGAATGCTCTAGAATGGACGTCAAGACACTTCTGATGGTGCGAATTTGTCTCTCCCAAACACCACCCATATGACTTGAAGCTGGGGTATTCATGAGGAACTCACATCCCAGTTCTTTCAGTTCCCGTTGATCCATCTCCTTCAATGCTTCACCAAGCTCCCGTCTAGCACCAACAAAGTTTGTCCCTTGATCACATCTTATCTGGCGCACTGATCCACGAATGGCAATGAATGAACGCAGAGCATTGATGAAAGCATCTGTGGTTAAGTCATCAAGCATTTCGATGTGAATTGCTCTGGAGCACATGCAAGTAAATAAGAGCCCATAGCGTTTAAGCTCTTTTCTTCCTTCCTTGACATAGAATGGCCCGAAACAGTCCATACCGCAGTAAGTAATGGAGAGGTTGCTTCCGTTCGCTCTTCAGGGAGGTCTGCCATTTTTTGTTGTTCAGTGCCTCTCCTGAACTTCCTGCACTTGGTGCACTTGTACATATGGGATGAAACTGCCTTACTACATCCTAGAATCCATATGCCATTTGATCGGAGCTCATTCATGGTCATTCCTCTTCCTTGATGGTGCACTCTCTCGTGATAATGCTTAACAAGTAGTGTTGACAAGTGACTGTCCTTTGGGAGAATCGCTGGATGCTTCACATGGGGATGTAGAGCGGCATGAGTTAAGCGACCTCCAACTCGGAGGATACCTTGGTCATCCAGAAATGGACTCAACTTGTTCAACTTGTCTTTGGTTTGTATCTCCTTATGATGCTGAAGGCCTTTTATCTCTTGAGAGAGTGTTGCTTCTTGAACCATCCTGATTATGGTCAGCTCTGCATCTCTCCTCTCCTCTAAGCTTGTGGCTTTGCAGGACCTTGGCTTGAGACCTTTAATTTCCTTTGCAAAGCGCTTGAGTCTGGCAAAGGCTTTAACAACTCTTGACCAGTCTGAGAACTTGTGAAAGTGATCCAGTAGCGACTTTACTTCGTTTGCCTGGGTATCATGAACCTGGGCCTTCTTAAGCTCCGGGTCACTACTCACGATCTCTCCCACCTTGACTTCTCCACTTGGGAGCTCTTTCTGCCAAAGGAAGTCTGGGCCTGTGAACCAATTTGAGACTAGAAGTTGCTGTGCTGTGAGACCTCTGGAGGCATGATCTGCAGGGTTATCTTCAGAAGCCACATACCTCCATTGTGCAGACTCTGTGCTTTGCTTGATGCGTTCCACATGGTTTGCAACAAACACATGAAATCTTCTGGCTTCATTGTTGATGTATCCAAGGACAACCTTTGAATCAGTCCTGAATAATTCTTGTTGGCATTCCACATCAAGTTCTTTCTTGAGTACATCACTGATGCGGACAGCTACCACTGCTGCTGACAACTCGAGTCTTGGTATGGTTGTGACCTTAGTTGGGGCAACTCTTGCCTTTCCCATGACTAAGGAGCAGTGAATTGCCCCTGATGCACTTACAGCTCGGAGGTACGAACACTCTCCATAGCCGGACACGCTGGCATCTGAGAAATGGTGGAGCTCGTAGTGTTGGACCTTGAAACTTGATAGAGCGTAGCACCGCTGGATTTTCACACTAGCAAGGTTTTTCAGGTCTTGGAGCCAAAATTCCCACAATGGTCGTAGCTCATCGGGTAAGTAGTCATCCCAATTAAGCTTGTCTCGACACATCTGCTGTAGGATCTGCTTTCCCACGAGGATGAAGGGTGCCACAAATCCGAGTGGATCATACACTGAAGCAACCGTGGACAGGACTCCTCTCCGGGTAAGTGGATTTTCTTTGATGACCACTCTGAACTGAAACTCATCTGAAGCCACACACCACTGTACACCAAGCGCTCTTTCGATGTGTAGCTCACCAAGCGCCATGTCCAGGCTTTTTGCAGATCCAGCACATTCTCCCTTTGGAATTGAGGCTAGGACTTCCTTGCTGTTGGAGATGAACTTGTGCAGCCGGAGGTTGCCTGTGCTGCAGAGCTCTCTAGCTTCTTTCACTAGCTTTATTGCTTGGGTTTCGGTGGTTACGCTTGTCAAGCCATCATCAACATAAAAGTTTCTCTGGATGAACTTTATGGTGTCTTCACTGAAGCATCCATGTCCTTCAGCTGCGAGGTGCTTAAGTCCATAGTTGGCGCAGCCAGGTGATGAAGCTGCCCCGAACAAGTGAACTGTCATCCGATAGATGGAAGGCTGGACTTCAAGATTTCCATCCTCCCACCACAGGAACCTTAGGTAATCTTGGTCTTCTGCCTTTACATGGAACTGATGGAACATACGTTCGATGTCGCACATGATAGCCACTGGACCTCTTCGGAAACGACATAAAACGCCCACCAAGGTGTTTGTCAACTCTGGCCCAGTCAGGAGATGATCGTTCAAGGATGTATCTTGAAACTTTGCGGAGCAATCAAAGACGACACGTATCTTTCCAGGTTTTGTGGATGATAGACCCCGTGGTGTGGGATGTACCATGCTGGAGTTTTACTGATCTCTTCATCTTGTGGTGGCTCTACTCTTCAGCCACCTCCCTTGTGAGTGTGTGTCCCTTTCCATGTCTGTGTGGGCGTGGTGGCTGTCACTCCTGGCTCCCGGCTCAATCTCCACCTGCTGCAAATCTCCACCTGCTGCAATCAGCTTACACACACCTGATTCCCATTCAGCCATTTACTAATGGTATATCAGCGGAGGCTCCACAACATGTCAGCGCCAGATCGTTGTTTAAACCCCAGTGGTAACTCTCAGCCTTCTTAGCCGATTTAAGCTATTTTCTCTGTACATGGAATACGTTTCTTGTTTTCCTTATGCTCCAGGATCACTCTCCAGCCGCCTAGTTACCATCACCTGCAGCCACCAGTCATCATTCCAACCGGATTACTCTCCACGCTCCTCCACCTCACAATAAACCTTTTCCAACACTCTGTGTCCTGCGTTTGGTCCTATCGGATATCGTAACACATTGGGACCCTTTCTGCAACTCCTCTTGTTATGGTCTCTTCCATGAAGGTCTTGTAGTCCTTGTAATACTGCTCGTTTCTTTTCAGTTTCCTTTCTAGACACCTGAGACGATGGATGGCACACAACTTGTT